>NC_089882.1:12841257-13144288 GCF_040182565.1 Anser cygnoides | reverse complement strand
TAGTTGCAATATATCCATTTCACAGAGATGATCCACGTTAGGTTTTGCTGATTAGTATTTTCAAAATTCAGATCAAATTCTGAAGGCAAGGCTCATACTTGTCTTTGGGCAGAATTTATATCTTGGGCCTCTGACCTCGGTGTTCTCAGAAGGACAAAACAATTCTCAAACACTTCCTGTAATAAAAATTTCCAGGTCAGTTTAGCTTTCTTGGCCTTTAAAAATGTGTTTTCTACTATATTTGGTGCTAATGATTAGTTGTTTTTTCATAAGAGTGTTCGCGGAAGGCAAAGTTTAGCTACTAAGCATGCCAATGTGTTCACAGGGAACTTTGTGCAAGAGATGTTTATGGGTAGCTGTTCTGCTATTGATTGAGTAAATTATGGCGATTGCTCTAAATAGCTTCCTCTTTTCACCTCTGATCAGCCAGCGATGGAGCAGAAAAAGCTGGGTGAGAGAGAGGTCACCAGCCTAACATCAAGAACCAGAAACCTTAAAACAAAACAAGTCCCTCTGAAGACTTTTCCCAAGACATAAATCTACTTAATGCAGCTTTTGTGTCTAATTTCAAATAGCCAATGGGAAGAAATTTGATTCATAAGAAATTAATAGGTTGTGGGTTTGTTTTTTTTGTTTGTTTGTTTTTTATGTATTCATGTGGTAAAAATAATATTTGGGAAGATTTTTGTGTGTGAATGAAATTTTTTTTCTAGTTCTTTTGATTGCAAGAAATTAGTGGGCAAATTGTGCAGTAGTGTAGTTTTACTGAAACATGCTTCTCCAGTCCTTCATCTTTATCTTTAAATACAGGTCCCATTTCCTATGTATTTCAAATCAGATATAAGCTTTTTTCTACCAAATATGGCTTTATCACAATAGAAGCTAGAAGTAGCTGTTCTGTATTTGTCGTGATGAAGCAATCAGAGAAATGAAAATTGTCACCCAGAGGAATTAAGAGCATGAGGAAATTGCTTAATTGCACAATGAATTAGCAGTGTTTTTGACAGGTCAAAAGAGACAATGGGCATAAGCTGAAACACGGGAGGTTCTGCCTAAACCTCCTATTGGGAAACTTTTTTTTTTTTTTAAACTGTGAGCACTGGCACAGGCTGCCCAGAGAGGCTGTGGGATCTGCCTCCTTGGAAGTCTCCAAAAGCTGCCTGGACATGGTCCTGGGCAAGCAGTTATAGGTGGCTCTGCTGGAGCAGAGAGTTGGACAAGGTTATGTCCAGAGGTCCCTTCCAACCCCAACCATTCTGTGATTTCAGGCTTAGTTATTTCATGTATTCTCACCTCTCACAATGGTATGCTTTAATCTTTCTCTTTTTTTTCTTTCTCTGTTGGACTCTCACTCTCTCCCCCAACTTCTGTCTTTGAAAGAAATAATACCTGTGACACAGAAGATTTTAAACAATGGTAGTCCCACTTCTAGATTTTGAGTAATGGGGGAAAATATCAAAGGCATAGCTGTGTTACCTTTCCCCTTTCCTACTGGAAAAATTCAGCATTGATTTCAAAAGCTAAAGATGTGGGTAGTGTGAACTAGTGCTGACCCCAGCATCCCCTCGCCCCCTCACCTGTCCGCAGTCACTAATTCACCTTTCCCTCTTTGGGTTAAGCATGATGCTTAGGTGTTGCATCTCGGTATGGCTTGAGTACTGGGCCAAAGCTATTCTTCATTTGTTCTGCTCCTCAGGACAAAGACTGAGAGTTCAAATTTAGTTCTAATGTTTCTGCCCGGTCACAGAGACAGAAATAAAGCATATTCCAGAGCAGTTCAGTAAGTCAACTGGGAGAATAGCACAGGTTACGTCAGTTCATGTAATATTCTCTAACGTAAACACACACTTTCCCTCCCTCCCTCAAAATGAAGTGCGTCTCAGAATCTGCATTTCCAGATATGAAAATATCCTGCAAGGAACTGGAATACCATGTCTGCATTCCCTAAAAAAATAAATTTGGGTCAAATTCGACAAGACAAATCTGAATCCCTTGGGGAACATGTAATTAGATTTTTTATAATTTTGTAAAGCATTTTTATTTCTGCGAAGGTATGTGGCTACCATTACATCTCTCAGCAGTAGTGTTTACAGAATATAAATGTTCAATTTCCATGAGATATGGAAACCTAATGCAAATACCAAAAATTTTGAGCTATTTAGACTGCACAGCAGGCCAAACAAAAAGACTTCATTTCTGTGATTGACCTACAGAGTACTTTTTGATAGAGAAAAATTGGTGTGCTGATGCTTATTCTGTCAAAAGAAAAAGAACAAATGGAAAACAAAGCTGAAAACCCGTGTAGTAAACATGCAGATAAATGCCTCCCAGGCCTGCCTCAAGCTTCCACTTTTGCTACCTTGTGATGTGATGGGGCAGTCTGTAGATCCAGCTTGCTAACAGATTTTCATTCAAGCACCAGTTGCTGTGGTAACAGCATGAAGAGCAGATCAAATGGATGCCAGGACCAGACAGGTTTCTCTAAGAACTCCCTATATGCGAATGATTGGTGGTGACCCGGTTCCAAAAGGTTATCGAAACAGATTTGCACTGCAGCTGATTTACTGTTGCCTTCTCCAGGGGTCTGGACCTTGCTTCTGGTCCCCTGGGGTTTCAGCGGAAGCTCATGGACTTCCCCTAAAGGAACTGCTCGAGGATGAACAGAAGTGGTAGTTTCATACTCACGGGCTTAGGCTGCCTTCTCATTGTCAAGGGCTGGGCTGAGTGGAGCCTTGGGCTCTGTCAAAATGTTGAGTAATTATCACATGATAATCACGCATTGGAGCTTCTCCCATGCTTAATCTGATTTCTGCACTGAAGTTGCTAACAACCCACTTAAATTCCACCCACATGTACTTTGAATATAATCAGTTATATTGGTTAATTTTTCATGCTCGAAGTTATGTTACGTTCAAGGTTCATCATCAGATTTGTGATCTCTTCTGAGGTCCTTTGGTTGGTTCTTCTGCTTCTAAAATTGGCTCACTGGATTCTTATGAATAGTTGAGTTGAAATCATAATAATGATCTGGTGCTTCCTGTTTAGCAAAATTCTGAGTTTCTCTTACTGATTTGGAATGCTCGGTTTTCTGTTTGTTTTTGTTTCCCTGAGAAATGTGTGAAGGGAGTGTGTATCATGGGTTAGATACAATTAAGTGGGTTGGGCTGCTCAGCGTTCCAGCTTTATCTGGGAAGAGGGATGGAAGGCAACTCCTTAAACATTCCTTGCTTCCCTTCCTCTCTACCTCCAGAATTCATTCCAACATGCTGATATGTTTAATCTTGATCCAATCTGGAGTATATTGAGAAATTTTAGAGAAATAATGCCAGGCCAAAGGTTTTGGAGCATTTGGGAATACGGTTAGGGCATGGGCATGCCTGTTCTATACGGTCGATGCATGCTCCTTGCCCCCTGGCCTGGCTGCAGTGTGCTGGCAGCCTCACAGCTGTGTAGTTGGGTGGATAAGAAGGTGTGGATATTGATTTAAAGGGCTTAAGATCTACTTTTTAAACACTCATTTTATACTTTACAAAAATACATCTTAAGTCCACACACAGAACTGAGGGAAGTTCTATTTTCCACTTTAAATTGCTGCATATTTGATACTTTGGCATACAGTGTTAGGCAATTTATGCCTGGCTGTGCCCCTACGGGCATGCCATGGAGGTGTCAGGTTGTCCTCTGGTCTTCAAGCCTATCGCTACATGGAGCATCCGTCCAGCCCGTGCAAATAGCAGGTCATTTTGGACTCCTAGCATTTTTTCTCTCCTAGTCAGCAAGCACAGCTCTAAAAATGTCAGTATCAGGAGACAGAGTAAGTCGCCACATCAATTATATCCTGTCAACCACTTAAAGTAATTAGAGATGAGGACGTGCTGGCTAAATTTACGTGGAGCACGTTCTGTCGTCTTCTCCCTTGCCTGCCTATTGCATTGAGGCTGCAGATATACCACCAGCACAGCGTAGGCACCAGGGGACACGTTGCGCCTCCAGCACGTGCTCCGGGCTCTTTGTGGAGGGCAGCCCCCAGTTTCTCTGGACACACTAAGCGGATTTGTCTGCCCATGCTGCTGAAATGAACCACGGTCTGCTGTTTCTCAGTGGAGGCATGCTTCACACATCCACAACGAGGAGTTTTAGAAGTGATTAGTTTGTGCAATTTTAGCTTTGTGCTTTGAATATGTAGATGAAGAAAGAGTGCTTGGCCATAGATAGAAAGCCAGAGGGGAGCAGACCAAAAGAAGTGTCAGAATTCAGAAAAATCCCTGGAAGTGAATGGGGAGGCTGGGGCATTTATAGGACAAGTTCAGTGCCTGGTAGAATAGTCCATCCATGTACTTGTGGATTTGGGGGCGTGCTTTCATGTGACTACAGCAGGTCTGGGAGACATTCTTGAACAGGAACGAGTCTTTTAGCATCCACGCGTTATGTTGGAAATGGTAAGATTTCAGCCTAAGTTTAGTATTCCCAAAGGGCCAGAGCTCAGCCCGTGAAACCTGAGTTTTAGGCAAACTGTTGACTCTATATTGGCTCAGGATGCCGCATATCTGAGTTTGTCAGAAGGCTCAGCTCTCTGTGTACGTGGAGCCACGGTGTTTAAGTCCCCATGGTAAAATGCTGCCTCATACTGAACTGAGACTGGCTTTGCTTTTCTAAGGTTAATTTAGCTGCTGTTTGCAGAAGTTGCTCACTGCTTTGCAAATGGAATAAAATTACCAGGTGATGGATTCTTCCTGTGGCAATGTGGCAAAAAATTATTCCCTGGAGAGGAATCCACGCGCAGTGTCGGCATCACTTAAAACTCCATTCATGACCTATTTTGGGGAGCTGACGGGACTTCAGTCCCCCGGGTCTCATCTAGTCGAGGATGAGTTGTATTCGCGGGCAATTACTAAATCAGCATTAAGATTGCTTCATAGATCGTCCTGATTCCTTGATCTTCCAGTGCAAGCTGTTCAATAAAGCTCTGGGCTATTTAGGGGAATTTGCTGGCTGAGAGCCTTCTTGATAACGCCCCTGTGCTTGTTTCCCGACTGCTCTTGAAGGTATCTTAGAAGCTTTTAAAAATGATCTCTATATCTTATCTGTGCAGTAAGGCCCTAAGCTTCACACTAGCGTGTACAGATATTCCTTGAATATTGGCAACAGCTGGAGGATGAGTGTGTAGAAACCTTCCCACTGGAAGCAGTTGGATCTTCCCTTTTCCTCAGCTGGTTTTTGTCTGTTTCCATCGTCTGCAAAATATACTGCTCCACACCATCTGTGAGCAGCATTCAAACAAGATGTATTCATTGTAGAAAAATGGGACAACCTGAATCTCAATGAGCTTGCTTTTTAGATCTCTCAATACTGGCCTATAAGAACTGCTTTTCACAATAATATAGAGGACTTGTGACGTGGAATAACTGCCCAACCTAAATATGCATTAATAATAAATAAATACATACTTGGAGATTATTCTGTGCAAAAGGCAAAGAGGCAAGTCTGGACATTTAGATCCAAATATGAGTTTGAAAAAAAATCCCTCTAATTCTAATATTTACTTAAATGTTTTGGGTTTGTCTTTATTTCAAAGGTATCTTTGTTTTTCCTTCACACTACCCCCTGAAGCAGTTCATATCCCCTGATGCTATTCATATATAACAGCACTGGGATCTTCAGTGTGGGGAACCTAGGACCAACCAACCTCTGCTTGCTTTTGCAGTGAATGAGCTGCTGAAAAGGGAAAATATAACCAGAATTTGGAGGAAAACTAAAGCAGGAATGGGGAAGGAGATCTTAGTCTGCGATGTGGATTTGGAACTCTGCAAGCATATTCACATGAAGGTGAGGGAGGTTTTAGCCTTAATAATGTACCTTTTTAGTATGTTCGTAAAACATTACTCTTTTGATATCTTTACTGCATTCATTCTTCTGTGAAAACCCATCTTAAATGGAGAAAAAGCTCTTATTGCTGGGGTGTCTTACATCGATTCCCATATGGAAGGTTACTCTGGATAGCAATGTAATGTCTGAAAGCCATGATGAGGCAGACCAGAGGTCCATATAGCCTCTTACAGTGTCCAGATCAGAGGAAATTAAAAGAACAGGGAAAGCAAACCAGGCAGTCCATTACTACAACTTCCTAGCAACCTGTGCACTGTAGTGTTGCTGCTGCTTGAGCTTGAACTGGGACCTCAGATGGATTTTTCTGTCCTCAGTTTGCCTAATTGCTTTTTGAAGCTGTAAAAAGTGTGGGTGAACTTGTGCTGCTGTGAAATACAAGGAATTGAATTCTGAATGAGCTGCTGCATTCAGAAACAGGAGAATCAGTTCAGAGCAAAGAAGAATTGATCCCCGCAGCTAAGCCTGCCACCATGTGCTAAATGTACTGAAGAGCAATACTTTGCTGCTGATGTCTGCAGTGGAAAGAAAGAAGAAAGGAATCTTGTGTGAAATCTAGAGCCAGGGTGCAAGTTTTGCAAGGACAGCTATTATTCTGGTCAAAATCTGGCAGATTTCACATCCTGCTTTACTAAATAGTGTTGCTTCCAAAGCAGAGATTGCTGCCCATTGAAGAAAAATGAACCTTTCATATTACACAAAAAAAAATGGCATATATCAATTAGGCTGTGCAAGCTAGCTGGCTTTTGAATAGGAATTTTATTAGTGATGCAGGCTGTGTTTCTGAAGAGAATTTCCTTATAAATACTAGACACACTAGCACTGGTTTATTTATTCTCTCTTTTCCTTCCGGCTAGCTTGCTGTTACTCTGCTCCATGTACATTCCACATATTTAACTCAGAAAACTAAATGGGAAAAGTAAATGGTGCTTTCTTTGTGAAAATTCTTTGCTTATTTTTGTATTTGCCATAGGCCTTGCTTTTTTTTCTTTTGTAGTTTGTTTTTGTTTTTTTCTAAATCCATATTTGAAGTTTTCCATTGAAACTTAAATTCTGATGAAGAGAAACTTTCATGGAAAAAATGTCTTTTGATCAACTACACTTATGAGGTTTCACTTGTCACAGATCTTTTATTCAGCTTCTCATCTTTTTTTCTTTTTTTTTTTCCCTAAGGATTATGGGAGAAAATTCTTATACACATTTTTATAGTACCAGAAAGTAATAAGTAAGATCTAGCAAAATAAAAGATTCAGCATACTTTTTCAGAAGGATGCTTTGGATGAAAGCAACACACAAGATGAAATATGCATGTTTCCCAGAGAGTAGTTGGCTTGTAAACTTTGAGTGTTACCTTTGCATTTTCAGTATGATTTTTTTGCCTATTCTGATATAAAAAAAGCATAACACAACCTTATATTCCTTAGACTGTTTAGTACAGCTGCTGTTCTCTCTTGTGTAACGTTTGCATCTCATCTAAACACATCATATTTGAATTTCACCCACTGATGAAAAAATATTTTTTTTAATTTTTACTTTTTTGGTATGTGAATCATACAGGTGATGATATGTGGTCTGGAGTCTCGTAAGTGCAGCCTAAAAGTAGTTCTTGCTAAGTGGTGTGTGCATCTACAGGGGAAACGCTTTCTCCCAAATCCCTTATTGCTGTTCTCTGATATTTTGCCATTACTCTTTTTAAAGAACTCTATAAAGGATTTAGCTTCACCAAGGATTTTATGGGAGGATTAGTAACTTTCCAAATGGAAGAAGACGAAGTTAGGTTATGTTGAATGGTAGTTTCTTTGCCATATGAAAATAGCATTGCACATGAAGATATTTTGAACCACTTAGGTTGTCCCTAGGAAATTTCCCTTTTTGCAACCATGGGGAAAACGAGAACTTCATAGCTCCTACAGAAATCAAAAGCTTAAGGAAGATACCCAAAAAGATGGGCATCTGTTGTTCTCTCAGCATCTCAGAGGTTTTGCTGAAGATGGTGGGTTACCTGATTTATTGTAGATGGATACAGGAATGAGAAGAAGCAGGAAAAAAAAAAAAAAAGGCTAGTTGTTACCTGGTTGGTTTATGTTTGTTGTTTTACTGTGCTTTGCTCTAGGTGGGTGTTAGGCCCACGTACTAAAGTACAGGAAATCACAGACTATTCTCAGGCTCTAAATACTGAGAGTGAGGTTTAGCTGGAGTACCCTGGGGAAGCCCTACTGTCTTTGCTGGTACCCAAGTAGCTTGTGCCATTTATATATGTTTGCTACAACCAAGTTCTTTTTTCACATGGAGACATGCTCTGAAACCAGAGCTCTAACTGAAGTCAGTACTGGCTGTGCATCCTCTGCCTTTTTAGAAATCAACCTAAGGAAAAATAATTGTGTTCTCTCCCCATTGCAGAAGAGAACTTTCATCTGTCTTTAGATCTAGAATTCCCCTTTCAGTAACATGGAAACTATTTTAGTCTCACTTCATTTATTAGACCTCAGTGCCCAAGTCACTAATCAGTCCGAGAAGACTGTGGTACTTACAGTAATTTGTTTGGATGTGTTTTGAGACTTATTGACTGTTCTGAGTGCCATGGCCATGCCAAGCAATCCCATTGACACTTTCTGGCCAAGACCAGCTCTAGAAATATGTGTGGCAGAGGCCTTAGTGTTCTCTCCTGCCAAAACACCCAAATCTGGGAAAAGTCCCAGAATGAATGTGGTCATCTGGAAGAGAATATTGATGAAGGATCACCTCCTTTAAGGAGAACCAAAAGAACCCAGCAAAATTACACCCCCCTTCCCCTCCTGCCCTCAGGAGAACTAAGCTGGATAAGAGGGAGACATTTTTGTGCAGAGATGGAAGGAAAGAAGGAAATGGGGGAGGGTTGCTTTTCAAGGGTATTCAGATTCTTTTTTTTTTTAAATAAACATCCTTCTTATAGGAATGTTCATTTTTTAAACATCCTGACATCCCATCCTGACACTACACAGCCTGATTAGCACTCCATCAGAAGCCCTCTTCATGTTCCTAGATTCTGCTTACAGCAGGGGTGAGGAGAATCAGTTCAGGGATTACCTCTTCCTTATCCAAAGGAATGATTGTGACAGACAATTTGAATAATCCTTGGGGTCAAAGGTTGCAGGTGACAGGGATTTGGGAACTTCTAACTTGGAATCTCCCTGTGCTCTTCCTTAGTAAACGTACGTATGGAGGCTCGGCCTGAGGAACAGGTTTGCATGAAACCATTTTGCATTGCTGTACAAAGTGCAGCAGTGCGTCATGCGTGTCTTCCTCCAACACTGCACCCACGAGGTCAGAAAGCAGAAATGCTGATGAATCATGTTTGCGCTGGCAACCTCCTACTCAGGTTCCTTCCCAAACCTCCCTGTGGATCATCACAGTGCCTTTTGGCACACAGGTGGGACAGCTGGGACCTGCCACGGTGCTTTTCTCTGCTCCTGGTGACATCTACTGGCAGAACTATCTCAGCTTTGGCATTTGCTGCTGCAGAAGGTAGCTTAGATATACATCAGGTTTAACCTATATACCTAAATGCGATGTAGAATTTATTAGTGTAAAGGTTTCTGTATTTGTTTGGGTTATTCTGTGAGCAAAGGGAGGCAGATTTGTAGCAGGAAGGCAGGGTTCTTGACAATGCTGAAATGAGAGCAGAATAAATCACTGCAGTGGGTTTTATAGGCAGCACTTCAGCAGAGCTATGAATAAATCGGGTAATGCTATCATTGCCTAGAAAGCATTTTCTGCGGCTTAGTTTAGCTTGCTGCTTCTGCTTTCCTTACACAAGGGCTCTTTTGGCAGGAAGCATCACACTGTCAGAGGATACTGAAAGCCAGACTCACTACGGGAATCTGAGAAGGTGCTTTTTGTTTATAGTCAATGCTTTCTGGCTTTGGCATGGCACGGGCTGTTGGTTTAGGAAACAAGGGTAAGGTATGCTTTTCTTTCTGCTCATGGCCCTTCTTTATCTGCTTTTACTTTTTGGGTCCTGACACTGAAAATAAATCCCCTGAAAGAGAGACCTCATAAGACCCCAAGAAAAAGGAATAAAAAAAGTTATAAGTGGAGAAAGAGCAAAACGTGTTTTTTTCTAGCCCTTTTGGCAGGCAGAAAGTTCTATTTGGGTAAGACACAGATTTCAAAACAAAAACAAACAAACATACAAAACCCAACTATTTAATGATGATATTCTAATTTGAGTCTACTGTCCGCATTATTAGTGATGATATATTTACATTGGTCTGTGAATTCAGAGGCAAAATCCAATTTAACTTTAATGGTTAATTCTTTGGGGGCTTGAATTCCCTTCATGTGCCTGCAGCTGTTTTGGCTTCACCCAGAGCTGTCATCTGCCTGCCCATCTCCCAGCTTTTCCATGTAAACTTGCATGAGGTACTATATGGCTCAGTTGCTATTTGAGAGATTTCTGAGGCCTGCTGGAAGGGAAAGCATTTTCCTGCTGATAGATTAAAGTACTTGACTGAAGACTAAGCATGAACATTGTCCACATTCTCTGTGCCTTGCTCCTGTGAAACATGAACACACTGGAGATCCTTGCTGACAGAGTAGGAAAATCAGAGGCCTATTCAAAATGTTTTCTAAATCCAATACCCAAGAGCTGAAGTCAGGCTTGCTCAGTTCTTCTGACCGTGCACATCGATATGCACACAATTAAGCACAAGAGACTGGCCATGTGATAAGTTCTCATTGATCCTGTCCTGGCAGCATTGGAAAAAGAACAAAAAAGTATTCTACGGTAGGTGTTCAGTGCAGAAAAACAGGTATTCTCCATCACTGTAAGGTCCTGAGTTGGCAGGGCATTCCCAGGGGTTTGTACTTTTAATAAGTTCCTACAAGAGTCCTAAAAATTGTAGAGTAAGCATGGCAGAAGGGACAGTAAGAAAGTTAAGCTCTCTGTATTCAGAGGTAAATTGGAAATAGTCAAGCACAATGATGGCCTGTTGAAAAATGGAGACAAACATCCGAATATTGTAAAGCATATTTAGTGCCACAAGCAAGAAAAAATCCTGTGGGGAAAAATGGGATCAAACAAGAATCACTGAGTCATGGAAGGCAAATCAAGATTGCAAAAAAATATTTGACTTCGGTATATTTTCCTATGCATTTGCGTTTGAGTTTGCAACAAGCAGACATAAAAACCCAACACAGATTTGGATTTTTGAGGACCCCTGAGGGGTAAGTATACCCCTGAGATTCTGTTTGCTCTCATTTATAATAATTAGTAATTTAAATATGATCCTATAAAACATATACTTTAGAGCTATATCCTGAGCTGTTAAGCAGAACGTTGCTACACTCACTGTCAGATCATTACACAATATCTGCTTTAACTTGTCTTCTGTTAATTACAGCTTAGAAGATTATATCCAGGAAGTTTCCTATACCAGGAAATACTGGTCCCAGAAAGACATAAATGCCCAAACAAGTAAGAGTTCCCTTAGTGACGCAGGCACTTTCTGTTGTAAATGGAGGTGTTTTTCCATGAAAGTATTCTCAGTTTGCCACCATTGCTCTTGTGTAAGAGGTGGAAAAAAACCCTGCTGCTCTTAGACTACAGCTGGGCAATGAAAGAATGATGTTGTGAACGAAAACTCATGAGTGATGATAGAATAAAAAAAAAAAAAACTCACCTTAAACTGCTTTACTAGGATGTGTCTCTTGGAATATAGCCACATCGGAAAGGACATTGAAAGCTTTGATGTTTTGCCTCTTAAAAAGAATAGTGTTTGTATGTGATATTTTTTTTGATATCTCAAAAGCAAGTCCTACAGATTTCCTGAAATTGTCTGTACCGACAGAACAGCAACAGAACAGTACAACAGAAAAGGAGGGACTCCTGAGAAAAGCTTGTGATAAGCAGAAGGTTCCTGTGATCCCCATGGACCACTGTATTCTTGGATGGGTATTTTCCAGAGTTATCTACCTATAAGATGTAACTATAACTTACAGGGAGCGACACATTTGTCCCTGTGTTGAGACTCTAATGACCCACAGCAGGGTAAACTAAGCTGTACCCTCACACAGTTGTTTCTCTGAAATATGCTTATTTTTCTGTGCAGGCTAGGATCACAGGATGGCTAAAGACATCAGGAACATCTTGTGAGCACATTTGGCTACTCCTGCAGGCCAGGTCAGCTCTTTCTGTCAATTTTACACATAGAATGGTAGGCTTACGGATTCTTTTTCTGAATGCAATTTGTAAGAAAACTAATAAATCATCTCTTGATAGATACTTTAAAGGTGAACGAGAAAACTTATGTAGCTGACTGCACTGCAGTGCCTGTCTGCACTGACTGTCCCCAAATCTAGGGGAACTGTAGGCCTGGGAACATGGGCACTGACTGGTGATGGCCAAGTCTGAGTGCTTGCCTGTGTTCTTTGTCCTCTTTCCTTGCCACAAATATTTACCTTGCTCTTCCTTCCTTTCATTTATACAGGTAATTCCTTGCCATCTCTTTCCACTGTTCAATATCTTCCCTGTTGTCTTCTTGTCACAATGAATGATCTAGCAATAGTAATGCAGTTATAGAGCACTTTAGCAATGTAGCTTCCTGACGGGATCAAGTACCCAAACCTAGGAGGGGAATTCTGGTTTTGCAGCAGGAAAATTTGAGCTTTTTCTCCTCCTGTGCTTTTGAGCACTGACTTCATGGTGTGATGTTGTGGCACCTTGGAAATCAGCTTGTAAAAAATGTAAAATTAAACAGGCCCACAGATTTAAATTTGGGAACAATACCCATCGTTCTGCATTGCAGATCTCCACTGTGGGTGCATAGGATGCTGTTCTTAATACGTTTTTAGCCACCTTTTATTTCACCAGCCAAGAAAGAGCAGTATTTTGACAAGTCGTAACAATTGGCACTGCATACCTAAAGGTACTAATTTTTCTGACGACCAAGCCTTTGACGGATGATTTCCGTGCAGTGCTGTTCGGCAGCCGGAAGGTGGGGCACAGACTTTGCTGGTTTATGTCGGTATGCTAAGAGTTGCACGGTCTGATGCTGAGCTCTAATTTTGGGATTTATTAGGTTCAACAGAGATAAAGCAGCAGCAGATTGCAGATTAACGTTTCAGAAGTAAAATACGAGAAAATTTGAATATTTTTTTAAGATCTCTCTCAAAACTGAAGCTGGCTGGCCTGGAGCTAGCAAAGGCTTGCACACCCAAGTGGCATAGGCAAGAAATTGGGGAATAAAGAAGAGCAGGGAACTGAACAGAAGCCAATGTCATGTGGCTGTCATCTGCCTCTGGTCCTGAAACTGTTTTGGGCAGCAATTAACTGGGAACACTAGGTTGCACAGATTTCAGCATGAAATATATGTATATTCTGTATTAATAGCAAGGACCAGGCAAAACCCAACTGAAAAGGAAACAACTGCATTTGAATATGAATATTTGAGGTTTCAGTTCTAGGGTGACAGACAAATGTGGCTTATCATGACACAATAACAACAATCCTGCTTTGGTACCCATGAAAAATTTGTTCCCCCCTCCAAGCTGGCGCCTGGCTTCAGTGCAGTCAGTGCACACCTCTGTTTAGGAGCACGTAGTAAAAGGGGCATTCAGATTTTTGGAAAATTCCACAACTGCCCATAAATATCTGCTCTGAGAGAGCATTGCTGCTGATTTATTAAGTATGCCACAACGTTAGCATATTTATCCACTCCGAATTAACTGAAACTGTTTATTGTGTAGTTTATAAAATTGTATCCTCTGGATGTACTTCCCAAAACACCCTGCAGGTAAAGTTTTGTGTTAACACACCTCGTTAGCATCGTGTCCTAAATAGCAATGGACTTGGGCTTTTCCCTTGAGAAAGAAACTGTAGAGTCAAAGGCCTTTAACTACACAGTGGCACCGGTTCCTAAATATTTGTGTCTGGCATACGTTCCATGCTGCATCTGAGCTGCTCTCAGCTCCTGGGATGAAAGGTAATAACGAGAGTGCTACAATAGCCAAGTGCTTTATCAGTCAGAGGCGTCATGAAAAAGCCTTCCCCCTGCCCTCATCTCCCACACCTGAGAACATAGAGACACATTGCACAGCTCATCTTAAAACCTGCTGGTAATTTACGCAATAATAGGGCCTGTCAGAATTAGGCCCTATTAAAAATTACTCATGCCGTCTTCCTCTCCCCCCACGTTTTCCAGGTGAAGAAGAGAATTAACATCCCATTTTCAGCTACCGGTGCCATGACGCTACTCCTGACATTGCTGCTGGTGCTATAAAAGCAGGTCAGTCTCCCTCAGGTCTGAGAGCCTAGTCTGTGGGAAGAGTGAGTAAAAGCACTCCTCTAAGTCAGGTAAGGTCCTTCCTTCTCAGCTCACTTTTAATTATAATTGCTACCATCTTCCCTTCTTTTGTAAGGGCTGCAAATCCAGTTGGGGATCTGGCAAGCTGATCTCTGACAATATCAAATGTTCTAAGAACTCTTAATCGAAGGCAGCCCATGAAAGCACCCTGGGGAGCGCTTTATTCTCTGTGTTTAAAAGGACATGAAAGTACAATAGTTCTCTTTATACTGGTACAAAGCAGCCAATTGATCTTGTCAGTTTAATAAATAATACAATTGCTTCCATCAGACACTGTTAATAGACTCCTGTCTGGACTAATGTTGTACAGAATGGTACAAGTACAGCAATGCTATCTGCCCGTGTCTGCCCTGGATTAACCACCTCCCCCTTTATCACCTGAAGGCAAAGCTTCCAGCAACAGTCCCCGAAGGGCATCAGGTCTCCTGATCTTCATCTCTTTCTTCATTTTAATGTGTGCTCTTGGAAGAGACAAGCTAATTTCCTGATGCATCTGTTGTCTGGCTGGTTCCTAGCATTTGTACAGATTCAAAGAAGCTTGAGAATGTAAAATAAGCAGCAGGTTTGCTCTTTTTTTTTCTTTTTTTTTTCCTCTTCTTTAAGTCATTCACTGTCTAAGTGGGCTCAAGATGCTAAATTTGGATCCTGCTTTCCAAACACTGCAAAAGTGCAGGAAACTCGGGTGCAGCTTCTTGCTTGGGGCATTCTGAATACAATGACCAGATATCAGGAAAATTGAAATGAAGGTTTGGACAGAAGGGGCACACAGCTCAGGGGTTTGGGTTGTTTCTGGTTTGGTGCCAACATAATCAGACCATTTTGAATGGGCCTTGAGTTTTTGGACTATCTACGCTGGTTTTTAGGTGAACATCAGACACAGACACAACAGAGTTCATTCAGAAAGTGCTGGCAACGTTAGCAGAGGGAATTTAATTTTTTTCATTGTCTTGGCTTTGTTTTCCTTTTTCTTTTCTCTGCCATGACACAAAGTGGTTCTGTGTTTTGCAGCTGAGGTCCAGGATAGGCAGGAAGAGGATGTATTTGTCATTTGAAAAAAGATTCCAGGGTTTTCAGGACCAGAATGATGTGCTTTGAAAACAGTTCATTTTACAGCAGTTATTGTTTCTACATATTTACATCTATCGACATAAATATAGCCATCTATCTACCTAAATATATGATATATGTATATATGTGTGTATGTTTATATTATATATATGTGCATATATATGTACAAATCTAGTCTTTCCTTTCCCGTTAGAGTCCCACAGGTTGTCTCCTTGTTCTGTGAGAGACTGGAAATACCTCTCTGAGCATAACTGAACTCTCCTGCTCAGCTTGACTGAAGAGAGAGTGTGATGAGTAACAAGCTAACATCCTCTTGCTTGCAAAAAAAAATCACCTCTGATCTTAATGCTGTAATGCTGGAATCAATTATTCCACTGTTAATGAAATTTTTTTTTACCAGTAATGAATAAAACAATGACCAACAAGTAAAATAGAAGCTAACAGGTTATTTAGATTTACTATGCTTTGGTATTCTCTTCTGCAAAAGTTAGGCAAGTAACAGTGCCAGAACTCAAAAGGGCATTAGGGGGATAAATAAATAATTGACATTGAGCTGCTGAGACATTTCACGTACTGGGGCAACGTGTGAAGGCAAGAGATTTGTGTCTAAGCAGAGAGATGTTCTGGTTGAGCAAACGTGGTCCTACAGCATCAGAAGTCAGCAGGCCTGGGACCCTCTCGATCAATGGGGAAAGCAATTTCTGGGAATTTAATGCTTCATCCCCAAAGCTTTTCTGTATGAGCAAGTCTGTGCTTGCAAGAATATTGCTTTTGAATCATTGCTGCATTGCTTGCAGAGAAAATACACCACTGCTCTCCTACTTAAAAAAACTCAAATGCTTTATATTTTAAATTCAAACACTAATTGAAATACAGATTCCTTAACTGGCTTTAGATATAGCTTCAGAAAGAAAAAACAGTCCTTTAAATAACAAAATGTTCACGCTGAAAAACAGTTTGCTTTACTCCCACACCCACTTTGAATCGAGGCTACTGTGCTAGAAGGATAAGACCCAATAGTGCCTCTAAAGCCACAATCGGTGTTTGAAAGGCAGCTCTGTGCTCCTCTTTGAGCGCTATTGATACTTTCAGCTGTGGCATGAAAGACCTGGAACTCTGATCTCAGGTTTTGGCAAGTCAAGTCATTCAATTCAATTTCAGAACAGTGCAGCTGTGAAGCTTTACAATTTTTGATGTTTAAAAAGGTAGGGATTATTTCTGTTCTCTGTGATTTGCGAGCAACCGCTGTTTCTGTTAGCAAACCCAGGAAGAAAGCTGTCTGTCTGATGTGCATGGACTGTTACTGATACCTGCACAAACACCTTGAGCGGCTATTACACATCTGGCTGGGATCTGTGAGATCAAAGCACTCTCTGGCACTCTGCTGCCCTTCGAACACCTTTTAATTGGCCATGAGCCCAAGTACTAGGGCCTGGGACTGAGCTTTGCCTCCTTGGGTGACTGGGTGAATCCTACTTAGGTCTGTAGGAAACTGGTTGGTGTTCTCAGCCGCCTTTCTAGTGGGGAGAGGGTGGCATCGCTATTCCCATTGCTCTGGTTCTCATACCTGCAGAGGGTCGGGGTATAGACACTGAAATTGCAGCTGTTGTTCTTTCTCAGAGGGGGTTTCCGCAAGCTTGGCTGAAGCCCATTAGCATGGGCTGTTTGGTGGGGATACTCCAGGTGCCCTCTCCAGAGGGACAATCTGGCTGGCCTTCTTCATCTTGCAAGTCACGGCTCAAACTGTTCATTTCCAGCACTGTGAAAATATTTCATAAGCTCATGTCTGGGCGCTCTTTCACGCGGGATTTTCATATACATTCTTTTATTTCTGTTGGAAATTGGAGGCCATTTGGTTTAGCTCTGGCAAAACAAGTGGAGGATGGCAGGGCTGGGATGTGAACACAGGCTCTGTTCTGCAATCAGAGCACGTTCTTCTGGACGCTGCCCCCGCTGAACAATGCAGCATCACGAGCACGTCCATGTTAGGGTGCTGCCGAACCGCTGGTCAGCTTTGTTTGTGGCCCTGGTTGTTTCCATTTCCTAGTAGAGGAAAAGCATCTGGCGTTGTAGAAGGGGGCAGACCAAGTGTTCTGTGTGGGGAAAAATCGTGTACCCGCACGCTAACCATGGGACCGCCTGCTGCTAACCAGCCCGCGGTGTTGTGCGTTGTTACTGAGCAGCCCTCTGAGTCATGACAAGGATGCTGTTCTGAGGGCACTGTGTGGCGCAGAGAGCTGCTTGGGTGCTCCACAGACAGATCTGAGACCCGGGTGCCTCTCGCGGTGACCTCAGCCTGGACAGACGCAGGATGGACGCGTGGCAGGGACTTAGGGGTGGTCAGGGCAACCTGGGCTAAGGGTGGGTGTCAGGATGCTGACAGCACTCTGAGCATGATGTGTGTGTGCAGGGAGGTGAGACGTGGGCAGGTGTGCCCTGTGGAAGGCAGAAACCAAAGCCATGCTGCAGGATGTCACTTCTGAGCAGAGCGCTCCGCTAAGGCTCCATTTGCACTGTGCTGCTCACCTACTGTTTGCAGCCAAGTCTAAAGGCAGCAAGGATATCAGTGCCTTGCAAGATTAAATTCTTTGATTCCAATCTCTTTAGCTAGAAAGTATGTTGTTTCATCTAATGCTTGTCTCTGTCTGTTTTAGGCTGTGGCGCCTGCTGTGAAAAGGTATGCATAATGAAATGATTAAATCATGCGTTTTCAAATAATCAAAGTCATGCTGTTTCAGCTATGCTGAAATCCTGTTCCTCTTATGAGACATCCAGTCAGATTCAGAATTTCTTTTGGATTTTGTATTTCTTAGTAGGACTCTGAGGAAAAAAAAAAAAAAAGAGAGAATCTGGCTAAGGCCAGTTCTGCTCTCCTCTATGCCCAGGGCCAGATCTGATCACATTCACATTCTTCTTGTGTCGCCACAGACAGAAAATAACTTTGCAGTCTGATTTTATGCTCTAAAGAAAATCATTCACACTGTGACAGCACTTCAAAATATTTCAATCCTTATTCTGTATATGCTGCTGGCTATGACTGCAGTGCAGAAAAAATGCTTCACTGAATCTGTAGTTATGGGAAGGGGTAAAGCTTCCAAATCACTCCTTTCCATCTTGATTTTGTAACTAATCCCTTGTCCCTTCTGTATCTCAGTTTGAGATATCTCCCCTGTAACTCTGCACTACTTCACGCTTTGGCATTCCTGATGCACTTAGTTGCTCAACACTGCTTAAAAACTGCACAATAAGGTCAGGTGGTGCTACCTGGGCTGCTACACAGAGAATCACCTCCCAGCTGTGGGAAGTTTCCCCAAGGAAATGTGCCCTGGCACAGACGTGCTGAGGGGAAGCAGCTCGTTTCCTGCTCCCCGGAGAGGGATGGAGATCCCCTCTTCCTAGGGGTGGCTGGAGCAAGGAGCCTGAATGCTGCTGAAGTGCAACCAGATGATAGACTTAGAAGGATGGCCAGGAGGGGTTGTGTGATAGGAGCATGTGTGGGTGTGATGAAGTGCAAACAGAAGGAACAAAGAGCATCTGAAGTGAAGGAAGTGAATCAGAAAGACCTTTACTGTCAGAGACTCTCGCCAATCCACCAAGGTAAGGTCTCTTAAAAAGATGCTCTCAGGGCTGATTGACGTAAAATGAAACATCCTGTTTTGCTGTGGTTTTTGTTTGGTTTTGTTTGTTTTTTAAGGGATGAGCATGTATGTGTATGTTCCCATGTTCTGCTCGCTAGAGTCATTCTCAAACAGGAATGATGTCCAGGTGGGCTTTCTGACCTCCCGAGGTCATGGAAGCGACAGGGAATGGATGGAGTGTAATATGCTCATTTTAATGAAGGGACTGTATTCACGGGGAAGGTGGCACAGCAAATACAAGAGAGCGGCACTGTAAGATATTTTTCTAGGTTGATTCTTGCAGATGCAAAATACAGCCTTGGGGAGGAGAATGGTGAGCATATCCCTCCCTCCTCAGAGTGCCACAGTTAGGAAATTGAGTAACAATTGCAGTCTAGCTGAGAAGGCAGAGAAATTTAATTGAATAGCAAAATATCAGATCTGCATTTCAAATGGAGGAATTATCTTTTTTGGGCCAAGCAAAAGTGTTTAATTTTGACAAAAGGAGATAAGAACTCATCTGCTTTACCGTAATGGAAACTGTTGCAACCAGGCTCATTTTTATTACGACAGTGTTGCTCCAAGAGGCTTCAGATCCGCATGTGCAGTTCTCCATCCTGAAAGCACAGCACCTCAGCCCAAATGACACCTGCACTTTCAGAGAGGTGCAGTTCTGTACTGCGGTGAAAGGGCTCTGGAGCATATGGCTGCAACACTGGGATGCCACCCTTGTCCCGCGGGTTGAATATTGAAGACACTGTGGCAATAGGATAGAAAAAAATACTCCTGCAGAAAGCATTAATCACAGGCATTGGATATGGTAAACCTGGGCAGCTCTAAGCAGGCAGCAGATGGAGATGGAAGAAAAGGAAATAATCTGGTTCTGCATTAAGACAGAGTCAGTTTAGACAACTGCTTTCATTTGCAGTGCAGAACAAACCCAGCATGCAAAAAGCGAAGAGCAATTTCTTCTCTCCACATGAACAAAGCTGGATGGTTATGCTGGTTGCCTTCAGCTTTAAAATGCTGCTGCAGGACGCAGCCAGATGGTGTTCTCTTTTGCTCTGCTGAGTGGGGCTGTGTGGGACAGGGTGTGATGCTGCTGTGGAAAAACCCACCTGGACAGAGGAGCTGGACAGCTGGTCTCAGACCTCTCCTGTTGAGCACAAAATTTTCCCAACTAGCTTTGCCTTGCAGCTCACAGAGATGAGATATCCCCTACTCTTTCCTCATCTGACATGAAGCTTGTAGGGACAGACATCCGTGATTCACCCACTGGTTTGATCCTGCACTCGGAGCTGCACTGGTGAGGAGGATTTCACCCGGCTGGGGATCCAGAGAGGCTCTGTTGGAAAGCAGGTTCCCAGCTGAAGCCTCTGTGTAGAAACTGGTTTCCAGAGTTAAGGTCACCAGTGCCCAGGTCAGATCTCAGCCTTGCGGGTGTCCCCCTCATTCACTTGGCTGCTTTACCTCTTCCTTAAACCCCAAACTTCAACCATCAGCCAAGAGGGAGAGAAGAGCTGTGTGCGGTTTTAGAGTCTTCAGTGCAATCTATTTGAAAAATGTCTATTAATAAAAGGTGTAAGGCCTTTAGCAGTCAAGAGTAAAATGACTTTGTGTAAATAACAAATTATACCAGTCCATATTGATTTTTCCTGTCTGAGCAATTCCCAGATCAAATGTGCTCCTTTTACAAGTCAGAAGGTGATTTTTCTAACTGCAGTCTCTCCAAACTCTGAAGAGCTAAAACCCAAGTTTTTCTTTCTCTCCTTCATCACTACTGTAAATAAAAACCTCAGAGTGAAGACACGCCTTACCATTTTATTGCTGATCCATAAAGCTTACTTTTTAAATAAGAAAAAAGCTTCCCAGATCCATAAACCAGGCACAGCTATCAAGAATAATTGCACAGTAAAGCCATAGCTGTGTGCAGCCTTTATCCTCCCGAGCATCCCGAGTGCACCGCCTGACCTGCAGGCGCATCCTCCATCGAGTCTGTTCTCTTCTGACCAGCCTTGCTCTGCTTGACCCAGGCAGTGACAGCCTTGTGCATACGATGGTGACAACAAACACAGAGCACAGCAGAGCAAGAGATGCAAAGGTCTGAACCATTAAAAAAAAAAAAAGGCTTGGTATGAGGTGAGCCTGCAGTTCAGTTGTTACCCACATTCTTTATGCGTTGTTGAGCATGGCTTTGATTTGGCCCTTCCTCCTCAAGGCACACCAGGCACATCGCAGTGCTGCTGAGAGGTTCGTGGCTGACCCCGCTGCCCTGAGATCTGCTGGCAAAGCCGACAGCAGCAGCGATGCTCCAGGGCCATGCAGAGTCTGGGAGCGGGCCCCACAGCCCACTCACAGCATCGTTGCCTTGGGTAGCATCGTGCAGCCAAGATGATGGATTTTTAGGAAATGAATGAATTTAACATTTATTTATGAGTGCAGTCTCTGAGGACTCTTAACATCTCGTTCAGTGACGACAACAAGACTGACATTCCAAAACAGAGGAAAGATATTAAATACCAAAGGAATATCCTATTGAGCAAAAGGAAATCAAGTTGATTTAACTCCAGAAATCAAAATTGAATACTTAGAATATTTCTTTCTGTACTACTGATATCAAGTTTTTATTATTATTATTTTTCTGAGCAAAAATGAACCTTCCATTTTCTTTTCTTTTAAGTTTCTTCGATTTCTTATCATGAAGACCGAGTGAGTGGCACTGACTTTCCTTCTAGGACTTTTCTGAGGAAACAAACCAGTGAAGAAGTGACAGTGACCAGACCTGGACTAACAAAGCTCTAATAAGGTACAACACATTGCCTGAAGCTATGCCAGAGGCCAGTCCACCAGGACAGACTAATCAGGGCATGGACGATGATACCTCTGTATTTTGGGTGTTGTCTGACCTTAACCCTCTGTATTTTGGGTTTTGTCTCACCTTAACCTCCAGTCCCACACTGGAGCAGCACACACAGCGCTTGGTGGTTCCCAGGCTGCCATCGGCAGCAGTCCTGAGGAGCCTTACTCCAAAACCCTTCAGTGGGAAGGAAAATCGTTTAGAGCAGTTCCTCTGAAGAAGAAAAGCTTAACAGCATAGTATATTTTTTTGTGTGTGTGGCACAAATCTTTCTGTCCCCTCAAGGTTCCTAATTTTCCTTATTTCCCAGCTGTTCTGTACCCACATCTCTCCTTTCAGCTCCCTCCTTTGCAGCAGGACCCAAGGGTTTTGCACCCAGTTTTCCCTGATTCTCATCGGTCTGAGAGATGTCCTAGTCATAAGGTTAGAGCTGAGTACCAGGCATCTTACACCTGCAGAAAAAAAAGGTTGCTACTTGGTTATTTCCCATCTTGTTTTGTGCATTGTGCTCTTCGTATTCAAGCAGAGCACCTGATCTTTCTCAGACAATTTCTCTCTTGTTATTTTCTCTTATAGTCTCCCACAGCAACATCCCCAAAGTTATCTAATAAACAGGGATGTTATGACATCCTTGCACAATAACTCTAAATACCATCACAGGAAACATCGCCTAATAAACGATACAATTACTGCAAAGATGAAAACCAGCGCTCCTGAGCACACACAGTGAGTTGTTCTTTGTCTTGTCGAACAAATTATTTTCGTGTTTTTTTTTTTTCCTTGAGTGCTTTGTTTTGTCTTGCTTTGCTTTTCAAGCTGCCTCTTATTTTTTCTCATTGCCTGTGATCGCATGCAAGAAATGTATATCTCCGGGCACAGAAATACAAAGCACAGTCGTTTGGAGCTGCCACTGGAATGCAGGTCCACCCAGTTCATTTTTTTCCTATCATACTGGGTGGAGTGGCTCCACAGATACTCCTATACACACCCTTTCTTTTTTTGGTACTGTTAATTATTTTAAGCTTCTCTTCAGGTTGGTGGCATAGCTTATTACCATGGAAAATGGGCAGTTCGTCTCCTTCTGTGGCGACTAGTAAGTTATGAAAAGCTTTTGAGCTCAATTTATTCTGACTTCCACCGCGTCTTGCTGATTTATCTATTATGCTCTAAAAAAAAAAAGGCCAATTAAACCCAGCGGTTAAAGCAGACAGACAGAAGGGCATGCATTTTCACATCAAAAGGTGTTCCTGAAACAAAAATAAAGGCAGTCTTGAAGCCAATAAATGGTATCTCTCGCTTCGACCTGCGGGCAGCACTGCCCGATGAGCGCTGGCTCTGCTGTGGCAGGAGCATCTCGTTACCTCCCTGCTTAGCTTTGGTACCACCTTCAGCCCCAGCAGTGTGCTACAAAGGAGCCCAAACGCTGTATTTTAATAATCTGTCTTGTTCACAAGAGCAGAGCCAGCAGCAGCCAAAGGGAGAGCAGTTGTTGGCCAACCAAAACACAGCTGTTGCAGCTCATTTTGAAGTCCACCAGCCTTTTCTGCTGGCCCTTTTCAGAGATTAAGCTTAATCTCCTCTATGTGAGGCTTATGTTGCCTTATTCGAGAACGGTTTCACTGTGACAGCCTTTGAGTTTTTTCCTCT
This sequence comes from Anser cygnoides, assembly GCF_040182565.1. NCBI lineage: Eukaryota > Metazoa > Chordata > Aves > Anseriformes > Anatidae > Anser > Anser cygnoides. The sequence continues at coordinate 13,120,874 of NC_089882.1, read as the reverse complement.
TTACCTCATCCTTTGTGGTTATGGCAGGGAAACGGTTTTCATAGAAATGTACCCAGGCAAAAAGCAAAGCTGTGCAAAACCTGTGTGGTTCTGCCACGCAGCCACCAGCCAGGCCAAGGCGCACAAGAGCCCACAGGCTTCCTGAGAACACAGGGGCTGATATTCTGGCATTCTGTCAAAATCAGGTAAAAGCGACTATTTTGTGTGATTGGAACAACTGGGCACATATGCTAAACAAAGGCTGTGTTTTAAGTTGAATTGTATTCCTTTTTTTTTTTTTCAGCTTTATCTCAAATCCAGATGTGAGTTAAGCGTGGGAGAAGGGGCAGTTGTCTGCTCTACACGGATCGAAATTTCAGCAAAATGTGCTGCGAGCTGCAGCACAGTGAAGCAGCCGAGTTCGACCAGCCTCCCTGCCTGCCTCTGTCTGTGCTGTGCGACAGCCAAAGCAGAGTTATAAGTAACTCCTCTCCTCTGCCAAGAAACTCCCTGCATTGATTTATCCAGAAGGGCTTCTGCACCAAAGATAGCCTCTGGTGTGGGGGTTACGTTCCAGGTCTGCTTTTAGGGGAGAGCTGTTCCAAGAGAAGTTGGAAGTTTGTCTTCGGGTCTGTGATTATTGTAAAAGCCTGGACCGGAGCTTTTTTGGCTGCTTGCGTGTCACAGCACTTTTCTAACGATCACTGGTTGCTGCCTCGGTTGAATAGGTTTCCTAGATTAACCAGGAAAAAGAAAAAAAAAAAAAAACCTCCACCCTTTTTCATTTTATAATTATCTGCTGTTTCTCCAGAGCTGTTCTTTTATCCGTATATTTTGCTCTTGCCTGGATGTGCCCAGTGTTGCAATTAAAAGGAAGCAGCTCTATACGGTTACCAACCTAAGATCACATGCTGCAAATCCTTGCTTATTAGAGCAGTCCTATCAGAGCGAATGAGGCTGTTTCACATCAGGTCTGCTTGCTTTGTGAAGTTTAGGAGGTTCTGACCTTAAGTTGTGTGTTTTAAAATGTCAGCAAAATGTTCTCTGACTCACCATTAATAGTATAATTGCTAATGTGATGAATATCCAAAAAAAAAAAAATCCAAATGTGTTTATATAACTATCAGAAAACTTGCATTCCCAAAGGGAAGGAGAAGTTGTACTTTCAACATCATTTGTGTTTTGGCCCGGAGGTGTCCTATGTGCTGTGCCAAAAAGTAATAACGCAAGGGACAGGGTCAACGTAAGACTGAATTTAGTGAAAATTCCTTACCTGTGCTACTTGGCAATGCAATGAGGTATTCAAAGAAGGGAAGAGTTTTAAAATAAGTTTGTTTTGCACTTTGTTCTTTCTGTAGTTCTTGGCTTTTCTGGTTTCACTTCTGGTTTGTGTTCGATCAGTCAGTGCTTCTATGCTCTATGTGCTCCGAATTTAAAAGACATCTGCTTCACTTCAGCTGTATCCCCCACTGTCAGATTCTGCTTCCTCCCGTTATAAGAATGCTAAAACATTGCTGGCACGAATATGCAAGGAAAGTAAATGCAAAGCCAGAGCCACAGATAACTGCTGATCCTTTTAAAGTGCCCAAACCTCTCATGAGATCTTTGATGCAGAGACTGTTCAGCGAGACAGACTAAGGTCTGACCACTCTTTTTGCAAGCACAAGAGCAAGCATCTGCAATTACTTTATGAAAACAACCGCTGGTGAGAGTTATAAATCAATACATGCAATGTGCTTGGGATATTTTATTTTAATTAAACCATGCTTCATATAGCATCCAGAGCTTCTCAGCTGCCTTGTTAGATCCCTAGCATCAGGGCAAGAGGGCAAAGAGTGAGCCGCCGCCTCTGCAGTTGGCATCAGGCAGCCAGATGCGCCAAGCGCCCCTGCAAATTTTGCTGCTTTTAATTTTTGGTGTTTCCTATAGATGGATGATGTTGCAAGTAATTTACTAGAAGTCACAACTCACTTGGTAGCCAAGTGGTTGCAAGTACAAATTACAAGAGAACTGTATTTAAATATATTACTAAAAAAAAAATAATAAAAAAATAAAGATGTGTAGAGCTTTCCAAGCTGGCCAGGCAGGAGTGTTAGCAGGTGGTTTGTACCAGGCAGATGTGCCCTGTCCACATGTGGGCACCCTTCCCTGCAGGTTGGGGAGGGGATTTTACTCTGACCCGTGCAGCCCTGCAGCATCTGGCCTGTAGCTGGCTTGCATCTGGCCAGTTGAAAATTCAGCCGGAGGAGTTGACATCCATCTGCACCCGTGGCCCGACACGGCTCAGGGTGCAGTTTGAGGTTAAAGCTAAAACAATCCTTTTTTTTTCTAGGAACGACGCCTTGGGCAAGGCCTGTCTGATCCGGGAGATTTGATGTTCTCAAGAAAAAAAAAAAAGAAAACAAAGGAAAAAAAAAAAAACTTCTCTACTTCAAAGCCATGTCTTTCCCCTACTTATAGGGGTTGTAACAAACAGATCTTGTGATCTTACATGGTCAATCGCAGCTCTAGGCTTGTCGTAGCCCACTCTGTCAGTGACCTCCTTGTCACAAGTCCAGAGAAGGGGGAAAAGAGCCAAAAAGGAAAATGCCAGTGCGATGTGTAGGGTCAGCTTGAATAGCAGTTGTACTTGGGAAAGCTGTGACCCGTTGGTAAGTGCTGCTCGAGCCGGAGCAGAGGATCTGCACACCGAATCACAGAATCATCAGTCATCCATTTCCCTGTAACCGCAGCAGGGAGGAGACAATGAAACAGCCAAAGCACACGCTTCCTAAGATTTAAAAGAGCATTGTGAAATAAATGCCTGGAATATTTAGGCTATGCAAATGTTCAGCCAGGTCACAAGCCAACTGCAGGCGCCGCACGTGAGCAAAGCCCATCCGCGCGACGTGGCGGGCCGTCAGCGGGTTTTTCATCAGCAGAGCCGTGACCTCCAGGGAGCCGTCCTGTGCTGATTTACTGCTGCGATTTCAGCCAGGCGTCTCCTGGTGGGGTGGGACTGACCGCCTGGCACGTGTTTTGAGGGGTGTTAGAGGAATTCGTTAGAGCCCCGGCGCTTACAAGAGCGCTGCCCAGCACTGCGGGAGGTGTGAACGCTCTCCCTCCCGCGGGGTGGGTGCTTTGCTGTTTGTGCCTGTTTGGATGGGGTTTTATAATCTCTTTCAGGCTCGGTTTGTAAGTCTTCTGGGTAATGAGTTCGATGCTTTTTTTAGTTCTAGGGCTCGGTAATTGCTTGGCTCCTTTCCAGTTGATGCTCCCCACGCACAAAGAGGGAAGTGTGCTCCTCTTTATTAGGGCTTTGATGTATGTGCCTTCCCCTAAACGACATGAGGAGAGGGTTTGTCTGCACTGCCTTTTGCCGGGGTGGGGCTACGATGCCCACGAGGGCCAAGGGTGGAATTAGACAACCTGAAGGACACATGCAGGGGATGGTTTCGGGAGCACATGGCCCTTGGTGGCTCTGAGCAGACTGGGCAGCTCGGCGTGCCGTCAGTGCCTCCAGATGCATGCAGGCGCTCGGAGGGATGCGAGAGCACGCTCTGCTCTTGGCTGCTCTTTAAAGAGCAGCAACAGCTCTCTGCAGATAGAGGCTGTTTTGTACTAGAAACGGCATTGTTCCCTGTGTCAGTCAGCAGCACCGCGAACACGTTTGGGTGTGAGCGCCCTGATAGAACAGCTTGAGCCGGAGCAGCCTCCTGCTGCGGTGGGCATCCTTGGGAAAAGTACGGGTTTGGGGTTAGAGCATTCCCAGCATGGGGAGAAAGCTTGGTGTGCTCCCCAGGAAGAACATCAGATTTTGTAGAAATTCAGCCAATTCGTCTGCAACATTTAGTTTCTACTCCAGAATGCCTGTGTGCTACAATGGAGAACGAAACCTCTGGGGGAGGTGGTTTGGCTCAAACTGTGTGTGTGCCAGGGAGAACCTGCTAAAATGATAAAAACCTGGGCTCCATACGTATACTCATGTTTTGCTGTATGGAAAATATGATATTTATTGGGCAAGTTGAAGCAAAATAACAGCATTCCCCTTTACTCTGGAAGTTAATCTCAAGTGAACTTACACTGAGATGTGTAAGTCCAGGAACTTGAAGTGAATGGAAAAAAATAAATTAGTTCTTAAAGGTATCTTAGAGGAGATAACTTGGCAGGAGTCTAGCTGATTTAACATTAACACCCAGAAAGCATAAGAGACTGTAAGTTAACCGTCATTGGCTTCCATCTCCTTTCACCCTATGGAAGAAGATTTTCCTCCCATTCTTCTGTTTTCTGACCCTTTTGAATGCAATCAAAATTAACTCAGCTTTTCAATTCAGTGAAACCTTTTAATCCTGTCTGTGTATGACACACTTCACACCACACTGTGGCACTTCATTGTAGATTAAATTAACTCTTCTGTGTACTCCTGAACAGTAAGAGACCCTCAACGTATAAAATAAATCTGTGCATAAAAAGAGTTTAGTAGAAGGTTGAATGTTTTCCAGTCCCTCAGAGCCATGCAGATCCGTGTTTCCATCACATGCCCGTGTACCTGTATAGGTTCAGCCAGATGCCTGACTTCTCTGGATGTCACAGAGTCCTGCAGCTTTTTCTCTCCTTTTCCTTTAGAGCAAAACCTGCTGTCTTCTGAAAACCTCCTGGAGACTGCAACTGCTGCCTGCTGGCTGCTTCCAGGCAGTCACACATCTTCCCTTCCATGCCTTGTGTTGTGGGAGGACTGCTTACCCCTCTCCAGGCTCTCTTGCAGGTCAGTCAAACAGTCAGAAAAACCCTCCGGGTCCACGGTACTCACACGGGATGGGTGTTCAGTACAAGTTAAGACCAGGCTGTTCCTGATTCTGATGGCAGTGCGTGAGCCCACAGCACAGAAATTTCCCCATGGGTTTCACCTTGGAGGGATCCTATGTCACCGCACTGGGTGCTTTGGGGAGAAGCCTTCTAAACCCATTTGTCTTCCTGCAACATGGGACCAGCGGTGCCCTCACAGGGTGCAGGCTGTGGAGGTGTCCACAGAAGCCAACACCACAGCTCCCAAAAGTTTGTCATCAGAGACTGACCTTCAGCACTGAAGCACATGGCTCTCTCCACCTCTAACCTTCTCGGGAGGTAGGAGGAGGTCGGTTTGGTAAGTAAGCCTGGATGTCCTACAGAGAAATTAGCTAGATGGGAATTAGTAGGAGGACAGATGTGTGTTTTTAGAGTAAGCTGCTAGGAAACAGGTTAGCTCAATCCTCTATTTTGCTCTGCCACTGACGCATTTTGCAATCATGTACAAGTCACTTCACCTCGATGCAAGGATCAAGCCCCCAGGAGAACAGCCTCTCATGCCTCTCTAGTAATGGTTGTTTACTTTCTGCTTTGTCCCTGCTCAGTTGTTGTGGGGTCAGGGCTTCTGTGTTTGGAAGAGGATAGTGTGGATTAGAAGGCCATGTTGCAATAGCCAGATGAGCAACAGAGGACTTAAAATGGGAGCAAATGTGTAATTGGTTAAAGAGGTAGTTAAGTGGGAAGGAACCCGCCGCTACTGGTAGGGCACAGAGCTCCATGTTCTCACCTCATCAGCATTTGGAAACATTTATGGGGCTCCTACAAGGCTTTCAAGATTCATTGTACACTTGGCTGTGTTCTTTTTGCCATAAAGAGCCGTGAATGTGCTGTGCTCCCCATGGCATTAACTTGTCTGGCAGCACAGTCCGTCTGAATCAAGGCATTTTACAGTCAAATCACTAAAACCCTTTTGGAGCTTGCCAGGAAGAATCAAGTACCCCCTATCCAGAGCAGAAGTGTGGGGAGAAAGCTGCTGACTTCAGTGGGCCACTGGACTTTCCTCCTGCCTGTGGGAAGTCCTGCTGAACGTGTGAGCAGAGCTCTGAATTCACATCTGCTTCCCTATTGGTTTTACAAAGGACTTGTGCAACGTGGTAACTGGGAACAGAGCTTGTCAGTGAATGTGGCCTTTGGGTTCTGCCGCTGTTTTGCTGAGGAATTTGGGGAGGACACATACTGTTGCACTTTTTCTTGATGTCAGTGAATACAAGTCTCATCCCAAAGGGCATGGCCCTGCAAGAGCATTCATCTCAGCGGGTCCTGAGGGTTCTTTGTGTTTGAAATTGCTTTGACAATTCACCTGTCGTGGTTAGGTAATAGCTATAATAGTCCTCTAGAACCTGGCTGAAGAATTTAAATTCAAAACCTGGGATGCTGTCATTATACTAATCTTTTTTTATACAACTGTCAATCCAGCTTGTAGGCTGGTGCACCCACTGTGCGCTCCTTCTGCGTGCTGCTCCTTTCCATCAGCTCATTCTCCCACTTCAGGCCCCTACACAGCTCTGCTTACATTTTCTATAACGTACCCATACCTTCATCCTTAGGTTTGTAATGCAGAGATGCCACAGCACCTGTCTACTCAACCAGTGGTGTCACCCCGATGTTTCCAGTCCTGGCTTCTGTGTTGGAATGGGTAATGAAAATGTTGCTTGTTTCATCTTTATTCAATTCATTTATTAGGCTTTTTGAAAAACATTAGGAAATGAGATGCTGTCTGTTTGAGAGGATCTCGGAATTCATGGGCTCGGTTAACTGCATGGATTAGAAATGACCTTGAGGGCTTTTTTTCTTTTGATCTGTGAAAATTTAAATTCAGCAACCAGTGTTTCCACTGCAAGAGAGGGTGATATTAGCACCTCTTGACTCCAAGGAAAAGCTGCTTTCCCTGACTTCCTTATGCTACTTTAGGTGCTAGTGATTACCAGCCTTGTTTTCTACCTTTGTCGTTGCAATACCAGATTTTGTGCAAACAGTAAGTGATGCAGGTACACCACCTATTGTTAAAATAGATCAGCACTTCCAGCAACAATAACTCATTTCAGCTGCTTACAGTTTTGCCAAATTGCTGCTATTTGGTTTGAAACTTCCCAACCAGAGCCTTCTGCTTCATGCTGATTAATTTGCTTTAAATTTCAGCCAAAGTGTTTCAGCTGTTCGATGACCAAGATGAAGGAAATGTGTTATCGAATGTTGTTCTGACTACTTACTGGCCTGTGGTGGAGGTTCTTCTCCTTTTTGTAATAGAAATTCTGCCACCAACATGTGTTGGATCGAAACTTGTCGTGTCTGGGATGTGCCTTCTGGTGTCAGGCAGGGCTGTGCATACGAGCACCTGTATGAAACAACTGGTGAAAGCACAGTCCATTTCCTTGCCTTCTGTTACAGTCTGTCTCTTGGATAACTTGCTTTCCCTACTCCTGTCCCATCATCCAATTCAGGCAGCTCACTGCTGTCTCTTCTCTGCCCTTCTTTACCAAACCCATGTGAGGTCTCCTTTTCCTTTTCCCTCTGTGTGGCAGGGCTGACCCCTTGCAAATCTGTCCTTGTCCCTGAACTGGGTGACACTGTAAGAGAGCATCTCGTGTTGTAAGATCATGCAGATGCTGATTTGGCACCAGGTCCTGTACTGTTAGAAATTGCATCTTCTGATTCCGGAGGTTCAGACCCTGTTCTGCTGGAAATGCTTGTGCTAAGTGGGTTTCTTCAGGTAAAAGGCTGCTGACGGATTTTGCAGCCAATATTCCTGAGGGCAGGCAGGTGGAAGGGTTTTTTTGACAAGAAGAAAAACAGATCTCTGAGACTAAGTAAAGGAAAGATCCTCCCCCCCTCATTTTGCACTTAATGTGATTTAAAGATGGCAAGAAAGGCTAGATACTGGAGAGCAGAGATATTCCCATTTGTCACTGAAACTAGAGGGAGGTTTCTCTGAGTGCAGCCCAGAAAGTCAGGTGCATTTGCTTTCACTGCCATTGGACCTTTCACCAAAGTACTGTTTTTAAAGCATTTGGTTCCCCAGCAGGATTTCCCTCTCTGGTTTCCATGAGATTAATTGTTTGAAAAGCTGGAGTGGATGGAAAGATTTGCTGGCCAAGTCTGTATAGAAATACCACCACTTCTCTTCACAGGAAAAACTGATGCTTTTAGCACTGCCCTGTGTTTCTCTATGGTCTAATATTTCACTCAGCTGTTACATATTCTTACTTTATTCGGCTATTATTTAACACATTAACAAAGCACGTGAAGTGGTTTCATGTAGCTATTGATTGATTCCTTTTCCTTGATTATTTTCTCAGATGTCAACACGGAGTTGACTTCTTTGAACCCATGACAAGTACTGGGGATACTATGCTCAGAACGAGGAGATTTTGCTTTGTGTCATTCATTGCCCTTCCTAGCCGTGGTCACGAAGGGTGGGATTTAGGGTTAGGCTTGTCTCAAATGTGCACTTGTCCTGACGGACTGCAGAATACATTTCAGAGACTTCAGCTGAGAATGATTTTCTTTTCTTGGCTACTGCATGCTCCAATTAAGCTTTCATTGGAAAATGTTAACTAGCAAAGTATATCTCCTTTAGCTAAAGCTGTAGCAACTGCATAACTATAAATTCCTGGGTAGTCAAACAGTGGCTCACGAGATCCATGGAGTTGTGCCCACTTTGTCAAGCTTTGGAAATCTTGAGAGGAGGTCCTGGAAAGCCAGCATTAGACTTGACTGCATGGCCGGCTGCTTTAGCACCATGAGCCTCCCTCAGGCTCCACAAGAATAGTTTTGTTGGCCACAGACCAACTACCAGGGGAAATAAAGCTAAGAGAGCAGAATAGGAGAGGACAGTAAAACCATATATGCTGCACTGCAGCGTGGATGAGGATTAACTGGCAGAATAACACAGCTTTATTACATTTTTTTCCACAATTCCTTATCTTTTCTTTGCATGGAGCAAGAGTTTATATTCTGGGCCAGCCGTATTTCTAGAAAATGTATAATCATGGTTCCCTCTCTTTGATTATTTTGCTGTTCAGTTACAGCCACTTTGCAGGGCAGCACATGGGTGGTGGGCATCCTTAAAAAGCAACACCAGCATGGTCCTTCCAGCCCAGAGGGATTTGATCCCCATTCAGCTCTGCGGCACAGCAGCAGCCCCTGGACCTAACCAGCTTCATGGTGCAAAGGGGAGCTTTGAACCGGGGGTCTCAGCCCCCATGCCCCACACAAGCTTGGATGAGAGCTGTGTTGCAGTACCGTGTGGATTTACACTTCATTCAGAGCATGTCCTTCTCTGCCACCCCTGCAATTTGAGCAGCAGCCTTTCATTTCCTTATTAGCTATTAGGTATTCCTAGTCTTGCAAAACTGGAAGGATGGGGGAGGATTTACTCTCACGTCTCATAGTTGGGAGAAGCTTCTGAAAGAACAGAGGACTGCAGTACTGATTTGTTGGGCAGGGGCATTTCAGGGCATAAGCCACGGAGAGGCTGGCTGAAGCACTTTGCTGGAGCTCCTCCACTCCATTAGCTCCAGGATGCCAAATGGAAGTAAAACAGAGCGAGCTTCAGTGCAGCTCTCATTGGTTCGGGTTTTAAACATTGCAACATATGCCTGAGGTGTCCTGTACTGTGTCCTGGTGTTTTCTGAGAAAAGAGCATGTCTCCATTGAAAGAAAGGATCTCGTTTTTTTTAAATCCATTTCTGAAGTTTGCAAATCAATTTCCCTTTCAGACTGCCCAGTTCACTGAATCAAGCCTCTACACAGTAGCGTATTCAGTTTCTGCTGTAACCTGCTACAGCTGCTTTTAGCTGTAGCTTTAACCACAGAAATCACAGGAAAAAAAAATCCCCAGTATTTGCTTTTTTTTTTCTCTCTCTAATTTTTTCTTCAATGACACTGGTTGCACTGTTAGTTGGAAGGAAGGTCTGGGGAGTGCATTTGACTGTGCTCACTTCCTTAGCTAAGCGAGGCACTTGAACGCTCTCTGGTTTTACTGAAATCATAGTAATGCTGAGAACATCTGTAGAAAAGAATTAGCTTTTTCTCTCTCTCTCCCTCTCTTCGTGACAGCAAACCTCAGAGAAGGTCAGGCTTATGGGTGTTTCTGTGGATTATTTTAGCTGCACTGAAAAGTGCAGAGCCCACTGCAACCAGCTGGAAATAGAGCGACTGCTTAACAAGTACAGAATTAGCTGCCATAATACGTAGACTCAGTAGCAGCCAGACTATTTAACATTTGCAGCAGTGCTAACATTACGAGCAAAGTGCTCCAAGAGGAAGTCAAGCCACGGCCTGAACAAGGCAGAGCATCAGTAACTCAGGCAGCCAGAGCACCTGTGCTTAAATGAGAGGTGATCTTGTAGGTGGTACCGGTATGGCCGCAGGGGTTGCCCAGAGTAGGTTGGACAGTGTGTGCTCAGCAGGCTGCACCTAAAAGCATTTGGGAACTAAGCCTGGGACTCACTGGATGATGTTTCTAGGAACACAATGCAGAAACTCATGAGTCCTCACTCCACAGTCAGTATTTGCAAGAAGTGGCTAAGGCTTTGCTTGCAGTCCTTTGATATGAGTTGTCTGGGCTGTGGGCTGGGAGGGTAGTTGGGCTGTTTCTTCTGCATTAGTTGTGGTAGCAATAAAAGCCCCAGCTCAAATCCAGTGCCCTGTCCCCTCCTATCTACAACAGACTGTGCAAACACTGGACCAAAGCCCTTGTCTGAAAGATTTCTTTATAAAAGAGAGGAACCAGGCAGCTGCGCTTTCTCTGCGATGGCTCAGAGACTTGGAATGCGCTTTCTCCTCTCCATAATTACAACTAACCTGATTTGGGAACTTTCCAGGGCTAAACTTCTTGCAAAAGACACCTCTGGATGGAGTTTCTGGAGGAGGCAGACACTGTGCCTCCTAGACATTATGGGTAGGTGGCTGTCTGATTTTAGCAGCGCTAGAGTTTATTAATGCAGAAATAATTCAATTAGGGCATCCAGAGGATTGGAAAGTAGCCTTTATTATTTTTAGTCTAAATAAAAATAGTATCGCAGGCTTCTTAGAATAGTGAAAACAGAGTCATGAAGGATTGATGGACAAAGAATATTTATATGATTTTTCAGCCAGGTTTCCAAGAAATTGAAGCTGCTTAGATTGGATTTGACCAGCCCTGTCATGCCTAGGTGTATGCAATTAGTCCTCTGTGCTTAAAATTGCAGGAACAATTATGGGCTTGAGTTTGTGGCCGTATATGCAGGGTACGGCCTGTCGAATACTATTTGGACTGTGATGATTATTTTAATCTTTTCTCCTTTAGTAAACAAGAAACTCTGTTTTTAGTCATGAGGGAATGTTTCAGTGGTACTTACGGGATTTAGGAGCCTAAAGACTCATCTAATTGTGGTCAGTGAGGGCAGTACCTAATTCACACGGGTGTCACTGGAAACACTGCTCCGTTCTGTTGCCTTCTTTCCTTCTCCTTTTCCTCTGAGGCCAGTCTGCTCTGTTGCAGGGAGTCTCAGCAAAGTCAGTATTTCCAGGTGGCCTGCTTGTGCTGACAGGGCTACGGGGTGAGAAGGGGAGAAGGTAAACCCTGGAAGGAGGCAGGCAGCACGCTGTAACTGAACACTGTTATACTGCACACCACCGTGTACAGCACTGGCAACTGGAAGGATGGCTCGGTCCACAGGAGTTCTCAGGCACAAAATAAGTCCTCCTCTTCCATCCCAGAGAGCTGCAGGTGCTGTCTGCAGCCCCATGGAAAGACCTACCCAAGCTTCCCTGATGTGAGAAGGACAAGGACATGCAGGGCTTTCATCCCTGCCTATAACACAAGGTTTTAAGGAGAAAGGGAACTTTTTCAGCATGCTCATTCCGTGGTTGAGGAGACTTTTATAGCACTGCCCTGACCACTGATGGCAATTTATGTTGTTATTTACAGGGTCAGACTGACTTTGGACTGCATGTGTTGCTTTTTTTTTTTTTTTTCCCCTTTTTGTTTGGAGCCACTTCAGATGGGTGTGTGCACAGCAGCAACGTGAGGGGTGCAGGGAAGAGCATACTCTCCAGCACACTGTGCCCTGCCAGGCTGCGGAGCTGCTGCGTGTGGCCAAGAGCACCTCTCTCAGGGCACATCCACTCGCTGTGCCCCCAGGGACAGAAGTGCCTTTACTCAGCTCTGGGGAGCTGGGGAATGGAACACCCCAGATCAGGATCATGTGCTCATGGCTGCTGTGCTAAGAAAGGGGGCTTTCTGGACAAGATTCTTAAACCAGCAGCCATCCCTCTCTCTGTCTCATTATATCTTGTAATTATAATATATCATATATATATATATATATATAATATCTTATAATTGCTGGCTGGCAATTGCAGATCATAAGACCAGATCATTTGGGCCTGGAGTTCTGCTCATGATCAAGTCGATTTAAATAGATAAAGTCATCAAAGTCAAAAAAAAATGTGACTTTTCATAGAAATTTCTCAGCAGTCTTTGATCTCCACTATCTTCCTGAGATGCTGGTCTTGTCTCTGCTGTTGAGTCATACACTTCCAAGGGAATAAAGCCCAGCTTAGCATAATGCTTTATAACCATTGTGAAGGTATAAAACATGCTGTTAACAAATTTCCTTTTATCAAATTTATGTTATATAGACTTCCTGGACTTGGCCCCTCAGTTGGGATAAAGATGAGGAGTTTCTGGGAAAATGCTTATGGCAGCCAAAGACTTAACAGATGGAGGGCTGCCAAGAACTGGGCTCCTGAACACCCTAACAAGGTCACAACAAATTTCTGTGAGGTTCGGTGTCACCTACTCATGCAGACTTCCCACCTTGCGTGTCCCCAGCTACAGATGCAGAGCTTTGAAACAAAGTTTGGCCAGCTCTCAGTCACTTCTCTCGGTGCACAACTGGAAGGTATCAGGATGCTACACTGGTGAGTGCAGTGAGAGGGAGCTCAGTGGTGTGTTCGTGCGGCTTTTACTGGGTTTAGATGTTTGTCAGTGTAACAAAAGCTGTTCCTTGGCTTCAGTACCGGGGGTATCTTGTTTGTGATGCTGTGATACTCGAAACAAAGAGATTTGTGTGCATGCTCTGCTTTCCTAGAAGCTAACAGCAGCTCCCAGAGGCAGGCTGCCTGGCTGTTGTGTACATGGATGCTCTCCAGCGCTAATGTCACCAGACTATCAAGTCAAAACACGCTGGTGTGCACGTGGCATCTTTATTTACCAGTCTGAGCCCAGACATTTCTACTGGGGAGGCACCGTGCTGACAGAAGAACTTGTTTTCTGGCAGCTGATGAGGCGATCCTGCTCACACGTGCCAGTCCCTCTTCAACATGTCTAAACCAGCTTTTGGGGACACTTGATGAAATTTGATGGTTTGCTCCTGCTCAGCAGTGCCAGGTGGATTTGAACAGTGGTATGAACTGCATCTTCCAGCTTCCAAACCTCAGCAGGGACATGGGGCACCTGGTGCTGCACGGCAAGCACAGAAAGCACGGGGCTGGGAACAGAGCTCACTCCCCGTGGTTATCCATTGGTTTGTTCACTGCTATCTGCTGTTTTCTCAAGCACTGTGATGTGTGGTTAGAAATTAACACTTTCCCCTTCACTCAATATGAACACACCATCAGAGAAACCCATGTGGGTGTCCAAAATGGGAAGGCTGATCCAGCCGTGGGGCCTTGGGCAACTATGAGGACCATGATGTAAATGTGCAGGAGGGGCAGGCTCAGGGCAGGACCGCCCGCTGTGTTTGAGCCCGTGGGTGCCCCAACCTGCATGGTTGTCACACTGAGAGGAATGTCCCAGTCCTGGCATAAGTTACAGAAGTGTAGCTGCAGCTGACCTGGGCTTTGTGAGAAGGACCTGTGTTTTTTGTGTTGTTTCGTTGTTGTTGTTTTTTGAGAATATCAACCATAATTTGTTTTTAATCCCAAACTCAGTGGTAGGACTGTGCTTTTAATCCGACAGTGACTTAAATATCACCATGCCGCACTGTGACCCATGTGGCACAACAAAAAACCTGTTTCCCTCCACCTCCTCCCCATGAAGCATGTTTCCATCCAGTGCAAGAGAAGCTGTGCATTGACTCGAGCACTGTGCACCGACACTCGATGGGCAGGACCACAGTGGCAGCTTGCTGCAGGGCTTCACAGCCTTCCCCTGAGCAGAAAAGCCCTCAGCTGGCCCCCACCTCAGCCAGGAGCAAGATCTCAGCATCCCTATCTCTTCATGTCACAGGGACAGCAGACAGAGCTGCCCAGTTGCAGGAGTGCTGTGGGCAGCCAGGCGAGAGGCTGAGGCTTTCTGCTGGAGAAGTGCAAGAAGCAGCAGAGCACGGGGCAGAGGCCGACAGCAGGAGCCTCGTGCTGCTGGTGGGAGGCCTGACAGGTTTGTTGCTCTTGCTGTCGGAAGTAGCTGCAGTTCCCAGCCAAGATCAAGGGCAATTGGTTTTCCACCGTGTACCTGTAAATCCCATTCCTCCTGCGTGCAAGCCTCTAAATCAGACATCAGCAGAGAACAAGCTCCCAGCTGGTCACAGTATATAAACTAATGAAATATAAATGCCTGGTACGAAAGGCAAGCGTGGTCTCTAGTTGCCACTGCTGAATAAAATGGTTGATGGGATTTTCCGTCATACCAACAGCACTGCCAGTAGATGCAAGCGCTGCAGGCGGAGTAGTCCTCAGAGCCTGTAATTTGGCCTGCTCCCATCACCACTGGTGCTTTTAAAAGAAAACAGCTGCTTCTTTTATTTTTGTTTTTTAAATCGTGGCAGCTAGAAAGTTAAATGAGTGATTTCTTGACGTCTCTTTTGACAGAGGCCAGCGTTTCACGATGAGAAGCGGGACCAGCTTTCAGTTTCCTTGTCTCCAGGGAGACTTCCCATGAGACAGTTGCCAAAGGATCTCTGGGAAGTGATTAGCGTTTTGTTCAGGAACAGAAAGGTCAGCAAGCTATGGAATTAGCAAGGTTACAATCGTAATTACTCAGGACCAGATGCTATTTGCGCTATCCTAATCCTTACTTCTTTTTTTCTTCTTTCTTCTGACAAGCTGTATGAACCTGCTTAGCTCTAGGGACTGTACGCTGTCACACCCCCCAAATCAGGGGGATTCCCCAGGGTGTGCAGTGTCTTTGGGATTGATTGCTTACTCCCTGCCCTGTCCCCCTAAGACCAAGAAGATTCCTCAAGGCATCAGAATTACTTTGTATGAACAACTGGCCAAATCTGACCGTAGATTTTAAAGATTCACCAAGCCTCTCGTTTTATTATATCTACCTTTAACTCTCCTGTTACTTTTGCAGAGGTATTTAATGTAAATTCTACCTTTCATCCAACCTATTTCTCTTATGTATTGAGCCTGCAAAGTTACTACAGTTACTCTTAATGGTGAAAGGTCCACCCCAGCGTGATTCTCTGCTGCTTCAAACGACAGCTGTTGTAAACTGGTGCCAAGTGGACTTAAACACTGGTGTTTTGATGAAATAATATTTGAAAACCCACATTCTGCTGATGAAAAGGACTATAGGAGACGGTGGAAAATCAGTGAACTGCTTGAGAAAGTGTCCCAGCATGGTTATACGAGCAGAACTGGCCTTTCCTGGTTAACACACAAATGTAACAGAACAGGGGCCCCTGCTCATCTTTTGGGGCAAAATGTAGTGGGTCCCAGTTATGAGAAGGATGGTGCAGATAAGGTAAGAAGACCATCACAGTGTAATTCCTCGGGCATCTGCCCAAACCCTTGCAGGCCTGGTCGGATGTGGGGGCCCTGGCAGCAAAGGCAGCGTGCACCAGAGCCTGGCCACCAGCAGATGGAGGTCTCACCAGCGTGAGGCCAGAGTAAACTATTTTCGTGGCATTCAGGCTCCAGAATTTGAGTGCAAAAGCAAAATATGCCCAAGAAGGGCTCCTTTTCACAGTAGTCTGAAAACCAGGACCTGGGGAGGAGTTCAACAAATTCCTGGGTTTCCAGCTCACACTAGCTGCTGTTAACTTTCTTTTCAGCATGGTTATCAGACCAGAGCTTGGGGTTAATCTCACTCAGTGGCACCAAGAGCCTGGGAAACAGCAAGGCATTTGGACAAAACCTGCTGAGAAGACAGTAACGAGCGCTGCTAATGAGCAGGGGGGGAATGGAGCATGCACTGCACCAAAGGCACAGCATCTTTCTGCAGGCAAAAAGCACCGCCTTTTCGCCCGCTAGTCACATGCATTAACAAATAATTTTCATCCTCATGGCGTGATTAGTAGCTTTTGGCCATTATTACGGACCATCAGTATTGCTGTTGCAGTGGTAAATAGCTCTAGCCACGGTCTGAGCCCAGGGTGTGAGGCACGGTGTGAGTGGGGAGCAGGCTGACCCTTCGGTAGGGGGTCCACAGGCTGGCAGGGAAGGAGCCGCTGCCAGTCTCCAGCAAATATCCATTTCTTGGTTCTTCCAATTAACCTGGCAAAGCAGAGAGAGCCAGGCTCAGTGCTGAAAACTGCTGCACGCCTCAGCTGTGCTCCTGTCACTGCTGGGGCCCAGGGAGGGAGAAACGGGGCATCTCCAGTGCAGGCAGAACTGGCCACAACTTATAATTCAGGAGCTCAGAGCTTGAGTTCAATTCCACATCCTCCTAGGCAAACCGGGAGCTTTGCACTCCTGCCTTAAAAAACCCACAGAGATCAGGAGAAAGGATGTTCCCTTCTATATAGCTTTATTGCTTGCATTAACATTACTTACAAGCCTTACTGCTTTCAGTTAAAGTCTGCGGGAGGAGGGATTACCAATGAAAATAAATAAATAAATAAATAAAAAAAAGAGGTATATTTTAAGTCCAAAAAAAAAAAAAGAGAGATTTTACATCCACAAAAAGTTTATTTTAAATGCATAAAAAAGAGATATTTTTTGAATGTACAAAAAAATATATATTTTGAGTCCACAAAAAAAAGGTATATTTTAAGTCCACACAAAAAAGGTATATTTTAAGTCCACAAAAAAGATATATTTAAGTCCGCACACACATACACACACACAAAAAAAGGATATATTTCAAGTGCACAAAAAAAAAAAAAAAGAGAGATTTTAACCGCACAAAAAAAGAAGCATGTTTCAAGTCCCCAAAACTTTTCGATGCTTACTGAACCCGCTGCCAGAAGCCACCAGCCCCCCTCTCTCCCCCCAGCCTCGCCAGCACGTCAGTGACTCCTTCCCCACCCCCGAGAGGACCTCGGCAGCCCCGGGGCTCCGTGCCGGGGGGCGCAGCTCCCCCTTCCCCCGGCGGGGCGGCCCCGCTCGCACTTCCTGCCGCTGGCGGCGGGGCGAGGCGGCCCCGGCCGCGGCCGCGGAGCGGGGCGGAGCAGCGGGACGGGACGGGACGGGACGGGACGGGACGGGACGGGGCGAGCGGGCGGCGGTGCGGGGCTCGCCGGGGGCTCACCGGGGGCCCGGGGGCTGAGCGGCTCCGCCGAGCCGCCGCGGAGGGATGCGGAGGAGCCGGGCGCCCCGGCGGCTGGCGCTGGCCGCCTGCCTCGGCTCGCTGGTGCTGGGCGCCTTCTACTTGCAGAGCAGCCTCAAGCCAGGTGGGTTCGCTGCGGGGGTCGGTGGCTTTCAATGGGGGGGGGGACCCCATATATACCCCCGTATCCCCCCCCCATACGCACCCCGCAGCCGGGGATCCGGGCTCCTCCCGTTGAACTGTCTCCCGTGCCGGGGAACGATGCGGTAAGGGCAGAAGTAAAATATGAACTGCTTTGTGCTGGGAGGGCTCGTTATTTCCCTGCTCTTCTGGGGAAATCAGCTCCTCTTTCCTAAGAGGCGTTATTGGGTAATTCCTGTCGTTGTAACAATGCACTAATGTTTTCTTGATTACAGCAGCAATCCATCAATGGGGCCTTTAAAGTTAGTTCTGGAAATTGGGAAGACTGATTTGACTGAAATGTTAGTGGAATGTTATCGGCATGGACTACATGAAATGCGATTTTCCTTTTAAAGGGGCTGCTCCATCACTTTAATGTGTTTTTATCCTAAACATAAAAAAAAAAAAAAGCTTAACTTGTTTGCTGAGTAAGATTGAAGAGGAGTTAGGTTTCGGCGAGCATTTGTTGTTCCTAGGATAGCTTGTGAAGTTTATCAAATGAAGTCAGTAATCCCAGAGGACCACGCTCAGTATTTTATTCCTCAGTAACTTTTTTTTTAAAGAAGCAATCTGTGCCGTCTTATTTTAATGCCAGGAATATTCAGCGAGCAGTGCAGCACCGAACCGGCTCCAGCCTCCACTGCTCCTAACAGAGGGGACTGTGTTGGACGCTGGAGGCACTTTCTATTTGACAGTGTTTGACCCGGGTAACGTGGCTCTTCTGGGAGCCTGGCTTTCAAAAGGAGACTTCTGCGGGTCTGAGTCAGCAGAACTTGCTGTGCGTCCTCAACTTGAACGCCTTGCGTGGTCCCCACGCAGTTTCGTACGGGGTTCCCACCGGGTCAGAGCAAACCAGGTGACAGCAAGGGCGATGGCATCTCCCGACAGGTTTGGGGGATTTCCTCTCTGGAGCGCTCCCTTTAGAGGCGCTGGCCGCAGGCTGGTCAGCTGAGGCTTTGGGGAATGCCCTCACTAGGCTGCAAAACGATTTCCTTGCTATAGGACAAGGGGCATTTTTTAAGGGTCCCGCTGGTGGTGATGGGACTGGCGCAGGCATCCCGAACTGGTGCAAACTAGTGGTGCTTGACTCATTGGAGGCTGTTTGTGATGGTGAACACCCTTTGCACACTGGTCCCATAAGGTTCACAAAAGAGGTGAATTAAAGCGAGATTCATGTTCTCTAAAATCTGGTTATTTTCTTGCCACGTAACTGTTTCCCGGAGCCCAGCCTACACTTTTATGCCATTTCTTTCCCTTGTTATTTTTCAGATTACAGTATTTTCCCTCTTCAGTTCCGTGAAAAATTCACACTAGCAGAGGAAAGGTCGTTACCAAATACTGAAAAGACATAAGCTAAAAATTGCTTCTTTTTCTTTTAGCCCAAGGGAAAGCAAACTGAGCCAATTACTTGAATTTTAGAACTTGCTAGTTCCAATAATAAGTAAACAATTTGCAGGCAAAAAAGTCATCTTTAAAGTGATGGTTGCCTTGAGGTTATTTGGAGTTCTTGGTTGCCTGGTGTCATTTGGTTTCTATATAATAATGAAGAAAAATGCTAGGAAAGGCAGCAGTGCTTTGAGCTCCCCTCTGGAGCAGCCAATCCTTTTCTCCACCTTTTGCAGGATTCAGCAGGTTGCCTTTCCTGCGCTGCTCATGCTCCATTTCAAGTAACGTGCTGAATTAATCCTTGCTAACAGCACGGAGAGTTGAAACCATCCTGCGACCAGGACAAGGCGTACAACATGGGAGCAAAGATGGTATAAACAGAAGCCTTTAAGTCCGGGAGGTGAGACTAAGGACTCATTTCGGGGAGCAGGAATTAACTCCATTTGCACTTCCCACTTCTAATTCCATCCGCGCAGTTGTGCGCACAGAGCGGTTTGCACTGAATCAGCGGCTGTGCTGGAATAAGGCTGTCTTGTTCTGCACCAGGAACACCCACACACCAGCGTGTGCTGAAATAACTCTGCTCCTAAATAGCCGCTGAGCCAGTTATTTTGGTGCTGGGCTGTTTGTACTGCAGTCAGTAGCAGAGTCCCCCGCTGGACCTCCTGGAGGCAGCCCACGGTCTGTCCCCCGTTGGCTTTGGGGTCGGTGGTGACCCGTCTGTCCTGTTGGCCTTCGGCTGCTGCACTCCAGGCTCACAGACGTGGCCAAGGGCAGGATATCTGCACTGCAGGGAAATATTAAGCTGGTGCCAAGCACGCTGTCAGGTGGAGTTCACAAGCACCGCCACAATGGGTAGTTACGGGGTTCAACCGCAGCAGTCGTCTTCTGGCGTCTCCAGGCTCCTCCTGGACCGGTGGTGTGGGCAGGTCTGGTCCATTCCTAGGCAAACCTCGTGCGGTCTCAGCGTGGTGCTGGGCACGGTGTGGTCCCTCAGAGGGACTTGGTTGTGCTGGTGTCAGCCCGCAGCCATCCAGGAGATCCCACCTGGCACTATTGCCGTCCCTCTTCTGAGTTGATTTTCCTGTGCTGTCTCCTCCAGGGATGGTGTATCGTTAGCGGTGGCCACACTGACCTGCATGCCGTATGTTTTCGGCATAGAGGAGGTGGTAACAAGTAGTGGGGATGGATCTCTGACCATCCTTTCGTCTAACTCCAGTTGTAGAACGTCTAGACCGTGGTAACTGCAGGAGGCTGCTGATCCTTGTCTGCACCAAAGCTTTGGTCGCTGCTGGTCTGAGGGAACTGCACTGAGGCAAAGGGGGAGGCTGAGATCATTCAGTCTGCCCCCAGGAGATCCATGCGTAAGAGCTCCAGCTGTTCTGTTCTTACCTGGTGCTTGGTCTGTCAGGTACAGTGGCTTGTGCGTGCTGGAGGTGATGGGGGACATCGCAGGCAGACCTCACCCAGCAGCAGCCTGCAGGATGGGGAGCTCCCCGCTTCCTGTTGTTCCTAGCTCGTTCCAGTGCTGAATCACCTTCTCCAGCAAGAAGGAAAAAATCTCCTCAGTGTGGCTTTATTTCTTCTCTGGTTCTGTCCGACTGCAGCATCCAGCTGTTGTTTCTTCTTTTTAGCAGCACTTGCTTAACGCTGGCTTCTGCACTCCTTGTTCTTTCTCGTCCTGCTGTCAGCATGAGTTGTGGGACTTCACGGGGCTTTGCGGGTTAGCCTTACTCAGCTTCTGAGATGACTCCTGCGTAACGAGACACCACAATCGTAGTAGCACCAATGCCGTGATATCACTCCAACCTTTCGATGAGGAACCAGAAAGGTGCGGGAGCAGGGAAGCACCAAGGCCCCTCTCTCCATCTGGTCCACTCCTGCATCCACTGAGGCACCCAACTGAGCATCGCAGGTTGCTCCTGCCAAACCAAACAATGAAGCACGTGGCAAGAGGAACCCCTGGGGGCACGTGCACGTGGGATGGCTCTGCACCAAACGGCGGCGTTAACAGTGGGACGTGAAATAATGCCGAAGCTGGGAGCACCGGGAACTGGGGAGACTTGAGGCCTTTCAGCTCTGCCTGGCAGACAGCTACCAGCCCAGGCATCGCCTGCACTGGGAGCTGGCTTTGTGGGGCTTTGGTCATGTCAGCCAGGCCTGGCTTTCCTGAAGTGACCACCGAATGGCTTTTCTGGGCCAGAAGGTGTCTGGTTTTAACACCCACTGAGTTCTGCCTCCGAGATCTGGGCCTTCTGATCCTTGCAGATCTGGCCTTTCACGTTTTCCGAGCCATGCATCCAAGATGAGTGGTTGCTCGTGCGAGCTGTCAGTCAGCCCTGTCCTTCCGCCTACAGATTTGTC
The DNA here is from genome assembly GCF_040182565.1 of Anser cygnoides. Classification (NCBI taxonomy): domain Eukaryota; kingdom Metazoa; phylum Chordata; class Aves; order Anseriformes; family Anatidae; genus Anser; species Anser cygnoides. Next base: position 13,099,717 of record NC_089882.1, on the reverse strand, counting down.
CCTTCAGGGCACAGATTACAGGCGATTTGCCTGGGGTCCTGCAGAGCGCTGGTGCCGGAGCCTACAAATGCACCTAGCCAGAACGGAGCCACTTAAACACTTAGGAATCAGCAGAGCTTTTCAAACCAGGGATTTTTTTTTTAGAACAGGAAAGAGCCTATTTTAGACCTCAGTTCCTCCCCATTGTTTAAAAGTATTTTGAGGCTGAAATTCAGGCATGGCCAAAGTCAGGGGTGGGCGCCCTCCCGATAAGCAGGGCTGCGCTGCCTGCGCGCCGGCCACCACTGCAAGCGTGGGCAGGGGTGTGAAATCTAAGAAGCCCTCTGAGATCGCGTTGGTTTTTCTGCTGTGTTTCTGTTTCGTTTGCTTTCGTCGTGGGGCAGTTTTGCCGGGCTCAGGTTCCTGTGAGGCAGCCGGTGCATGGACGCAGCGCTCAAAGTGCAGGGCGTTTGTCAGCAGCAGCGTTGGGCAACGCGGGCTGGAAGGTCCCCGGGTCTGCCACGATTGAAGATGGGGAGTGCCGTAGCCATGACCCCTGATGGTGGAAAAATCAGCCCAGTCCAGTGCTGGAAGCAGAGCAGTAATGAAGCCCATCTGCTCCCGAGCACCAGCCCTTCCATGAGGAATGTTTTTTCTCGTCCGTCTTGGCTCTGTACAGTTTCCTGAGAATCTCTGATACGTGCGAGAGGTTTGGGAAGGGGAAGGAGGGCGCTTGGCGTGCCGGGAGTTAACTCTGTGCCTGCAGGAGAGGTTCGTGCCTTGATGGCTCTGCAGTCCTCGCTGGCCCCGCATCCCGTTGGCATCCTGGCCCCACTGCCACTCTCCAGGAGCACCCTGCACCTGCACCTTGTGCTTCGTTCCCGCTCCCATTGATCCTGCAAATAGGTCTGTGCAGAAGCAGCTTCTGGGAGCAGGAGGACCTCGTTCCGTGTTGGTGCAGGTGGGACCTTCTGGTGATCCTCAGTCAGGTCCGAGGTGGGAGATGAGCACTCGTGTGGTGCCCAGAACTGATGCTGGGAAGGGATTGCTGCTGACACCAGTGGCTGGGCAGCCCCAGTCCTGCAGGGAGCAGCTCTCCCTGGGTACTGGGGCTTGCTGCTCGCTGGGTTTTCTTTCTTTAGCCGCTTCCCCGACAGTGTCTGAATGGAGAGCATGACAAGCCTTCCATCTTAATCCCAGTGCAAACACAGCTGGCTTTCCCAGGGCTTGCTAGAAGCCAAGAAACTACAAAGGCATTAGGTGCTTAACTCCCATTACTCCCCCTCGGAGCTGAGTACCCAAAGAAGAGCTTAACTCCCCAAATACCTCTGTGGGGCCAAGCAGGGAACGTTACACATCCAGGCTTTGAGACACAGCTGGGTGAATGCCCCAGACTTCCCCTGTTAAAAGGCAGTTAGAGGTCTGGGAGGGAGGGGGCATCTCATACAGCAGCTCTGGTGGCCTAAAAGGCCCGGGGTGAACATTGCCATGTCTAGGTCCTGACTTCGCATGCACCCCACGCATGGTGCTGCCCAGTGCATGTCCCCTTTTCCAGACACTCGTCTCCAGATGCTGGGATCCTTGTTTCATTGCTGGCTGTCAAGGTTTGCTCTGACCAGCCCAGTTTTCTCTCTGCTGCAGGTTTGCACTCCTTGCAATTCCAGCAAACTATGCACTTGTAGAGCTCTGATAAACAGGGATCAACTCCCAAACATCCCTTCTGCAGCCCCGTTCTCCTTTTCCCAATTGCCTTTGCCCCACCCTGCGAAGCCAAAATCTCAGGCTCAACCAAAGCCCAGCATGGGCAAAGGTGGAATAAAGAGTGGCTCTGCATCCTCAGGAGCTGGGTGGCCACTGCTTGGATAAACTCCTCTTCCTGCATGTTCTTCACGGAGATCTCCCAGCGTAGGAGGTAGCACTCGGGCATATGGTTTGGTTTTGTTTCTCTCATAGTTTTAATGAGCCAGGGAGCAAAGCTAATGCTATGTTTATTGTGTTGGAAGGAGAGCGTGATGCTCTGAGAGAGCACGCAGCCTGTATGAGAACAGGGAAGGAGAGGGGAGCCAAAGGACATGCTGTGAGAAGTGGATTTGTGCATTTCGGATCCACGCAGAAGCAATACCTGACCTTCCCTGGTGCCAAGTGCACAGTGAGCCCTGTGAGGTCCGGAGGCTTGGAGAGCCAGCCAGCCGGCAAACGGGGGCTGCAGTGACGCTGGGACATCTACGGAGGCAGCGCAGTTGGTTTCAGCAGCCACCAGCGCCTGGTCCCCAAGCCAAGGAGACCTCGTAGCCAGATGAACCTGGTCACCCCGCCATGTAACAGCCCCAGAATCCCTGCTTCTCTCACCGGGCTGACTGGCAGAGCCCAGTGTTGCCCTGAAGTGTGCTTTTTTGTCCGACCGATGGCCTGAGCCCCGCAGACAGGACAGCAATTGCAAAAGGCAAACACACTGCCCTGCCTCGTGCACATGTTCCCCTGCAGTCGGCAAATACGTCTCAGCGCCAGCCCCAGGCATTGCTGTGACTCGCCCTGGGCGGCTGCCTAAAAACTGGCCTTTTTCTATGAAAAGTTGGGGAAAGGCTGGGCGAGCGCAGGCCCGGGGTTTGGATCCCGGCCACCCTATCGGAGATCTGGCTTGAAGCTGACCCATGAAGCTTGGCAGCACGTGGATTTGGGGATGTCTTTCTGCTGGTTTGCTGGGGACAGGTTAGTACAAGGGCCGCAGCTCTCCCAGGCAGGTTTTGTCTTCACCTGGCCTTCTGCAGCAGCTCTTACAGGGGCAGCTGGGTGAACACGCTTCCTGAAGCTCCCTGCCTCGTAGCACTTTCCAGCTCTGAACTTATGAAGACTCGCAGACAAAAATCTGCACAAGCCTGAATTTTGTTTCTAGCTAGACAAGATCGTCCTTGCCTCAGGGAAGGAATTCAAACTCTGCTCGAATCGCACAAACCCATGTCCCTCGAGCTTGCTGGGATGGCCCTGAGCAGATTTCTCCAAGCTGTCCTGGGGCCAGCCTTCCTTGGGCTGCAGGGCAGGGAGGTGCCCAGCCTGGAGCCAGCCCGAGGGGAGCTGCAGCAGCGGGGCAGAGGAAGGGGCTGGCTGGCCTGGCTGCTTCTGCTTTTCCCATTGAGCCCCGGAGCTCCTCATACTTGGATGAGCTCTGATTAGATAAAACTGTTGTACATTTTTGGGCGGGGACCGATGGGAGTCGGTATTTCCTGGGAGAACAAAGCAGTTTCTCTCCCAGCCAGTTGCTGCTGCTGCAGGTCTGACACCCTCGTTCAGCAGCTACATCCGCAGCGGAGGTGGCTCAGCACCGTCTCCCCGTACAGGAAAGCATGGCCACACAACCCACATCCTTCAGCAGTTCTGCGCTGAAGTGAAAATCACCATTCAGCATTTAAAATGGCTGAGAACTTGGTTTAGAGGGTGCAAAGCTTGTGGGCTCAGTGTCTGCCTCCTTGTGCTGTCCCAGTTGCAGGCTCCGGTCCTTTTCCCTGCAGTGGCAAGAGCTTACTACAGCTACAGCTCTACAACCATTCGCAGCACTGTGGAGAGCCCAGCCTGGCTCCTTCAGACCCTATTTGCCTCCCTCTTTCCTCTACCTTCCCTCTACCTTATCAGTTACCATCCCCAATGGCCTGGGGCAATGAAGGAGAAATGCCTTCAGGTTCCCTGCAGCACTGCTTGGCCGGCACCGAGCCCTGGGGGCAGGTGTCCCGTCGTGAAGCCGTTTCTGCAGCTGGGAGATGCTGCAAACCACACCGCCCTGGCGGGTGTCATACTGGGACGGCTGTGTTACGTACATGACCACGTACACAAACCGCGGCTGAGCGCAGCCGTGCTGAAGAAGCGCCTGATGCCGATGAGAGCCAGGTTCTTCAGAACGGGACTTAATTTTCAAAGAGTCCCTTGGAGCATTATTCAGCTGGATTGGAAGCTGCTTTCTCCCTGGAAAGTCTCTTTTGAAGGCGGCACTGTCTCTGTGGTGGCTGAAGTGGCAGATAAACGACTTGGCAGCTCTCCCTGTGGTGCGAGCGCACGGCAGCCATGTTCTGGCTGAAGTCTGGGCCCTGCACGGCAGCACACAGGGCATGGCGTGCCCCACAGGCCCCATCCCATCTCTGTGCACAAAGGGACACCTCGGCCACAAGTCCTCATGTCACAACAGCTTATTCTTCTCCTGGGAAGTGCCAAAGTCTAACAGGCCTCCATCTCCTGGCAATTCTAGCCCTTCTGCGGGGGGGAGCAGCGGCAGTGGGCTGGAGCCATCCGTGGAGCGGTGTCTGTGGGAGCACGGGGCTTTTTGTGGGGATTTGTCACCGACATGAAACCCGATCCAGCCAGATGTTGCTTTGCTGCCATGGGATAGTGACCTTGCAGCAAGGAGGGCAGTGTTGACACGAGGTTCAAAGGTGCTGTTTGTTTGGATCCGCTGGGCGCGGGTATCTCTGGGGCTCCGGAGGGCTTCCTTCAAGGCAGGGAGCTGGGAAATTAGCACAAACTAATTGGAGGTCAGAAGCTCCTCGGGAATTCCTGTTTTCTGTCGTGATGCAGGCGTGCAGCTCTGCCCCCTCCCCTGGCCATGGGAGTGGATTCACATGGTCACGTTTCTCCGTGGCATGGGAAGGTGGCAAGTTCAGTCCTGCAATCATCTGCAGAGCCGGCCCGTTCCTTCTGGCAAGGGTGCAGTGGTGGCGTATTCACAGCTGGGTCGTTTCCAACTTTGCTCCTGGCAGCACTGAAGAGATTGATTTCCCTTTAGCTTAATAGGGCCGGCAGACGCAGGCACCGTGAGGCTGAAACAAGGCTGGCCTGACTCCAGAGGAGTTGTGCTTCGATTGCCCATGAACTGCTGGTGGATGGGTGGAGGTGCAAGACTACCAGTTCCCTTCCTCCTGAGGTCTCCATTAGACCTTGCTCACACCCTGCATAAAGGAAAGAGATGTCTCCAGAGCACCTGCTGCTAACAGCCACTCTCAGGGCCTGGCTGGCAACAGGGAAATAGATCCACCGGCCCCCCGGACAAGTTGCTGCCAGTGATGATGGATCTGTTGTGTCTCAGTGCTGCAGTGACTCTGGAAATGTTTGCATCCCCTATTAAATAGGCTGGTTCTCCGGTGGCCTCAGGCAATGCCCACTACTAAATGCAGCAGAAATGGGCACAAGGAGCTTTTCATCACAGGGTAAGAAGTTACACACTAGAGACACTTCTCCCTATCCTGCAGCGGCCCATAATTAGCTCCTGTCCTGCTCTGCAAGCTCATGCACCTCTTATACATGTTGTGAAGCCTGTGCATCTTGCTCCATACCTCGTGGCAGTGATTTTCACAGGTCAGCGTCGCACTGTCAGGACAGTGCTCACAGGGCACAGATCCTCAGCTGCTTCTGCCAAGCATGCAGAGCAGAGCCGGGACGGGAGTGGCCATGCACAAGGTGGTGCAATGGGAAGCATTTGCTGAGTGCGCATTTTTTTCCAAGTGCTTGTTGAGCTCTTCATCAATTCCAGATGCGCAGAGCTGACAAGACATCTTGAAACGCATGCAGCAGGCAAGTTGCTGAGCCATGCGACGTTAGAGAGGCTTCCTTTTTCTTGTTTACTTGTAGGAAGCCTGTGTGCAGAGGGCATAAACCATGTTTGCCCAAACCAGACCTAACTGCGGGCAGGTTTTAAGCACGTCCAGCCTGGCCCGGGGCACCCTGCACCCAGACCCCTGCCAGCTGCCAGCCAGCCCCTGCATGTCCCAGCAGGGATCTCTGCCTTGGCACTGCCATCGCAAGCTCTTCTGCTGCAATTCCTGCCGAGCAGCGGCCTGGAAAGAGGTTTTATTGACGAGGAATGGAAAAGCTGGCAGTTCGGGCTTGCATCATACGTGCAAGCAGCCAGCCGGGGCCAGGAGAGCAACAGGCATAATGGGGAAGAGAAATTGCTCTTGGAAAGCTTCTAGCTTGGCTTGTAGGAGGAATTAACCATTTGAAAACAGAGGCTTGTGTGGTGCTTATGTACAGATATTTTATTTGTGCACGTAGGCCGTATTCCTCCTGGATGCTGTTCATTTTGTGTTTCCTATCAGGATGTCAATTGCATTCCTTGTGACAGTGGAGAGCTAGGCACATTGCCCCAGTGAAATACATGCCCCTGCCTCCAGTGCCCATGATCCTCCTCCTGAACCTAGCTGACATCTGCCTCAGCCTGGAACCAGGTGACCCGAGCCTCCTGCTGCCACCGAGGGGACACGTGGGTCAGGAGGAACTGCTGAACGGGACAGAGCGTCCAGACCAGCCGCTGCTGGCTCTGGTCCTGCTCTGAGCCCTGCTGACGACAGTGTGGCATTTGGCAGGTTGCTTGTAGCAGCTGGATTCCTTCTTTCCTTCTCGGCGTGATTTATTGTGAGCTAATCCTATAGCTGTCGCCCTTTTCCATCGCTTGATTAGCATTTCCCTGGCTGATCCTTGACTCAAGTTGACTAAGTCGGAATAAGAAAGCCTTCCTCGAAAAACAGAGCTTGAGACATCGCTGTCTCCAAAGAGGAGAGAGCCGCGCAGCCAAGCGCCAGCTGTGCCAGCCCCAGTGCCTGGGTGCAGCTGGTGATGCTGTGACGATCCAAGTGGTACCTTCAGCGAGAAATGAAGGCAAATTACCTTCAGAAACATAAAAGCAAAGTAATCTGCACAAGAGAGCAGGAGTCAAGAGAGGAAAGCACTTTCATGAGGCTTTATAGAAAACAAGGAACTTCTGTATGCAGCTGTAAAGTTGTCTTCCTAGTGGCAATGCTAACTAAACCTCCTGGGATCTTGAGCGTCGACAGTGATGCTCAGGTGTTTATAAAGCATCTCCAGCAGCCAGGTCCCTGAATGACATTCACTGCTGGAACCAGTGGCCCTGGGTACAGCCAGCACTGCCCAAACAGGAGGCAACTGGCTGAAGCCTTTTTGGGAGTCACCTCCAGGCAGTTGGTTGTTAAAGGCTGGGCCTTCTGTTAGGGGAAAAAAAGGGAAAACACACAAACAGAGCATAATTATTCTCCTGCCCAGCATATATGATGTGCAGTAGAAGTCTTCCTGCACAGCAAGTTTCAAACCCAACCTCGTATCAGGAATTTTATGTTCTTTTTTGCAGCAGCTTAAAAAACACCGGCATCTGCTGACACCCCCTCAGATCTCCCCGCTGCTTTTGTGGCGGCTGCCTGAGCAGCCACGGCTCCCAGACGGAGGACAGCGTTGGCTGCACACCCGTTGATGCTGAGTCGTGTCCCAGCCCCAGCGCTAACTGCAGAAGAAATCCAAATAGCGCTGAGTGTTGGGCTCTGGTCCCTCTTGTTAGGATTGTGTTAGTCCCGTTGAACCCATTGAAAAGCAGCGCCCTAATTCAGACTCCCTGCTTACTTTTTGTTCCTTATCTCTGATTGTTCTCCAGCTGGAGACCACAGTCACCGGGGCACGGGAGAGGGGACACTGGGCAAGCTCTTGTCACCCTAATGAATGAACCATCACACGTACACCAGGCGACCAGTCCCGACCAGGGATGCCTGGTGTCACGTCCCATCACCTCCCATCACGAGCCACGTCTGAGCCAGAAGATCAACCACTGAAGGGTGGCCGAAGGTGACGAGGGGACAGCCACCAGCAGGCTGCCGCTGGGAGGGGGTCAGGCCAGCTGCAGGGCCGCTCAGGAGGCACGTGCCGTCCTTCCTGGGCAATGTGGCATTGCCGCCCCTACAAAGGTTGCCACAGCACTGCGGAGGCCGGGCTGAGGCATTTCCCTGTGAAAGTCCATGTCCCCTGAGGTCTGGTGGCATTTAGTGCTGGTGGCATTAATGTGCATGCAGACATCACGGATCACGGGCATAGGTGGAGGCAGGTGTGCTTGGGCTTTTGGACCTGCTTCAGCTCCCTGAGGCCATGCAATCCACCCCCAGATGGTCACCACACGCAGCTGCTGGCAGGCTCAGCTGGTCCCTGGCTGGCTGGAAGAAGAGCAGGACGTGTGTTCACCGCTGTGCGTGGCTTCTCCCATCCATCTCTTTCCATAGGGAATCACTTAGGACCTTCCTCCGTGTCCTGAGTTAACATTGCCTGGGGGTATCACACCCCCTCGTGCCTCTCTCTTGCCCTCCAGCCAGCCGGGCATGTCCCTAGGAGAGTGACTGATTTTTCCTGTTAAAGTCGGCGCTGTCTGTCAAATTATCCCATGTAAAACACTTCACAGTGTGTTTCTTGGCTGGAGGGAGGCTGTCATTAGTGCCAGGGAGATGCCAGGTCCCGGCTGCAGTGGTTAAATCCTGCAGACTAGAGCAGGCTGAACTGCTCCCAACACTTCCTTCCGTCTCCTTCCCAAAGGAAAACATCTTGGACATCATGCACACCTAGTAACAGTGCAAAAAGCTCCTTTCCCTCTTTTCTAGGAGGTTGGTTCATCTGGGCAGCTCCCGAGGTGGCCTCAGGAGTGGCAAGCATCACTTCAGGAGTCACTGCCCATGGTAACTCTTGTAAGGAGCCTGTCTGGAAGGTGCTGGGGCACTTTCAGATGCTGGGGCGTCAGCAGAGATGTGGGCTGAAGATGGCTGCTGGGGACAGGGCGTGCCATTGCCCTTCAAAAGCCTCCTGTGGCTGCTTGGAGTTGACCTTAGGTAGCTTTCCAAAAGCTGAAGGTGTCATTTGGGGAAAAAGGGGAAGTTATAGGGTTTATTGGGACCTCTCCATCAGCTCCACAGGGGTGGTGCGTGTTTTAGCTGGCTGCTGGGGAGGAGGAAGACGGAGGACCATTGCAAGTGGACCCCTGCACCCTTCCCTCATCTTTCCCTGGAATGATATTTTATGGCCAAAACATCATTTTTAGGTGCATCTGGTGCTGCAAAACCTTTACCCTTATGGGAACATGGGGAGGTTTATTCGCTGGAGCTGATGGGAGAGATTTGTCTTTCCCTGCCGCACCTCATCGTGCCTGTTGGACGCGGGCTGTTGTCTGTGTAAACCTCCTCACGTGCACGTCCTGTCTTGTCCCGCTCAGGTTTGCCTCCGAGCTGTTTTCCTCCAATCTGCTTTTATTCGTGGTTTTTCCCTTGGTTGTGCGGGTAACCTCCTTGCAACAAATCTCTGTTCAGCCCTCTTGCAGTTTCTAAGTGCTGGGAGGCGAGGGGAGCAGGGGGGGGTTAAATATTTGGTTTGGCTCTTTCAAAAGGGCTGGGGGGGGGATGGTAGAAAATGCGTAGCAGTGGTAAAAAAGCCTGAGCTAAGCTCTCAAGCATCCCCACGCTGCTGGGATTCGGTTCTGTCTGATCCAGCCAAGTCACTCGGTTGGTTTCATTTTTGATGAATGAAACAGCTTTAAATCAGGACCACATGAACCTCCACTTGGGGCATCTTCCAAGCTTCTCCTTCCATGGTGAGTGGTCCTAGGAGGCTGGGCTGCCCTTACTGGCGTGGCTCTGCACACAATCCCATACTAGGTTTATTCAGCAGGACCTTGAAATGAGGGTATTTTGCACCAGCTGATCCCGAATTTGCAATAAGCTGTTGCTCAGCCACACAGCAAGCAGGTCGATGTTTTCAAGCCCACCGTGTCGTATGGGTGCTGTGGGGAAGCGCCTTGTACAAACTCAGGGCAGCAGTCGGTGGTTTCAGACTGACCATTGAACCTCAGCTCAGTGGAGGTCCCGTGCTCAGCACCAGGGGGCTGTGGCTCAGCTGGGGGCGCGGAGGGATGCCATCAAACCACATGGTGGCTTTGTGGGGCGCAGGGATGCGCCTTACTGTTGACCTGCTGAAGGAGGCAGGACCACAAAGGTGACTTCAATCCAGCCCTTCTGATATGCTGGCTGTTGGGGAGGGACTTGCTCCAGGACCTATGCAGGGGTACAACCAACTACAGGTGTTGGGCTCCCCTTGGAGGTCCTGTTCCTAATTCTCCCACTGGGCATCCCAACAGGGATAGGTGTTATCTGGGACCTGGTGCAGGCAGCTGTGGGGCCTGGGCAGCCCACGCCAGGCTTTCAGAGGCTGCACCAGCCGTCCTAAATATTCAGCCCGGTGGCATCCTGCCCCTTGGCTTTGCTGTAATGTCTGGAAATGCTCTGCAGCAAGCGAGGGGAAGGCCCTGCTCTGCTGGGCGTGTCGGCTGTCACCCTGCTGCAGGAAACGGGAGGGGAGCTGGCAGGAGAGGCCTGATGGAGAAGGATGATTATTCCCGTTCCCTAAGGAGCGAGCCCAGACAGACGCCTCTGCCAGGCGGCTGCTGCTAGGCCTCTGCCCTGGCAGAGCCATGCGGAGCCAGGCAGCCTTCCCCGAGGCTGCCCCACAGCACAGAGGGCAGGACGAGTCATACACCGGGCTATATGGGACCTGCCCATGGCCACGCTGCATGGGGTGCATCAGGGGGACACCGGTGGCCCACATCCACGCGACTGCCAGCGCAGGAGGGTCGCTTGCTCGTCCCGTGCTGATGGGAACAAATGATGGCCCACATCTGCCATGCTCCTGCGCGTCCTCAGCCAGGTCTCTGGCATTCGCCATCCACCCCAGGTTTCCTGTCCGGTGTCCTCAAGTCTTGTGCCCCAAATCCAGAATATTTGGGATGTTCCCGTTTCCCTGGGGAGCCATGGGAATGCACATTTTTCCAGTGATGCAGCAAGATGATGAGAGACAGGGGCCCATGTAGCCTGCTGGAGGTATCATCTATGTGACAGCAGTGTGATGGGGGGGCGGGGGCGTGTGGGCTCCTCAGCCTCAACAGAGAAGATGCTCAAGCAGACTTAAGGTTTTTGGGGTGGTTCAGCAAGCTGATGAGCTGGTCCTGGGGGCGAAGGCATGGATGAAGCCCAGCTGTGACACCAGCAGAGGTGGTTGTGTCTGAATTCACAGTGTTGAAGGGTGCGTTTAAACAAGTCAGACATGTGACTCTGTTAGATTTCTTTTCCTTCCTTCTCTAGTGTTTTATTTAATTCAGCCTCCGTTGTCTACATCCCCAGCTTTTTAGCTGCAGTAAAACTGAGTGGTCACAGACAGCTGAGCAGATTGGATTCAGCCTCTTTGCTGAAGCCAAAAATTGGTGTTCCCAATCCAAAACCTCCCTGTAAGAATAAAAATTGGAATGGTTTGGGTTTTAATTCCCAGAGGTGCTCCCTTAGCTCTGAAGGTGCAGAAGGATGTGAGCACCAGAACGGCCGCACTTCACAGCTGAATGCAGCACGCACGAAGGCAGAGGGTCACTTGGTTGGTCATCGTCTCCATCAGTGGTTATAACCTTCATCAGGTCAGTGGGTCTGGAGCTTTATTTGGGATTTTGGTGTTTAAGATCACCATCGTTTTGAGAAAAGAAAAAAATAAATAAGTAAAAGCACAAAACAACAGTCAGCCTTTGTGCTTAGGGGAAAATAGAGAAAATGTGTTCTCCATCAGTACAAGCCCGAATATAAAGGCCAGAGCTTCCTAGAACTAAGCTTTGCTTCTTTGCAGCCCTGTTGGCTCCAATAGCTCTGATCCTTCCAGCCAGGGCTCTTTGCACAGACCATGGGCTGCTGTCCAGGGGCTCGGCTGCTGCTTCCACGTGTGATTTCTTGGCCTCTGTGCCCTGGTCCATCTTCAGACAGGCTGTGTGTCCCAGGCTTTGGTATCAAACTGAGAGGGAAAACAGGGCTCAGACTGCTGGATCTACCACTGCTGATGCCAAGCTCTATTTTCATCCTCTCTCACTTTTTTTTTCTTTTTTCCTCTTGGACGTTAAAATCGAAAATTGGACGGATTCAGCAGTCAGTGGACGCAGCTAGGATTTGGCTTTGAATAATGCAGTCTCGATGTCCTGTCTTAAATCAGACGGTAGGGCTGCAGTGGGGTCCTGCTCTGCCCCATCGTGTCACGTGCCAGCGAGGGGTCAGAAACAGCAAAGCTCCACACAAGGAGACCCAGCTCCTAATTTTTGGCTCTTCCAATGACTGGCAGCATGACTTGAAGCAAGTGGTTTTAAGCTGATCCCTTCAAGCCGTGGAGCTCTGGGTGTTGTTTCCCCGTGGTATAAAAAAGGCTGCCCCAAGAGCTCCCTGCAGCACAAACACACGCCTTTCCCGCTTCCCCGCGGGGAGCTGCAGGCTGTAATTAACACCCAGACTGATCATTTCGGGTGGCCAGGCAGCACAATTATTTTTTCTCTTTTTTTAGGTTTTGCATAGACACAACAGGAAGCGAAGCTGGGGCTGTGCGACAGAGCGGGGCGATAGTGGCAGGGCCAGGTTTAACTCTTTGGGGCCTCTTGGGTGCGTACTCACGTGCAGGCACGTGTGCTCACTCCTCACTCCTCCGGGCCAGAGATCACCACATCTGCAGATTTCACTCTTCTCCAACATCTTGGATTGGAGACGACGAATGGAGCTTTTGGCTCCTTGTGGCTCCAGGGCCCAGCCTGCAAAATCCCTAAAAGCTCATCCTCCACCCCAAAAGGAGCTGCGATTCCTCCCATCCAGAATCCCACCACCCCGGGGTTTCCAAACCTCCTATTCGCGCCGTTTGGCTCCTGAGCAGGTGGGCATCAAGGTGTCCCGCACCTGAAACACATCCTGTCCCTCTCCATTGGTGCTCTCCCAGGGCAGCATCGCATCCCAGCCCCTGCTGGCTGCCAGGGGACAGCCCGGTCACCTCGCTGCCCTTCTCCGCAGCTCCGCAGCTGCCTTGGTCCCAGGGGAGCAGAGCTGTCAGTGCTGCAAGTGAAGGTCGACGATGCTGTGGATAATGGTATTCATGCTCCTTCTATTTTTTTTTCCTCCTGTGGCAAATACCTCACTTGATACGTTTCAGGAATTCATTTGCTTTTTTTATCACTGTCACACTGGCAATTGATAGCCCTGAACTAATGCATCTGGGACCTCCTGCCACTTCCAGCAGCCAAGTAGCAGAAACTGCTAAATTCCAGCATGGTGAAATTAAATTCTGTTGTATTTCTTGCTCCCCTGGTCCAGGACAAAGCTTCAATTTCCCTGTTTGGTCTTTCAGTCTTTCCCTGCCATGGCAGCCATTCTCCGTGCTTTGTCCATCATCGGTATCGTTCTGTTTTTATGTCAGGCTCATTCCTGAAGTATCGATCCCAAAGTCAATCTTAGAGATGTTTTTCTGGATATCCACCTTCTGCCGAATATTTCCCTTTAAGCACCGCTTGTTTTCCAGCTGCTCATGTCCCTTACAGTTCCCCTTTTAAACTTCTCTAGAAGAAGTACTTATTTCCTGTGGCAGGTCATATCTCATGCTTTACTTGTATCTGGGTGACTATCTACCACATATGCTCAATCTACAGAAACTGCTTATTTTATTGACAGCTCGGCTTGCATGGGTGTAAGCTGCACTCAGTAACTGCCATCTTGCGTTTTATTCCCCTCTCCAGCTTTGTGCCCACATTTTCAACCGTTTTCCTTCCTTCAGGCCCTTTCCTAGAGCTTTGGTAATGCTGATGTCAGAGGAGCAGGCTTGTCGCTGCCTGAATCCTGTCTCCTCGCCAAAATCTTAAATCCAGGCCCTGGATTTGCTGTTGTGGTCGCCGAGAACCTCCTTCCGTAATTAAAAGTCTCTGCAGCCAAAGCAGCAAATTCCTTCGCTAGTGCTTCCAGAAGCCTGGGATGGGCATGAGCCAGTCTTTCCCTCACCTCACACATGAGTGACTGTCTTCATAATCAGCTTGTACACCTAAATAGTCACAGCTTTAAAATCAATTCGCTTTTCCAAAGAGAGCTGGCAAGTCATTTGAAGCCTAGATCCCGCTGCGGTGTTGATGTCACACCGCTGCAAGAGAATCGCTTTGGTTTCGATGGGCTAGCACAAAACTCTGGGCTGCAGAGGGAAGGAGGGAGGGAGCGTGTTGTCTTTCCAAGCTCCGAATGAAAGACTGAAAGCATTTGTAGTACAGGAGGCTCCAAAATGTGCCTGAGCAGCTTTTCAGGCTCTTCTCATTCAGTGATTTCAGGTCAATGTAACTGCTTTAGCACGGGGCTTTCCCTCCCTTGCTCTACATCACTGCTACTCCCATGCCTTGAGCATGCAAAGGGCAAATGTGGTAGTTCCTTCTGCCCGTCTCAGTGAGAAACATTTTGATTTGGATGAGGGACATACACTGTCTTCATATTTGTTACCCAAGCGGTGATCCTGGTGTCGCCAGGGAGTGACATTTTCTCCCCTTTAGAAACTGGATATACCTTGGCTAACTGACATCCCTGATCCCTGCTTACGGATGCAATTATGGTGATGCTAAATTTCTGAGGATTGCCATCGCATGTGGGGGAATCTGGGAACCTCATAACAAGCTATAAAGTCAGGAGGCAAGCCAGCGTGCAAAGATCTTGGCAGCTCCCCCGTGATGGAAGATCCTGCTGTACTCAGGGCCGTGGTGCCAAAATGCAGCACGAACTATTAATTTGCTCTGATGATCCTCCCGCCTCAACACTGCCATATATTTCAGTACTCCTTGGCCTTCCCAAGCTGCTTGGAGTCCCAGGAGCATCCCAAAGATGGGTAAGCCAGCAGTGCAGGGCACGGGGTGGCTGACTCCATCTCAGCATAAATGAATGGAAGAAAAAGGACACGTACGGGCCATTTGTATCTGCCCCCTTCATCCCTCCTCCTCGCAGCCCAGGCTGCATCCCAAACCTGATAGAAGAAACAGGCACAGACCGAGCCGAGCCTTTCCCCAAGCTCCCACTTACACGCTAGGTTTCCTCTCTAGCCGTGCAGCCCAGCCAGCTGCGGATCCCTGGAGCTCTAAGGCGAGCCATTGCCTGTCGGGCTGGGTGGTGACAGACAGGATGGGGACAGCAGGTAGGGGACAGGATGGGGAGGCACTACGGGATGGGATTGCACGACGAGCTGGTTGGGACAGAGCAGCAGGGGAAGAGGGCTTTGTGTTCCAGCTGGGGCTGAGCAGCAAGGACGAGGAGGGCAACACGGTGCCGTGCCGAGCCGTGCACAGTTTGCCTTTCTCCTTGGGACGCCGCGTGCAGCACAGACGGCTCTGAGCGAGGAGACGCCCTGCGGCTGAGCCGTGTGCCAGCTGCCGGCGGGCCGCCCGCTGCTCCGAAGGGGTTGGCAACAGCCCTGGGCAGGGAGAGCAGAAGCTGTTGAGATGCCATGTGTGCTCAGCACTGCCGGGCTCCTCCAGCGGCATGGGAGCAGCAAGCCTGCTTTTTTTTTTTTTTCCTTTTTTTTTTCTGTAACCCCGTATAACGTGTTTCCAGCAGCTTTAGGTCAGCCTGAACCATCCTGGGCTTATTTTATGTCTCCTGTGAGAAAGCCTCTGGGTGATGCACGTGTGAACCTCAAAAACCACCGTCCCCAGGTTGCTTTTGCTAAACGCAGGCCCAGTGCCTGCGGTGTGGGACGCTTGCAGGCAGCCCTCAGCGAAGTCACACCAGTAACTAACAGGAGTTTGTCGGCCCCAGCAGGGAAAGGGACTGGAGTTCAGTGCCCTTTGCTGGCAGCCTGGAGGCGCGGCGAGCACAGCTTTCAGGGTTGATCTCGCTCCCTTCTGCTTGCAGATAGCTGAGCTGGAAAATGTGAACTGGGACCTGCTGGGACAAATGTCCCAGCCCAGTGCTGTGAACACTGGGTCTTGTGCTTATCTCTCGTTAGCAGAGATGCCCTTTCCCCCTCCTGTGGGGTAACTGGTGCAGGGCGCTGAGGAAGAAGCGGCACCTCGTTGAGTCACCGTACAGTGCCACGGGAAGTGGCGCGTCCCATGCACACGCAAGCGACCATGTGCCGGTGATGAAATCTTGTGAGGCCGGCCAGGCATTTCCCCCGTTACAGCCCAAAGAAAGAGTAATGTTGAGCTTATACCTGGGTGACTTTGGGGCGGTTCTCATTTGGACAAAATATAAGCACATGAAGAAGATACCTGCTGTCATAGATAGCCCTCCGGCATCAGAGCAGCCGCTCTGCGGGGCGGCAGCGAGGATGCTTAGGTGGCCATCTGCATCTTCAGCTGCTCAAGGGGAAGTCACTGGTTGGATGGGGGCAAAAATCAAAAATAGCAAATAAGACCTTAAAACTGGGTGAAACCTGTCACCGAGTTGCCTGTTAATTACTGTGTGACTGAGCCTGGAAATGCAGACTCCCAGCCCGGCATGCCCTGGCCAGTGCAGCCGGCATGCCGCGGCACTTCCCGCGTGCACATGGGGTCAGCTTTTCCCAGTTGCTCTTGAAATCATAACAAGCTGCTATCTTTATGTATGGCCTTTCATTTGTTTAAAGGTTCTCTGGACCTTTTGCACCCTAACTGTGTACTCTGTTGAAAAATAAGGGGGAGGGACAATCATTATTATTAGTGAAAAGTCCCATACCACATAAATTTTGTGCTGGTGGCTGTGGTTTTTAATTTCATGTAAATCAGCCCTTTCTTTTGACTAAAATCCAGCCTGTGAAGACTCTGCAGTCCACTTAACATCTTGTTAGCATTTGAGAACGGGTTCTGAATTAAACAGATTGGATTTGCTCCATTCAGGTTGGCTAAAAGTTAGAAGTGACAATGGAAAAACAGTATCAGTGATGGAGAAAAAAAAAAGGCTCATTGGCTCATCTTCATCACCTTCCCCTGTAGCTGAGCATCTTTCCCCAGAGCCAAATGGGTTCATCTCTGTGTGGGTTACATCGCCGCATCCCGATAAGGCCCCCACCACCAGGTTGGGCATCAAAAGAGGGGTTGAAGGAAGCAGCCCCCGACCCCTCTGATTTTTCTCACTCCTTTTCCAGCTGCAGAAGACGGGGCCATGAGGACGGCCTGGCAGGGGAAGGCCGGTCGCAGCCCGCTCCAGGCCCTGTACGAGAGTGACCAGGTGAGGGGACAGGGCGAGGGAAATGGGGGTGAAGAAGGAGGGGACGGCAGGTTTTGACCCCTTCTCCCAGCCCTCCAGTACATGGGCACTGTGCCATTGCCAGCCGCCCGAGGGCCCGCACCCAAACCTCTACCTGTGTCCAAAAGAAAAGACCGTGCCACTTTGGGGAGGTAATTGGTGCTCAAAACCTGCTTACGGCCCTTGCTGGAATTGGGATAAATGGATTCAGTGCTGGTGGGCTGAGCCTTGGGTGGGAAACCTGTGAGGTTTTGCCATCTGGGGGTGTCAGAGGAAACTCTGGGCCATTATGGCAGGGTAAGAGCATCATTGCTGGACTTCCTGAGCTCATCATTCATAGCTCCTTCTGTGATGATCTTTGTGGATCCCTTGTAGATAATATAGTATGATAATTAATATAACATAATGTAATGTAATGTAATATGTTCCTTATATATAATACAATATAATTAATATAATGTAATATAATATAATACATCCCTTATATAATATATAATTATAATATAATATATTAAAATATAATGTAATAAAGGATAATTATATATGGATATATATAATAGTCTATGATTCTGTGTTGGAAGATATATATATATATATATGCATATCGATACATGCACAGACACAGATGTATATGCATATACATATATATGTGTATATAAAGCTGGTTGTGGTCATGATGGGTTTATAATCCTGGGACATTTCAGGCCTTTCCATCACCAGCTGCACCTGCCGAGATGCAGGGGCTTGGTGGGTCCCTGCCCATGCAGGGCTCAGCTGCAGCGGAGCCAGATCCCTTTTTTATGCTCAGCGCTTTGTGTTCCAGCCTGGGGTGGTGCTTACACGTCTATAAGCAGCCGAATTACATTTGCTCTGGGGAAAATGGCAAATGCGGACTTCTTTGGCCATGATGCCTGCATACCCTAATCCTGCTGGAATGTCCTGGTGTTATTTCCTTAAAAGTGATGCTTAATTTCTCTGGCTTTTAAAAGGAAGGGAAAGAAGGGAGCAATTTTGCTCTGAATTAACTGAAAGACATGCACTTATTCCAGTGGGCGGCTGCTAAAAAGTCACATTTATTTGTTGCCATGCCTGCAGACAGTGTCTGTCTGTCTGTCTGTCTGTCTGTCTATCCATCCCTATAGTTTTGAATTATGCAAGTGCAGGGAAAAACACCTGAAAAAAAAAAAAACAGATCATTTTAAATGTCTGGGTTTTTTTTTTAGCACTTGCAAAAAGCATTTCCATTTTTAAAAGGTGGAGGGCAGCCTCCAAACAAAATCCAGCAAGAGAATTTTCTTCCAAAAAGTTTGGCTCTGTAGCAAGTTGTACCATGAAAACACCTCTTCAGCTATGATCATTGCCTCCCTAGATCCAGTGTTCCTCATATCCAAGTTGCCAACAATGCCAAAATCATCTCTCAGAGGCAGGTAGAGTCCGTTGGCTCGTCCTTTGCAGGAGGAGCTTTTCGCCCAGGTGTTAGTGCCACCCTGAAGGTGAGGGCTCTGCTGGATCACGCATGGTGCAGGCAGTTTCCTTCAGCGTCCCAGCTCCTGGCAGGAGCTTTACAAAGCCCCAGCTACGCAGTGCTGCCTCGCCCATGCTCTGGAGCCTCCCAAAAGCAATGACAGCTGTCAGCAGCGAGGATGGGGACACCAAGGAGGTGGCCTGCCTTTTGCCCTTCATCTTGTGGTGGCCACAAGTGGGACGCACCGGCTGCAGGGACAGTGCCGTGGGGCTGTGTGACGCCTGCGTGACCCAGAGTGGAAGCCACCGTTGTCTTGCAACACAGGGTCATTGCATGGCATTAAAGCAACTGCTCCATGGGGTCAGAGCCACCCTGGGTTAGAAACGGATGGTGAGACCGTTAGTGGCTGTGGCCAAGACGAGGCTTTTGGGAGGCTGCCAGAGCTGGCCTTGGGGCTGAGCATGAAATCTCCCAGCCTCGGCTTGTAAAAGGCAGAGGGAGCAGGCAGGAGGAGACGACTTCCTCTTCTGAGTTCCTGGAAATGGCTTCCTTCCCCAGATGTTTTATTGACATTTTTGGAGTTTCTGACGAAAACCTGGACAGGAAAGGACACGCCTCCAGAGTGCAAGGGGATTTCAGCTGGGGCCCATGAACGTCCCCAGACTGGTGTAAGAGAGCTTCATTAGCCAGTGTGGGGAGAGGCTGTAACATGACTCGTTTCATGCCCCTTTCTGCACTCCTGATCTTTTCTCACCCCTTGATTTGTCTCCTCATCTTGCTTCTCATTACATGTTGTTCTCTCTTTTGCCCCCAGCATGTCCAAGCATTAAATACACCAAAGCAAGTTGAGTTCAAAGTCAGTAATGTCCCCCAAAAGCCCATGGAAATCCCTTGGAAGTCCCCTCCAAAAAAACAGGGAAGGGGAAGTGATGGGAGCAGTTGTGGGCCTGACGTTCTACGTAGATTCCTGTCATTTTGGGTGAGCTGGTGACCATTGCTTTTTTTCCTCCCCAGTTGGAGCAGTCATCGCTGCAGGCAGTTCACCAGCAGAGACGCGAGCTGTTGAGCAACGTCTGCAGCCGTTACACCCGCAAGCGGCGTCTCCTGCGGCCGGATGACTTGCGGCACTTGGTGGTGGATGACACGCACGGGCTGCTCTACTGCTACGTGCCCAAAGTGGCCTGCACTAACTGGAAGCGGGTGATGATGGTCCTGACGGGGCAAGGCAAGTACCGGGACCCTTTGGAAATCCCCGCCAACGAGGCCCACGTCTCGTCCAACCTGCGCACCCTCTCCGAATACAGCATCCCCGAGATCAACCACCGCCTGCGCAGCTACCTCAAGTTCATCTTCGTGCGGGAGCCCTTCGAGCGCCTGGTCTCGGCGTACCGCAACAAGTTCACCCGCAGCTACAACACGGCCTTCCACAAGCGCTACGGGACCAAGATCATCCGGCGGCACCGGCAGGAGCCCAGCGACAGGGCGCTGGAGCGCGGGGACGACGTGCGCTTCGAGGAGTTCGTCTACTACCTGCTGGATCCACGGACGCAGCGGGAGGAGCCCTTCAACGAGCACTGGGAGCGGGTGCACTCGCTCTGCCACCCCTGCATTGTCCACTACGACGTGGTGGGCAAGTACGAGACCTTGGTTGAAGATGCCAATTACATCCTCCAGCTGGTGGGGGCCGACACGAGCGTCAAGTTCCCGTCCTCGTCCAAGACCACCAGGACAACGGACGACATGACGGCCCAGTTCTTCCAGGACATTAGCCCCTTCTACCAGAGGAGGCTCTTTAATTTATACAAAATGGACTACTTGCTCTTCAATTACTCCATCCCCTCTTACCTCCGCATCCGATGAGGCAGGGGCTGGGGGGGAGAGGTGGGAGAGAGCTGGGTAACTCTCGTTTTACCACAAATCTTCTCCTCCCATCCTGAGCTCATCTCGTGGTTCACTTCTTGCCGTGCCCTCTCCGTTACGGTCTGCTCCACATCCTGATGCCTCATTCAGGCAGGGTCTGGAAGGAGGAGGCCTCACAAAACACTGGGGCTGGAGCTTTCCTTCCCTTTCATCTCCAACAGGAGATGTTGCGGGGGACAGGAGGCTGCTGGCTTTGAGGGTGTGCCTTGTCTGGGGACTTTTAACTCCTCTGTATGTCCAGTTTGGGGAAGGCTCTTTTTTTGGGCAGGATCCCTTTGGGTCTTTCTCCTCCTCACTGGGCATGGACTTGGGGGACAGGATGGCGTGTGTCAGAGACTTGCATAGGACCAGAAATAAAGCAATAATTTAATGTAAGTTTTTCCATTTGTTTCTAATTGCTCCCACCTTCTTTTTTTTTGCCTTGTTCTTCTCCCTCCACACCAGCTTCCCACACTGTCCCCCACCTCCAAGGAGTGCAGCAGTGTTTCTCTCTGACAAAGCCTGGAGGGTTTTTTGTTCTTCCTCTTCACGTGCTCTTGGCTGGAATGTGAAAAATACTGTGAACAGAGAGAGAGGAGCACGTTTGCAGCTGGCATGGGCTCCCGCAGCCAGAGCCTGGTGCCAGGGGTGGCTGCGTTGCACCAGGGATGGAGGAAAATCATCCTTCGGAGCAGCACTGGGGCAGACCGGGGTTGGGAAGGGCCTCGAGGAGCGCTGTGCTGGGGCAGGGGAGAGCAATGGTGAGGTAAAGGTGATACTGCACTGGGAGGGCTGGAGAAGAAGCGTGTCTATGTGTGCCTGCTTAGTTGTGAGAGTGTGCGCGTGTGCATCAGAAAAAATAGAGAATTAAGAATGGGGACAGAGACACCTAGAGGAAAATTCCCCTCTGGTTGGCTGGCTTTGGACAATTCATTTTTTTGAAGAAGAAATGGGGAGGACACAAAAGAAAATGACAGACACCGTCCTAAGGCTTTAAATTCAAGCAGTCCAAAGAGCTGTATTTCTTTAAAACCATATTTCAGTCTTTCCTCTTTTCTGTTTAGCTTTGGCTCAGTGGCTGCCTTTGTAAATAAACACGCCGGTAATAGAATTTGCTGTAGAGTGTGTCTGCTGGCTCAGCTGCGAGCACTTGACTTATTAGTGCAATACAATGGGAGGTTTTATAAAACCCCAGTGTGCTCAGACTGTTTTAAAAAATAATGTTTTCATCTAACAACTTTCGGCTGCTACGTCTTAACCTTTTTTGCTCTTCGCCTCTGATCTGTCCCTTTCTGCTGACATTCCCTCCTTGGTTACGCTGTTTGGACAGTGGGTTTAGCAAAGCACTGAAAAAGAAAAGTAAATAAAATTGCTGGTGATCCTGGCAGCCTGACCGATTCTCCCAACGCGGGTTGGAGCTCTCGGAGAAACGGCCTTTCTCGTGCTACCTTAGTATCTCTCTGGCTGGCTGAAAGTCAAAGCACAGAAACAGCTGATATGATGCAACAAATTTCGTCTGCAGCATTCAGGCTCGGAGTGACTTCCTCCTGTTTTCTCAGGAGTCTCACGTTCCCCGGTTAGCACTTGCCTGTGCTTGGGAAAAAAAAAAAAAAAAAATCATTGTTCAAGTCACCACAAGCTCTCTTCTTTGCTTTTGGTCATGAATCATATCTTGGAGTCAGATGCAGAGTCATAAAGGGATGGATTTTTAGATGGATTTCTGTTCCGAAATACCGTTCCTTGCAGGTAGCTCTTAAAAGCTGATGGCACGGTGAGCGGCAAGGGTGGGCACACAGCGGCAAGGACAGACAGGCAGCAGCAAGGACAGACACACAGACTGTCTCTTGCTGCCCACAGGTGTTCAGACTGGCTGGTTGGGAGCCCCTTTGGGCTCTCTGGTGTGACAACGAGGGTCTGACACAGCTTTGTGCGATGGTGGTGTCCTGAAGGTGGTGGCAGAGGCGGCCAGCAACGCGCCATCATTTGGGTCACACATTTGGGCACACCCACCTTCGGGCTTTTTCTAGAGAAAAAAAAAAACCACCACCACCCAATACATTCAGGTCAGATCCTCGGCCTTCCCCCTGCCCAGAGGCACCCTTCGGAAGCGCGGCCTGCCCCCCGAACATGGCCACCCTGCGGCCTGCAGCCCGGGGCCGGCGTGGAGCTCGGGGGACACCGTGCGACAGCGGGGCACAACTGCAGGCCTGCCGGACCGGTTTTTCGGTTTTGCTTTGTTTTGTTTTCCAGCTGTTCCACCGCATCCCTTCCTCTTGCCGGAGGAGAAAGCATCAAGGGAATCGAGGCCACCTCGAAAATGGAGTTGGGTTTCTGTTTGCTCCTCTGCCTCAGGATGGGAACGTGGCGGCACCTCAAAACGCACGGGGCTGCACGGGGGCTGAGCATCACGCCCCCCGCCCTGAGGGAACCCCGCTGCTGCGAGCAGGGAGAGTATCCAGGAGGAAGACGATGGTCGGGTGATGAAAGCCAGGAGCCCCACTGGGGTCCCAAATGGAAGGGTCTCCGTGACACTGGGGTTCGCAGTGGCCGACCTGTGTGACCACACACCACCAGGTGTTACAGCCGCCAGGTGACACCGCGGGGCCCTCCCAGCTGCGATGACCCTGCCGAAAGGGGCAGAGGTGCCCGAGCGAGCATGGCTGCAATTAGCCACCTACATCGTTACGAAGAAGCTCGGCTGCTGGCAGGCAGGGAGCCAGGAGCAGCTCCTCACCCAGCCTGGTGGCCCCAGAGGGTTTGGGCCGGAGAAGCAGGAGGCTGGGGGACAGCAGCAGCCGGTGCTGCCAAGGTCACCCCGGCTCAGCAACGGGAGCTCGAAGACAAACGGAAAAATCCAAGTGATATGCAATAATTGCACACGGCTTGGCCTCGGGCAAGGAATAACCTTGCACACTCTATTTAAACCCTCCCTTCCCCTCCACCTCCCCATCAAGTGCCTATTAAAAATAATATTTTTTTAGAAAAAAAAAACCAACACACCACATCTGTTGCCATACGAAGCAGTGTTCAGACCCCTGGGTCACAGAGTACCCCTCTCATAGATGGGGCGAGTACTCCCCAGCAGTGCTTAGCGAGGAGCTCAGTAGGATCACCCACCCTGCCAGCCCCGGCCTTAAACAGGCTGCAGGGCTTGGGGACAAGCAGCCTTGAGGGAGCCAGCTTGGCCCTAGGGTTCGAAGTAATGCTTGGGAGCTGCTGTGGAGCTCTCAGAGCCCAAGGGATGCAAGAGAAAATAAGAACAGCATCACTTTTATGTGTGTGTGTGGACATGCATACATATGCAGTGTAAATAATGATTATATTATAATGTATAATAGTTATTGCAAATACTTTTAATAGTTATATGTTAATACACATGTAATAAGTATGTATATAAAATCTGTTACAAAAATAATTAGCATATGTGATTATACTATAATGTTTAATAGAGCAATTATATTTGTATCTGATTGTAGTATTTAATAGGCATTGATTTATGTGTTTACGTGTGTGTGTGTATATGTGATACCTACACACATACGCACACACGAGACTCCCTCCCCATACAAGAGGAGCCCCTTCCCTTCCCACAATGTTGAGCTTTCAGGCAAATGTGGCTCAGCAGCTAACAGAGCCAGCCCCGTCCTCTGCACACCGCTCCCTTCGCAGCTTGCTCCGGCCTTCAGCATGCGGCGGGCGCGCTGCCCATGCTGGGATGCTTCGTGCTGCGGAGCTGCCAGCCCTGTCCCTGGTGACCCATCTGAAATCATCGCATTTCTGCATCCAGCGCAACACAACCGAGCTTCAGTGATGGGGAGCTTTCCTTCCCGAGCTCGCTGTGCACCGCAGATTGGGTTGTTTACCAGCTGGAGGATTAAATAGACCTCCATTGAAGGGGAAAAAAATGTTTTCAAGTATGTCTTGGAAGTGGTGTCTCGCTTGAAGGAGGCTTTTCAGGCTTGCTTGTTTGCTGGCTGACACTTCACTTGTCCCTGGTGAGGATGCAGTGTCTCAAACAAAGTAGTTTTTCTGGAAAAATACTGTACTAGGATGGAGGCAGCGTATGGAAGCTGGGGAGAGGCAGATAAATCCTTTGACTGCCCCTGAAAGCAAACCCCTGCTCTTCTCGAGACCCTACGGCAGGTGACAGACCCTGTCTGGCAAAGGACACCCAACCTTCCTCCCCAGCACCGCCAGGATCTCCCCAAGGCCACCCCAGCACCAGGACAGGCACCCAGCTCCTCCCAACCCCAGCACCCTTCCAAAACATGGGCATGAACCTGAAATTTAGTTTACTGGGGAGCAACTAGCAGCTGGGTTACGTATAGCCTTTGTTAGTAAGAGCCCTTTCTCATTTGCACAGGGAAAGAAAGAAAAGGAGGAAGGAAAAAGAGTAAACAGGCTGAATAGCCAAAGAGCTAGCCTTTCGCTGCCCCTGAATTAAAAAAAAAAAAAAATCCCTTTATTGAAACCATTTCCTTTGGTTATATCATTTCTCTTGAGCCTGGAAGCAATTTTCAGTCTTAAGCGCTCCCCACACTAAGTGCACAGGCAGGAGGCTGATGCTTGGCTGCCCACCGAATGGTCCCCCGAGGACAGCGAGTCTCTCGGGGACCCTCGTGACACCCAGACATCACTCGCACCCCAGCACCTCCTGTGACAGGGGGCCCAAGCCTGGCCCGGGCAAGGTGCAGTGCAGGTCAACCCGTCCCGGCTGGGCAGCACAAGTAGGACACAGATGGCCTCCATTACGTGTTCCCATTCGTGTCCTCTGTCAACAGTTACAACCACAACAAGCCGAGCTCTGCCCAGAAATCCCCCGAAGAAGGGACGCACCCGTGCCACGGCTTTGTTGGAGCCGTGTGGCAGAGGAGCAGCCGTGTGTTGGGCTCTGGGAATTGGTGCTGGAGGAGGTGACTGGGAGGTGACTGTGCAGGAAAGCACCTCTCTGAGGCAGCAGGGACATGCAACAAGGTGGGGAAGAGAAAAGCTGGTGCTGGGGCAGGAGGAGTTATTTGCCAGGACTGCTCAAGCCAGTGCCAAATTGGCACTAATAAAAGTGCACAAAATAAAACGCTCAGCTCAAGTTATTAAAATATGTATGTATCTTTTAGTGCAGCTCCCTCAAACTGGGACTGGCAATCAGACGCTTGCTTTGTTTTCCGTGCAAGCCCCCACAGCCACCGCTGCTGCTGCAGTTATCGCAGGTGCTCAGGGCTGACAGTGCCTGGGCTGCAGCAAGAGATAAAACAGCGAGGCCCAAGGTGGTGGAGAGGGTGCCCCAAATGCTGTCACGTCCCCACCACGAAGCTGGTGCACACATGCTCCCCAGCTCAGTTGGTGTGGGGTTATTTACCCTTCAAATCTAAAAAAGGAAGAGAGGCTGGGAAAGGAGGGGAACAACAGCTTGGTTTTGTCCAGGGAGTGCTTCTCCCCACACCTGGTCTCCCAGCAATGAACAGCTTTTGCCATTAGGGACCCTCAGCCACTGTCAACCCTGTGCAGAACCCCAGCACCACAGCAGCACCAGGAGCAAAGAAAATGCCGCAGGCCAGCAGGCACCCAACGCAGCTCAAATCCAGATGTTGAAGAGCTGGTGGGTCCTCAAACAAGGCGACTGTCTCCTAGCAGGCAGACCCATGGCAAGAAAAAACATCCTCAAATCCACAGCATTCCATTTTTTTAACCACTTTATTTGTGTGTGTTTCTATAAACGTTGTAACTACTGGACATTTCATAAACCGTAAAAACAAAACCAGCCCTCCTACCCCCAAAATGCACTCAATCCAGCTCGTTGGTCAGACAACAGCAACGCTGCTGGCTTAGGTAGGTGGTATCCCTAGATAACCTCCTGCTGGGCGCAAGCCAGCGAGACACTCACTGCGTCAGACCCTGAGCATCTGAGCGACAGAGAGGAGACGAGTTTAAAGACCCGGATGCTCTCCTCCTCCAGGGAAAGGGGGCGAATACAATATTTTCCTGGATGGCAAGTCAGAGCTGGACAGAGATGTTGTGACACCTGCAGGATCAGACGCAGCGATCTCAGCAGGCTTTGGAGCCGCCTTGCGGGCTGTGTTGGTTCTAGGGACTGAAGCCGACCGAAACGTTCGTTCAATACAATATAGCCCAAAAGCTCCTTAGTGCCACGTTGGCCGGGTGCGGGTGTGAGCAGCAGGCACTGCCTAAACCCGGCTTACTCAGATGCGACGGCGCAAGTCTGTGGGTGCTGATTCCTCCGGGTGGGCGAGCCCAGCTGTAAGGCACGACGGGGAGGAGAGGCAGGGCGGCGGGGGCAGCAGGGGAGGCCCAACCCAGCCGGGTGACCCAGCGCTCATCGCCAAGCACCCCACTGTCACGGAGGAAAGCACCGTGTCGAACGAGTGATGTGGAGCAGCGCATGTCGTCTCAGTTCCCCAGGGTCATGTCTGCGCCGTGGACGAGCCAAGCCAGGCGGAAACAGGCGGCGAGGAATCCAGTGCCCAGGAGATCCCCCAGGGCAGTGAGGTAGGGGATAGAGAAATTATCTGGATCCAGCGCCTTCCTCCACATCAGGCGCACAATTAGGTCGGCCACGTAGAGCAGGATTCCCACCTGGAGAGGCAAGACAGGCCCTGCTGTGATGCAGCAAGAAGGCAACACACACCCTCCCTCAGCTCCCATTCACTTCAGCAGAAACAGGGTTGCTGCGGATATGCAGGCAGCCCCAATGCGTAAGTTTGCAACCAGATTTTTTTCTCCTCATCCTTCTTCTTTCCATCAGAAATTCAAATCTCGTCTACTTTGTTTTTCCCAAAAGTCTCAGTGGGCAACTAGAGTTTGAGGCAGTTTTTACATCAAAGTTATCCCAAGCAGCACTGACACGTTAAAAAAAAAATAAATATTTTTTTCATCTCAACAATTTTAAAATCTTTGTTGAATCTTTTAATTCCTATTTTGCTCCTGCTTCTGATAAACAGATGGAGGAGAAAATACTTCTCTTAAAGATTAAAGACCGTGTAGTTAACTGAATTAAGGAGGGAGAGTTTGCACTCCGCATCTGCAGTCCCTCCATAGGGGACCACAGCACAACAGGAACCAAAGAGAGAGGCAGCATTTCTAAAGGTGCAAAATGCAAGCTGGGTGCAGGGAGAGGGAGGTGGAGGAAGCAAATTAAACAGCAGAATCACAGAAATTAAAGCTGGATAGAAACTTGAGAGTTTTATACAGTCCATCCCTCTGCCTCAATGCAGGGTGAAATATGTCCCCATCTTTCCTGACAGTGTTTAAATGTATGCTAAACCACCCCCAAAGATGGAGATGCCACACTGTAAGCAATCAGCCCCATGGCTTTTTTTTTTTTTTTTTGACTGTTCTTCTTTTCTCCAAGGTCTAACATAAATCTGTCTTTTTCCATTTGAAACCCAGGATTTCTTGTTTCATTCCTAGTGACCACAGAGAAAACGTTATTCTGTCCCTCCCCACAGAAACTCAGTAGTTTAAAGGCTATTACCAGATTTTTCTCAAGCCTCTCTTCTTTAGTCTAGCTAACCCCAGTCCATTCAATTGTTCCTCTAAGGTCATGTTTTCTAGGCCCCTAATCTTTCTCTTTGGGCTTCCTCCAGCTGAACTGAACTTCCCCCTCTCATTCTTTCTGGTTTTCTTTGTAAATTGTAATGGAGGAGAAGAAAGAACCAGGCTGAGCACATTCTCCTCTGCTGGGCTCCATGGGAGTCTTTTGGGGTCAGTGGCGTTGCTGGGATTCTGCTCTTTACACTGTCATTTATTCAGTGTATTTTCATGCTTGGCTCTGGTTGAGGAGTTACCTCGATGCATAAAGAGAAGAATAAATATTTTCCTTTACAACTATGGCTGTGGTGCTGGGCTTCGGGTTGTGCAAAGGTCAAGAAAAACTGATTGTTTACACACGCAAGGAATTCACCCGTGGACACAAGGCTGCTTGTAAGGCAAAGTGAGAAGCCAGCTGCCTCGCCCTACAACCTAATGAATTACTGATTTAAAAGGGCAAGTGAAGTCAGAGCCTCTGTGAGTCTGTGACAGATGCATGCATTTCTGAGTGAGACGACAAAGTTTACAGGGCAGTGAAAATACTGAAAGGGAACAGGCAGAACAAATTGGTTGAACTGCCCGTTGCTGACCCCAAACCTTTACTTTCAGCGACGAGCTTCCCAGGCCTGGGTTTTCCCTTCGCTCTTGACTCATACGGCCCCATCCAGAGAGATCATGATATATGAAATTGGTTTCCAAAATGAGTGGGGAAACTTGCTGGCTGGGGCTCATAGTCTTTCACTTGCTCCTTACTAGGATGACCAGTAGGAATAATTGTGGCTTAGAAACTCAAGGAGCAAATATGGTAAAAAAAACAAAAAAAAAGGTGCCACCTACAGTGAGCGGTACCTATGCTACGTGTGTCTGCCTACTGCAGCTCTGTGGATGACAGTAATTTGTTCCTCATCTCATTCTAATCCCTCCCTCGTCCTTGGTGGCAGGTGTGCTTCTGTGGGAAACTGCACGGTGGCAATTAGGGTGAAATATTACTGGATGAGTAGAAAATCGAGCTTGCTTGGTAGGAAGGACGCCTGAAATGAACAGAAATGGGGGCCACTGCTGGGAGCTTTAGCATGACTCCTGTCTAGCTTGGAGACTGTTTTGGTTTTGTGGTATCCAAGAAGTTCCTTTTGGAAGAAAAGCTGGGGTTTACCTGAAGCAAAGCAGCGGTCAGATAAAACATCACAAAGGTGAAGGACAGAGACGTGTGGCCTCCTTGCAGCAGGTGGATGGTGTAGAGGAACACGAGGTGCCCTGGGATAACCAGGAGGAACAAGACTCGGGCTGACTTGGAATTCACCTCTGCAGAGGACAGACAAAGACAGTGATCACAGCGACTGCAGACAGTGGGGAAAAAACAGAAGATGGTTGTGTATTTTAATGCTGGTACGTAGAGTTGGGTCTGTCCCCTCCCACCAAACACATTGCTAATGCCTTTTCTAGATCATGCAGCAATCTGGAGCATCTGCAGTATGAGCCCAGCAGCTTTGTCTGGCACTGAAAACTGTGCCAAAGACGTGCTCCATGCTGATCCTCTCACTCTACATCTTCTAAACACTCCTTCTCAGCAGCTCTCTGCCTCCCACTGCTTCTGCTCTGTCTTGCTGCAACCCACTTTCCCAGCTTTTAGTCTGCTCCAGCAGTAACTCGCATTCTAGCAGGGAAAATCGAGTGAGCCTGCAGTCTAAAAAGACAACAGACCCAAACTGAGTTTTAATGATGTTTAGGTTTATCCACTGCTGAAGGTGGAGGAGTTACCGATTTTCAGTAAGGTAACACTATTCAGCCCACTGTCCACAGGCGATGGCTCTAGGCTGGCCACGGTTAAAATCACCTTCTATCAGATAAAATCTCAGATTCCTTTTCAGTTACTTTCTTTAGCGTTCCCTGAAAACCAGTTTCTTTACATGTTAGTGAGCAAAGACGCACAAGCTTTTTTTCAAACTGCCTACTGCAAAGATGCTGCTCGCCTGTCTGAGGATCTTCCCCACCAGGGAGAAAGGGAGTTCTGCCTTTGAAACCCACCTAGTCCTTCGCGCCAACCAGGCTTGATAAAGGAGCTATCTGTGATGACGGGCCTTGAGACATGGACACCTAGAGTTCAAGGTCTACCTGATGAGAAGAATGTGGTGCATGGGTTGGGCCAATTCTGCCTCATCTTGTACGGCAAAACTCCAGGCATGCTCCAGAAATGCAGGAATGTGGAAATACGGCTGGCCTGGATGGCGACCAGATTCCCTCCAACACCTATGAGGACAAAAGATGGTAAACCAGTACACCACCTTCGCTGCAGCAGGAAATACCAGCCTCAAACCTAGCCCAAGACAGGTCAATCTGCATTCACTTACAAGCTCTCTAGGAGCAGCGGTGAGAAAATCTGATCCCACATGTCATGGTGAAGCTGTGCTATTCACCTGGCAGGAACAACTTTTAAAAAATCAGGATGGCTCCAGTGATGGTCTCCTTCTCATTGCTTTTTTGGAAACGTTCTCCCTGGCTTCCCAGCATCAGCAGTAAATGCAACGTGCCTCTGAAGGTGATGTAATTGCACCTGGTTTGGTGCAGTCTGTGAGCAATACCTGGGGAAAGCAGTGCAGGCAATGGCAGCTGCTGCTCTTGGCCACTGCTTGGATTTACTCAGTCAGAGAACAAGACAACAAACATCATGGAGAGTGATTATGTGTCTGTCTGAAGGCATCTGACACACTTGTTAAAGAAGGAACCCTATGAGAATGAATCAGAGCCCAAATATGTTAGGCAATTAAAAGGAAATTAATTCCTTCCAGACTGATTAATTCTAGCAAATATGAAAAAGCTGCTATATTTTCCAGCAGAAAATAGAGGGCTGATGATCTGTGGAGCAAACTTCCACCATCCTGAGTGTGTGCAGGGTAGAAATGACACAGAAAAGGTAACATTGAGCTGGATTGCACAGGCTTCTCATGTTTTCCCTGCCTTAAAGAAGGAAATAATCCATCATTAAATGTGAGATTTGCCAGAGTGGAACCAAAACGAAAACACCCTGACAGAGCAGCACATCCAACACAGAAGCTTTCTGAAACACATACTGCTAACTCGTTGCAGGATTCTCGTGCACGTGCAACGTAGTTACCTGTGCAAAGTCACAGAGCTCTGCCAAACAGTCACCCACCCCCAGAGACTGATGTCTGGGTCAGCCATTGTTCACCTAAACGGCTGTTGACATATGGACTTTCCTAATCGGGATCTTTGGCTAACCATGCTGGAAAGAGTTTGTCACCAAGGCGGCTGTCTTTATGCAGATCCAGCAAGGTGACAGCTGGATGACACCCTCTGACATTTCAAGATGACACCATGCTTTGACAGTGGCATGAGGCCAAGCCTTCCCTAGGAACATGGGTTTCCCTTGGAATGGGCCTGGTCTGCAAGGAACATTAGAAGAGCAGAAAAACGACCCAGTAGATTCTCAGTGATCCCTAGCAGTTTATATTGATACATTCGTGTGTGTATAACAGAGTATTGTGAGGCTTCTTACAAATATAAATATACACACAAAAGATGTTTTTATGTGTATATATATAATCTATACACATAATCTTGTATACATATATATGTGTACATAATATATTAGTCTTTATCATCAATCTGTTTAGGGGATGATTGCACAGCTCAAATTAGTGAGTGAAGAGAGACAGAAAATGGATTTATTGTGACATCCTTAGTAGGTCTGATGTTATGAAAGTGAAGGTGTCAGCATAGCTATCACAGATAATCATCAGACGTTGTTAACCTTTCCAACAACTCTAAGTATGTTTCAGCCCTGCCTGCTATTTTGCACCAGAGATGCTTCAAAATACCAGTAAGTAGAGATGTAATGGGGACCAGTGGCTGCACTTCCACTGGTGATGGGAGCAGGGACTTGAAAAGAGACTCCTGCATAGGGACAACAGTGGACAGCATAACCCTTGAGAAGACAGAGGAGGAATAAATAAAAGCATGCACATAACCTCCCTGGCCAACCTACCATTAATCACAGGTGTGAAAACAGCCATGCCTTCAAACTTCGGGTCAGTTACAGTTTTGTCCAAGATGAGTCCACCAATGCTGTAAAAAAAAAAAAGGACAGGCAAAGAGGGTGAATCAATCTCTTCCCCAGGACAACTCCTATGCTGTGAAAACAGCACACTGAGATAGATTATTGCTTCTTCCCCATTGCAAGTGCTGGACTGTTCCCTATAGCAGACGTTTACTCCTTTTACATCTGTTTTCACTGACAGCCTTGCATTTTTTGTTAATAGCATAAGAAGATCAGCAAGGACCCCCTCTGAGCAAAACGAATACTAGTCAGGGAAGCTTTACCATCCTTGCCAAAAGTTTTGCTAAACCTCTATACTGGTTTTAGCAGTTTTCAAAACTCTGTCTCAGCTGGGTCTGAATGATGGAGCACAGAGGGGAACGAACTACCTGGCCCTACATTCACTAGAGTCGTTTACAGCTGGATAAAAATGAGGCTGAAGTCTGACTATTTGCGACGGTTATCATCTCCCTTTTTGGTTTCCTGGCTCGCACCCATGTGGTACGTGAATGTATGAGTGGGACTTAAAACAATGACTTGCTTTTTCCAGTCATTTGTGAGCTCCCTATCTGCTTTTCATAGCCTGTTGAGATACCCTTCCGCTTTCCCTTCCAGATTCCCTTTCTGTGGCTTTCTAAATAAGCACAGGGTCTCCTTGTAACACGCAAACGTGTGGGCTAGAGGGGGTTGTTTCTTGGTTTACCTGCTGATGCTCATTGCAACAATGACCGGCTGCCATCCAGACTTCAGAACTTCAGCAAGGGAAGGACTTTGCTTGGCGATAGCAACCCAGAGTGGGATCATGACAATGAAGACAGCACAGATCAGAGGAGAAAGGTATTTCATATCTGGCAAGGAAAAGAAATCTTGAATTAAATGCCCCTGGCTTCCTGGGCTGCCAAAATTGTATTGCATAAAGTCTGGAAGAAAGGCAGCAGGGATCTGGCTCAGACTGAGATACGTTAACAGAAAAATCATATGAACCAAGATATTCCCCACATGACCACCTCACTCCACCACAGAAATCCATAATTAACCTCTGAAACTCACTGCTAGAGGATGCTATTTGAAAATCAGCAGGACTCAAAGCAAGTAATATTTGAAGATGTGCAAGTCTCCAACTTTGTCTCCAACTAAGCAAGACAAAAGTTACAAACTTTCCAGCTTCAGGGTACAAATAAAACAGCAGGGCAAGAGGGGGAACTCTCCTATGTGCAAGCTGCGTCAGATTTACGACAGACACCTCATGCCTTCATCTAAAACAAGACGTGATAGGTACTTTTTGTGATAAGCTAGCAGGCTCAGTGAGCAGCTGGCCTGCTCTACAGGGACAAATGCTCTCTTGCATGTATTAGCCAGTTACGATCCAGGGTTTCTTTCATGCTAGCTAACATGTGTTTCCATTAGGTGCTTTTTCCGTTCAGTAGGGGCATAACCTTGAAGTGACCTTTAGAAGCAAAGGTTTTAAAAAATAAGTGTATGTGCAAAACTAAAAGAAAATAAACATGACTCAGAACCATGAGAAACACCTTCAAGCGATGGGGATGATGCCAACCCTTCTGATATAAAAACACTTCTTCGACAAAGCTCTCCATCTGGTCTCTGTGCTGGGGCCATTGCCAGTGGTTTGTAACACAGGCTTTGCAGGTAATCTGGGAGACTGCAGGCTCGAAGTGCACATTTTTCAAAATGACACTGTCAGGGCCTCAGGCTACCTGGATGAGATAGCATTGATTTGATGATATCTTCCCAGAATCAAGGGCTCTTACACAAAGGGATGCATTCTTTACATGTGGCTTTAGTCAGCACTGAAATGCAACCACTTCTGGGGTGTAAATAGTCGCTGTTTTGTCAGGGCACTTACCCACCTTTAGGACAGACGGGTTGTATGACAGACTTAGCTGCTGTACTGGATTTCCTACCCCCACCCTCGTTGTTTTGGGCGATTAATTCCTTCTTGAACGATGCATACACACAGCACTGGTGTCTATCAAAGCTTACGAAGCCTACAGAAAGACTCCTGCTGGAATGAACGGACCTAGGTCTCTGCATACCAACTCTGCCACACCATGAAGAGCCCCTAAGCAAGCTGCAACCCATTGATACAGTTCATATCTTCATTATGGACTGGGGAGGTCAAAGGTTGATTTTAAAAAATCAGAAATCTTCATTGGCGAAAGGGTGTATTCTCTGTAAAGAGAAGGTACTGTACCAGAAGGCACATGGTACCCCAAACTTACAGACCCACTGGTATTTTTGAAGGATACATTTTGGTAGGATCCAAAAGTCACATCATCTTCTATCCCTTACTACAACACTGGGGAGAGAAATGGATTTATTTAACCGCCATCAATGGTGCCTTCCTTTTACCTGACTCACTTTCTGCTCTCAACAATCAGGTGTCTGTGCGGTGAGTATTATCCATATCAGGAGGCTGAAACTATTTAAACTACTCTGAAAGCATCACAGATGCTTCTCTAGTCACAACCACAGAGGCTATCATGTTGTTCTGCCATGTGTTCCCTGGGAGATGTTATCAGAGGCACAGCAACTGAAAGGCAAATGAACTGTACAGAGGCAGGTGTCATGGCGTCATGGAAAAAGCCTAATAAAAAAATGCACCTCTGAAGCCCAAGGAGAACTGCATGGAAGCAATTGATGGGCCTCTCCCTGCAATGTGTGCTCCCTCACTTTCTGGCACATGGAATGAGTTATGCAAACTGGGAACAGCTGCTCTCACTGCTGCTCACAGTCTGAAGCAACAGTTTAGGTTTCAAATGGTATTGAGCTTTCTGGATCTCTTTATTTTCCTGTTCCTATTCTAGGTTACGCTAATGGTAAATAGATGAGCACTTTACAAGCAACAGTCAAACATATACCACCAAGTTGCAACATGTTTTGTGCTTTTCAATGTCAACAGGTGCCCAAGTCTTTGCCAACCAGCAGCACAGCTAACCTCATAGCCACAACGCCTACTCAGAGCCCCGTGAGCATTAAACAATGCAGCACTATCTCCCTAACTCCAAGAATACAGTATCATCTTGTTCATCCACGACTCTCCACATGAGAAGACATGAGAATACTTTACAAATGCCAAAACCCTAAAATAGCTTTGTGAGGAGGGGCATGCTATGAACCATGCACAGAAAGTAGTTATGCTGCACTAATGACAGATGTACGAACAGTGTCACATACATCAACCTTCTTATCTAAAGCTATGTGATACACGTTGGTCATTTCTTTTAGACATACTAGTTGTGTTTCTTAGGTTCTGCCTTCCAGTTTGCTGCTAAAAGACTGCCTGGAAAAAGTGTTTGTGGTCATTTTCCCACCTCACGAACAGCCTCCACTCTGAAACATCCCAGAAATGTGCAAGTGCCCTGCAATAATTTAACAAGGATTCATCTCTTGCTGAGCTGCAAATTCCTGCTAAACACCTTACCTATGTATTTGAAGAGGGTACTGCTGATTCCTGCCAGCAGGGAAAGGGTTATCAAGTCTCCAAGGCTTGCTGCTATGGGTGTGGCGATGTTGTCTGGATTGATCCCAACTTTCCTTGCTCCAATGATTACGCCAATCATCACCAGACCTAGAGAAGACACAGAGCAGGCATCAGAGGAAGCATCTTGCTGCGTTTCACCCTGGAGCTGCTATTTTGGTTCCCAGAGGGACGCAGGGTCTGGGGAAAGCAAGCAGCAGATCACCCATAGCGGAATCACACCGCTGAATACTGGACATCCCCAGGAATTTGTCCTCTTGCTTTCACCAGTCTGAAGGGCATGCCTCTGCCCTTATGAACTTCACCAAAGGCCCAGAGGCACACAAGCAGATTCCAGGGATCAAAGGAGATACCAGCAGGCAGCCCAAATGTAGAAGCTCCCCTCCTGAGCAGCCTAATCTTTGCTGCCTTGAAGCAGAACCAGGCACGAAGCACACTCATAGATAAGCACACAGCAGGCATGCGGCAGCCTCCTGGTGCCATCTCCTACTCTGGATTCTGCAGCACAAAGATATTTTCCATATTAGACCATAATTTCTGAGAGTTTGAACCACCAAGGAGCAGCGAGCTTACTCACAGTAAGCAAAAGCCTGAATTAGCTTTTCAGCTCAGCCATCAGACAGACCCCTCGCAGCCCAGAGTCTTTGGGCTGCTTTAATTTGCACATGGTGAGGGATGGTGCAGGGAGCAGCTCCAGAGCCATGGGGTTTTTATGGAAGTGGCTCACACCACCCGCCTACCCCCACGCTCTGAGCTGCACCTGGAAAATTCAGCAGCTTTTCAAGACTGTCAGAAAGGAGAGAAGTTTGTCTTGCCCAAGTAGGTTAATTAGCACAGATCCCAGCCCTGATGAACACGTGAGAATCCTCAGCCACCAGATCTCTCACAGGTCTGTGGAAGGGTCCCCTGGCATAAACTCCATCTGGCCAACCTTCGCTGCTGTGTGACTGGCCAGGGCAGCCTTGGGACAGGACATATGACATCTCTTCAAAATCGTCCTGTACGTGACAGCCAAAGGAAGCCTGGGAAAGGATTTGCTCCTGCTCACAACCTCTGTGTCTGTTTGCACAGGCCCACAGAAGTTGAGCATGCACAGGAGCATAAGCTCTCCCCTAAAAAATGCCACTTTCCTCAATACAACGTGCCTTATACAAAAGCACATCCTCACATTGTAGCATTCTCCACCAAAGCCCTCCCAGACACCCACACTCCCCTCCCCACAGAACAGCTCCCGCTGCCTCCCTCCCTGGCCATAAAAATACCAGTTTCCCATCGTGCACACCCACACACAGGCCGGCTGTGGCCATGCCCAGGGAAGAAACTACTGCTAGCTGAAAGCCTGCAATGGCTCAGCAGCAAAGCCTCTCTGTATCACACTGAGCAGAGAGATTGAAGGGAAGAGTTTAATGAAAGCTGGGCTGCTGTTTTTCTCTTTTAACAACTGCCTCATGTAATGTTCTTCATCAAAGGCATCTACGATCACCCTTTGACTCCAGCTTCAGGATATGCACTTGCTCCGACTTGCTCCTTTCACTTAGAAAACTTGTTATACCCAACTCTGCCAGCTCCCTCTATTCAGGGTATCATGCTGCCCTCACATGGCAGACCTACAAAATGTTCCTCCTCAGTTGTCACAGAGCAGCTCCTGCCCGTCCACCCCATCGTGTTTGCCCTGCAAACAGGAAGAGCCAGGGCTCAGAGCGCGTAAGGCACAGGGACAGCCCCAATCCTCTGGTGTCCATCTTGAGCACGGCCTGGAGTTGTCTGCTAGCAAACAGACTCTCAATACCCTGCTTTGTGCAAGGCATCAGCTAATCCTCCCCTACGAAAGGGACAGTGTGGATGGCTAATACGTCACCCAAGCTGAATGGAGAAAGTGTGTGTGTGCATATACATCCACCCATGATACGTGGCATTTTTTGTGGAAGTCAGGTAACACGGGACATTCTGATTGCTGCTGTTGATGCCAAGAGCCCAGCAAACAGCAGATCCTGGGAGAAGAGAAGCAAGGACAGGGAGCAGAAGGAGCGAAGCAGTGGACATGGGACTAATGCTCCCTCCACCCCTCATCCCCATGCCAAACGAAAAGGATTTCAGCTGGGCCTCCCTGGCAGAAGGGACAGGTTTTTTCTGCACCTGAGTACTGCGCATTTAATCTGAGGAGGAACTAAAACAACTCACCAAGAGAAAGTGCAGCTATGAAGGCCGTGGTCACGCTGCTGGCACACAGCACAGCAGCCTGGCTCAGCTCCACAGAGCCCTTGGAGATGGCTCCCAGGATTACAGCAGCAACGGCAGCCAGAAGTCCCACCACGGTGGCCTGGACCTAGGGGCCAAAAGACAGCTGGTGAGCAATCAGCCACATCTGCTCCCAGGCAGTCCTGGCTCCACGTGACTGCAGCATTTCTGCACAGCTAGGAGGGCAAAAAGCAAACCCTTGCAGAGATGCTGATTGCTTGTGTATTTAAGCAGCATCCCTGTCAGGCTCTGCTACATTAAAAAAAAAAAATCCTGACAAAGTTTGGAGAAAAACTCTGGAGGCCTGCAAAGGGCAGATAACACTTTAGCAAAGGACACTGAGTCCATCAGTGAAGGAATAGCCCCGGTCAACACAAAAATGGGCTTCCCATCAACACAGCACTCCTACCAAGCTGAAAGCTGTGGAAGGAGATAAGGGAAAGCACACAGACACATGTTGCAAGCCCTTTAGCCTTGCCATGTGCAACCTTCTAGGCTAGTTGCTGGATTTTAACAAGCAGAAAGAGCTTGTTTCTCCCATCTCTCCCCTCCTGCCCCAGGCTGATTCCCAAACTCTGCCTGTAAATGACAGGCTTTAGCTGGGGGCTGTTGTGAAACAGGGACTGTGCTGCAGCTCCCCCTGCAAAAGGAGTTTCTTTCATTATTTCAGTTTGTCCACAAAGGCAACGTATGTCTAGATCTGTTTTGCTGATGAACTACAAGCTCCAGAGCTACACAGAGCTTTATTGGAGGTCAAGGCTTTGCTTGGCTCTGTTGAGAATATCTGCCCCGAATCAATAGCTCTGGATCCAGAACTGCTGGGAACAGATGCCGTCAGACTACAGAATAACAAGAGAAAAGGACTTTTTACCTCTCCCAGCTGGAGTGACTCACCTGGATAAGGGCTAAATTGCAGGTGGCCATTTTCCATTGCTTCTGAGCATCATCCATCTGTCCAGTGTTAGCCTAGGAATCAAAAGAGACACCCTGAAAACCTGTCCCCGTGGCAAAGGTGGCTGCCGAAGGCAATTTCATCTGGCCCCTGTGGGAAAGGGGCTGCTAAAAGCCAGAGAAACAAGGACAAGTCAGCATCTCCCAGCCTTCCCTGCACTCCCCTCCTGAGACATCTCTAATGTGCTCCCAACCAGCACCCCAGGGGCATCAGAAGCTCACAAGGAAGTGCAGAGGCATTGTAGGGAACCCACCTTAAAACCGAGTGAGCACATCCACCAAATCTCACACAGACCACATGTTGGACAAATTAAACTGTTTTTCCTCTTTCTGGCCCCCTAAATTGCTCTGTTAAGCTCTAATTTCTCCCAAACAGCTGAAAGCAAACAGAACTGTTTAGGGAGATAGGAAACCTTGCTGAGAGATCACATCCAGAGAAACAAAAGCTAATGCAGGTCCCAAGAAGCCTCAGGCTACTCCCCCCAAGATGGAATTGCTGGGAAGCCCTGGTTCTCTCAAGGGTCAATAGCCGCAGAAAAGCAATCCAGTCCCAAAGCTGATAGCTCTGGATCCCCGGCTCTGTCTCCTTCATGTGTCACCAGGCCCTAGATAGGAGCAACTGGCCTCACAGGGATTAATTCACATTCAAAGAGCAGACAGAAATTCTCTGTTCCATTTATAAAATGAGGGCAAACACATTATTTTAACACTCACACACCGCTAATTTCTACTTAGCAGAAACTGGCTTGTCTCATACACAGAGTGGTTACATAAAAGCAGAATCTCTTGATGCCTCCTGCTAACTCCTTCCCTCCCACTACCACCGCCTGGTTAACACTC
Source organism: Anser cygnoides (assembly GCF_040182565.1). NCBI lineage: Eukaryota > Metazoa > Chordata > Aves > Anseriformes > Anatidae > Anser > Anser cygnoides. The sequence continues at coordinate 13,060,424 of NC_089882.1, read as the reverse complement.
ACAGCAGTAGAGAGCCTGGATGCCAGCGTCATCTCGAGATTACCCTTCAGGCCAACCAAGGCAGGAACCAGGATAAAAACTTCTGTAATCGTCTGAAACACGGCCCAGTGCTAGAAGGGAGAAAACAAAATAACTCAATTTGTGATGCTGACCACTGCAATGCTGTTGCTTCAGAGCGGAGCAGGTTCCCAACTCGGCCCCAGGTATTATAGAAAAACAGGTATATAGAAAAACAGGTATTTTCTAGGCACATGTGTGCAGATCCTGCCCGAGGCTGGTTGCACTTTGCGAGTGAAGTAAGCAATTTTTAGCTTGCAGGATACTTTCTGATCTCATGTACAACAAAGCACTATCCTAACAGTGTAGAAACCTTCCTGAAGGCAGCAGCAGGTTTTGGAAAGTCACAACTTAAAATGTACCTTTTAGCATTAGCCAACACCATCAGAAATTATTAACGTTCACAAGCCAAATGAAATGCAGCACGCCCTCCGTCCTCTATACTGACACTAGACACAGGAACTCCCGTTGCTATCCAGACTCATGAGAACAAACACAAAGATCTGGAAATGATCTAACAACAAAAAGTCACGTCTGTCTTTCTTTACCAAATCTCAAACTAAGCATCTAAGACTGGTGGTGGGACTGAAAGACTTTTTTGTATGTCTTCTCTGCAGGCAGTTCCTAAATCTTCCTGTTACCAAGCACACTCCCAGCACAGCTGGAAAAAGGATTTTGAATTAAGATATCCCATAAGCCTGAACTGCTGGGCCAGAATCTTCATTATCATTGCTCCTCTGAAGCTGAACTATACAAAGTTCTTGAATCAGCTGCAACGCTGGAGATGATCTGAAACCTTAAACTCTGTTGATTAACACACATCTTCTCTAGTGTATCTACCACGCGGTGCCTTTCAATATAATTCATTTACCCCCTGTGCGTACAAGGATGTTGCAAAGTCACGCTGTAGCCAGAGAGGCTCACATCAGAATGAAACTGCAGAACAGAGCAGCTCACTGTGAAGTAAAATCAGCCAACCTAACATCTAAGAGCAGAATACAAGAAAAAATAGCAGCTGCAGTGACTGAAGATCCATCTAATTTATTCTTACCTCTATCACTGGTCAAATTCAGATGTATAAAATAAGCACCTATAAACACGACAAGCATACAGGATAATTCTCCAGTACATTTTCCAGCCTACAATTATCTGCCACAGGGTCCTAAGCTGGAGGGGCTTCTGTGCACTTAGCGCTGCTGGAAGGATTTCTCTTTCATGTACTCATGCAATCTACCCCCTCCAGCCCATGTGCCATCCTGGGGCAAAAATTTCCACAGCTTAGCTACACATCACGTGAACTTTCATTAATTCTGAACTTGTCACTGGTGAGTTTCACATGACGGTCCTGAATTCTTGTGCAAGAGGACAAATATGAACAGACCTCTGCCTACCTTCTCCACATCCCTTGGGATTTTGTAAACCTGAATATCCGGGAGGTGAGACAGACTCAAGAGATGTCAACACATTCACCATCCAGCCTGTTGGGAAACATACACAGGGTGTAACGGCTCGGTGTTTTGCTCTGGCTGTGCCCTGAGAAGCTGTGGGAAGTCGGTGGTGTGGCTGTCTGCTGGGAAGACTTAACAGCTTCCTTCTGAGTCAATATGAATGATAGAGGGGGTGAGCCAGCCCCGAACACGTGGTGCAAGACACCCCTCAGGAGTGCAGATAATAGGCAAAACGTTATTATCAATATGAGGAGGCTTATTTCCTGGCACTGCTGATCTGGAACCTGGCACATTTCAAAATGTTAAAAGTTATCTACTGTGACTAAATAACAGACAACACGAGAAGAGTCACCTTATTTGGTACACTGCAATTTTGTTTGGATTTGTTAACATGGAACTTAAATACCTGAGAAAAGGGGCGGACATCTCTTAAAGACTCAAATTGCCCTCTCTCCTACCTCTTTAATTAAGAATAAAAAAAGATCCAAACCCATCTTTGACACCTTCAAAAGAAAGAGGAGAAAAAATAGCTCTTAGCCGCAATGTAAAAAAGCTCAACCATTTAAAATACACAAATGTGCAGGCATTCATATGTAAGACCTTGCACATTTTGCACATAAAAAGACATAACTATGAAGAAAGAGACAAACTCAACTGTCTATATTTTACATGTAGGTCACCTTTGGCAGATAGGACTTTGTTGTATCAATGTATGCTTCAATCCTTGTGTTAATGATGGATTTTACAGGTCTCAAGCCATCACAACGGAAGGTTTAGCATGTGAGGTATGATTTTTTTGGGACGCTGGCTTATATATAATTCCACTGAAAAGCTTTGAACAACTAATAAAAAAATCACACAGCTGTACTAATAAAAACAAAGCTGATTTAATTGCTTCCATTTGAGTCTCATTAGTGACTCACCAAGAGCCTGAGGACAGATTCACACTAATTTATACCACAGCAGTCAGGATTCCATTGTGTTAGAGATTGCAGAAATGCAGAATAAATGGACGGGTCCCCGTGCCACTGCTACGCAGGACTGCCAGGAGAAGGAGCAGGTGGGTGTGGCGGGTTAGGGCTGTTCAGGCAAGGAGCTGCCAGAACAAGGACAGCTGGATGGAGCCAAGCAGGCATCTCTGTCCTCTGAGGGGAAAACTGGCCTAGATCAAATCCACACAAGGAAACCGAGGGAGAAAGTAACTTTTTCCCACTTCACGCACCCATAATGGAGTTAGAGCCATAACTCGCAAAGCACGGCACTGAAGAATTTGGACACCCTATGATCCACTGCAGCTGACCCACCTGATCCTATGATCCCCATGGCAGTTGGATCTGCTCATGGGATCCCAGAGGGGAAAAGAGGCTGTGATGTACTGAGACTGACTCTCCAGCTCCAGGCTAACCCCACCATCCCACACTGTGCTGTCCTCATAATCCCAGCCACGTCCTCTGTTACCCCTCCATCCTCCCACAGCAGCAGCTAAGAAACCTCACAGGTTTTCCATTGCCCCGAACAAGTCAACAGAAAGATCAAAAGATCCTGGACTGTAAAACCCAAGCCAATTCAAAATCCCTTTCAATGTTAATCATCCCATGGGCTTCTATCAACAAAGGATAGAAATATCTTATGTCTGTGACTTCTGTTTGGACTGTGTCACGTTGCAGTGGTGTGGAAGGGGAGAATGAAAGGGAAGCTCTCCTTCTGAACTCTCTGGTTTGAAATCTGATCATCCAGCTTCAACCTGATTCTTCACCTTACTGTAAAACAGTGGACCAGACACTGACGGGGTCCCACAGGGTTTGTGCCTCCCCAGCAATGCCAGCCAGCCTGGAATCCAGACCGACCAGCCGGCCAGGGCTCACTGGAGCGGAGGCTGAAGTGGGATCGTTCAGCAAGAAAAGACCCTTGCAGTGATCTTGGTCCTTCACAGAGGCTGCATCCATCATCTGTGCTCCTAAGAAGAGAAAAAGGCAAATGGCTATTGCTTTGGGCATCCTTTTACAGTGTGAGAGACCCAAGTTTGAGTTTGATGTCAACTGGGCTGGACACAGATCTCTCTTGATTTGATGGATCAGAAATTGCTGAAGTCCTGTAAAGTTTGATGGACACAAATAAGCACTGTCCACTTGGCTCTACAGTTTATAACAATATCAGCTCTGCAAATTATAGAAACAGTTGGACTCCCAGCAGAGCCACTGTATTTCTACGTAACAAAACAGAGCAGCACCATTAAACTCACACGTATGCTTTAGATACCATCTTGGAGCTTGTCCACACATCTCCCTGTCAAAGGTAGACCTGGAGTTTTCTAAGAATGTTTTGTAGCAACTACACATCGTGCAAAGCATTCCTCGGTCAGATCATCCCCTGAAAAATGGGCAAATCACAGACTCCTGGACTAGAAAAAAATGTAGTCTCTGCAGTGTGAGCCCTCACGATTGCCACCGTGAGTCTCATGATACATAGCCTCATGCAAGCAAACCAAGTCTCAGATTTTAGTTGGACAGGACACCGAGTTTCTAGTTCTCATGCTGCAGGAAAAAAAGCTGAAAATAAGCAGCTCACAGACAAAAAGGCACAGAAAAACAATCCGAATCCTTAAAGGCTAAAATCCCTGGATTTTTCCGACTACCAGTTTTGTTTTTAAAAAGAGGGTTGTTGACATCATGCCAGCTTACCTCAATAACATCCCTCCGATGCTGGCTGGGATTCTCAATGCACTAGCTCCCTCCTCTGGGAGCTGATGGCTTCTATTTTAGTATAGTTGGAAACACCTTCACCAAAAAATATACTTCCTATTATTATGCTTCATGCATGACCCCATTTCTAAGAGTCTAGTGAGCAAATACTGCAAAGTGAGCAAAGTAGATCGTGCTCTGGTATTTTAAAGGACATGTGCAATGTAGGTACACAAGGACTGTGTTTTCCATCAGTTTTGCTATAGTCACATTCTTTAACAGAGCCCGCTTCTCAGCAAGTGCATTGGATTTGTTTTAAACAAAGACCTATTCACCTGCCAAGGGTACGGAACGGGTACGTACGATGTCTTTATACTTCTCGGAGGTATCTGGCCAAAGATAACTGCTAAATATTAACATAACATCTTGGGTAGTTGGAGAACTTCTGTAATGCTGCAAGACAGGTCTGTGCCTGAGCGCTGCACAACAAGGTGGAGACAACAAACACAGCATAGCAACAGCTGTGCACTCCAGTTAACCCTTCTTTGATATTCCTCATATTCCCCTTTATTAAGCTTCGCTGCCTTCTTTGTTTTTTCCAGTGCAAGAAAAAAACAGCAAGGTATTGTCCTTCCAAACACTCAAGTGTCCATATTTAGATCCTGCTGTGGTACGAATGCCAGAGAATCTAATGTACTCCAGTGAGCTCAGACTGCAGGATATATCCTTGGGAAACTCTGCCAGCCTTTTGATTTGTAAATCCACTGGCATTAGATGCCCAAACTAGATCAAATTTTGCATTTCTATTTGTGCCACTGGTACAACGGAAAGACAGACGGGATAGATTCTGGCTGTGGGCACAAAGGTGTAAATCCAGCACAACTGCTTGGAAGTAGATGGAAGTTACTCCAAATTTACACCCACCTCAGAATCTGGCCAAGAAGCACTAAGTTTGTAGGCAATGCTTATCTTTTCATGCTGGCACGCGTCTCATCACAGTATCTAAATACCTTCTAGACCAAAGATTACATTAGGTTGTTTGCAAAGAACTGAAAACATATAAACTCGCCTCCAAGTGAAACCGGTAGGTAGTAACAACCCTGACCTAGATCTCTTTATCAGACATTTTTGAAGAAAGAATATCATGCAACAGGGGAATACACTGCAGCCTGACCCCAGCTGCTTCATAGCAGTCATCACCAAAGTGTTTAGCTGGATGCAGTACAGTGAGCACCCAGTCTAAAGCATCAAGAGCGGCATCAGGCAGCCCCTCTGAAAGCCGCTGTCCCACTTCGCAAGGAGCCCATGCACCGATCTTAAGAAGACAGACAGCATCTCTCTAGCACAGGAAAAGCCCACAGCCATTTGGCTGACCGGCTACCAGGACCACACGCATTAAACACAGCAAACCACAAATACTCGAGGTCAGTGAAGCAGCCCACCCCCTCACTACTGAAGCTGCCTAACCACATGTACCTACTTGAACAACATCCATCAAGAGGCCAGCAGCTACCATGCCCAAGCCAGCCAGAAGGAAGGGCACGAAAATCTGGGAAGCAATGGAGAACGAGGTCTCTGGGAGAAATCCACTGGCTGACCTAGTCAACTTGCAGGTGAAACCACGCAGCTTCTGGCCATGAAAGCACAGCTCCAGTTCTAACTGGGTGACCACCATGGTCGAACACCGTTACCCCATGCTCAGCAGCGCAAGTGGAGGGAGATCAGGTCATCACACAGATCCTCCTGGTAGCTCACTCCGAAGTCAAAAGAAATAAACTTTTCCTTAAACTACAACAATGATGCCAAATCGTTTTATCTTCTTCTCCTCCTAGGAGCGCGTCCAGAGGGTTGCAGCAAGGGTATCCTCCAAAATTGGTTCAGCTGGGTTGAGCCCAGGTGGCAGCAAACCCGACGGACACTATTTCTCTGAGTTATATCCAGGGGGGAATTATAAAAGATAAAAGAAGATTGTAGAGATGTCCGTGGACGAATAGAAACGAGCCCACACCCCATTCAGCTCCCACCAGCTCGGTAAAAACCAGTAAGACCTGCTCAGGCTACAGCACTGAAAGAGTGACAGGTCATGCAAGAATCCTTCAGCGTGCTCAAACGCACTAGTGTCCTTTCTCCTCAGGTTACATTTCTTGTCAGACTGCGGCTTGCCTTTGATGCGATGGTTTAATATATAAGCTTGCTGCGAGCCGGCCCCACTTCCCTCACTCCCACCATAAGCAACGCTGAACTTTTCTCGCTGTCCCAAGGCCGAGGAGGTGGGGAGTTAACAGCCAGGATCCGTTTTGCTCTCCTCCAAGGTGAAGAAAGGTCAAGGAAAACATGAGTCGACGTTTCTGCCGGCTGACTATATTATGCAGCTTCCATCCCCGGGCAAGTGACAGTTAAGCCAGCTGGTGAGGGAAGATCTGCCCTTCTAGACCCTGGCCCCTCTCGTCCCCTCCATGGTCTCAACGGGATGTAACGATCGCTCTGTGCCAGCTATACCTCTGAATGACTGGCTTTCAGGGGAGAAAAAAAAATCTAGAGAACCAGCCAATAAGCTTCAAAAGCGAACACCCTTATCTGCTGTCATCACTTCAACTTTCTGCTAGTTTGCAAAGGCCAAGATAAGAGTCATAGCCAGAGCTTATTTAAGGTAGCTCCGTAATCTCGCTACTCCACAGGCAAAGGAGAGAAAGGACGAATATTTCCAGGGCATGCTGTGAGCTGGTCTCCCTTCCTGTCCTAGAGCAAAACACCCTGCTTCTGCATACTCCCAGGAAGAAACCGTCACTTAGAGAGGGGGTCTCATCCCGAAGTCTCCCTGGTCAAACAGCTGACACAAGCCCAAGAACCAGAGCTGCATCACAGCCACATACAAAGAATTTATATCCTGCTCAGTAAAGACTGCAGTGAACTATTCAGCTCAAAGTCAAGCATGAGGAGAGGGAAGTCTGGGTATTCTGCTGGGGCTCCTTTCCAATAATTAACTTGGGCAAAACTAACTAGAACAGAGGGTGAAAAGGCTTTAAAAACTCAATTTAGGATGAAAGAGTATAGGATTGGCTTAGCAGGTTGGCAGCTGGGCTTTTTCACTATTCAACCACACGTTCAAATCCAGCTATGCCCTACTGAAAGAAATGAGTGAAAGAAAGTGTTCAGTGGTAGGCATGAAAGATCCAAGTTTCTCAATCCAGTTCAAATTCAATGTTTGAACTGCACTGACTTACTAATACTTGTTGTACTAATCAACCTCCCTGACACTCTCTGCAAAGAGATGTAAAGATTAATGGCTTGTGGACTCTGCCCCCGTGACTTGGTTCCCAGCCTGCAGCTAAGTGCGTTAGCAAGGCTGGACGGAACAAGGCATACTTCTGCCTTGTAGATAAACGGAGAACTAAGGACATTCTCAGCCATTTGGATGGTGCATTTCTTTTCGTCTGGTATCACACACAGCAAAGTACCAAGCCTAGTGGGCTGAGGCGGCACAACACACCTCTCTGCAAGCACAGCAGGGTGGAAAACAAGAGCCCTAGCTACAAAATGGGAAACTCCGTCCTTCCTAGGTTAGTATTTTGGGACAGCCCCTAGAGCCTCCTCCACTCCCAGATAGCTTGGTGTGTACTTGTCCACCTCTTTCACCTAACAATAGTCCGGTTAGCTGAAAGCTAAAAAGGGAGTATATTTCAGCTAATCTAACTGGAAAAAAGTCCACAATAGCTGGAAGAGGGAGGTTAATAAAAATCCTGTAATAACCACACATCATCTGACCTTTTTATACCAGCCAGGAACTGGGCAGCGATGGCATGAAGGCGCAGTTCTGGTTAGAAACTCAGAGGCTTCAAGCAAAAAAGAACAAAGGACAAGCTCTGGGCAGCAGCTACACGCTTTTTAAGGTCTGATAACATGCATACCTTATATGACCACATCCATCAACAGGACTGCTGACAGGCAGCAACATTAATGTAAAGGAAATATCAATGAGCTCGAATGACTCAAATGACATTAAAAACACAGCAGCAACACATCCTGTTCTAAAGCTTCAACCTGGCAGGGGTTACAAGTTTATCATGCTTCAGCTCTCTCTGTTTCTAAGCAAGCACCATAAAAAGCCTTCGACCGATGAATCAGTGTACAGAAAGGTAATTGGTTCAGGGCACCTGTGCGTGTACACTGGGTCATTTTGTTATGCATTTAAGGAGTCTCTGATAAAGTCTCATGCCATTATTGCCAGCAAAGAGATGTGCCACATTTTCCTAGCAAAGAGATATATCGTATTTGTTGGCAAAGAGACATACCACATCTGAGAAGAAGAAGAGCGTTGCCAAGCAGCCGGAAACAGATTATAACTAGTTGGGGAAAAAAATGCACCTCATGGCTGTAGCATTCTTCGTGGCAAAACCTGGTGAGTGCTCTGCTGCCCTTCTCTGCACACAAATACACCAATACCCCTACTCTCATAAATTAGCCAACAGGTAAGATTGCCCTGAAGCAGCCAAAGCAGAAACAGCCTCTTTGTTGGAGCCCTCATCCTGATCTAGGGCTTCCATCTACTGCTGCAGTTCAAAAAATGGACAGAAAGATAGCAAGTGCCAAGGAATGCAGTTTCAAACATACCTTATCATCCCTGCAAAGAAGGGACAAGGATACAATGAGCACTCTTACAACACAGAACCAGTAGCAGCAGACAGTGCTAGTCTAACATCTCAGAGCCCTCAAAGGGCAATGCCTTTTGGGGACCCTACGTCCTGGTTGTTGAAGCACCGGCACTCCTGACTCTGCTAGCTCTCCATCAGATCAGGCTGTGTATTATTCCTGTTTCCTACCTTGCTCCTCTGTTCCCCACTTTAGGAAAGGAAAGGGAAGGGGACTGAGAGTAAGTGGTGAGCTGAAAGCAAGCAAGTTGCAAATGCCTGGGGCCCAAAGCCTTGCAGAATCTCCTGTTGCCCCACGGAAACAGCAGCAGGTCTGAGGGCAGGACTGCCTAGCTAAGGGAAGGGCAGTTCCCAGCAGCAGTGATTTCATAATGAGACACATTCAGGTGGTCCACACTTACCCATGAAAAGTCATTTTGCTAATTGCCAAAGACCTATTTTTCTTATGTGATGTTGCATGGCTTCATTCCCCAGGCTCTAAGCACTAACGTGAATGTTCTTTGTGAGCTCTTTATTTGCATAAAGCAGAAACCAGACTTTTGGGGTTTCAGAAGAGTAAGAGGTTTGTTTCACATTCTGTTTAAATTAGTGGCCCAATACTTCCTAGAAAAAAAAAAAAGAAAGAAAAAAAAACCCAACACTCTTAAAGGAAAAACACTGAAAGAAAAACAGTCTTCCAAGATCGTAAGTCTATCTGCAATATATTTCTCACTTTAATACCTCACTATGGGAAGTAACATGCATTTAATTTCAGAGACCCATAGGAACAAGCAGGTCTGAGCACTCTGGAAAATAAAAATGAAAACCACAAACTTGTGCAAGTCAAGTGGCTGCTTAAGACTCTCAGAACAATGTCTAATGAGACAAAAGTAGTCTGCCAAGGGGTTCTGGATTTGAAGTGGTATTTTCTGGAGCAGACATTCTGCTGGGTATTGAGCACATGCTAAGGTCAATTAAGGATACTCTGTTCCTACACTGAAGCCTCTGTAGCTCTTCTAGCTTAGGGAGATCAGCCTGGGGCTAATAGCAAAAGTACACACCTCCAGATTTGTGAAAGTTATATCAATACAAGCACAGCAGTTTCAGTGTCACTGTATCTGATAACTCAGGGCAGTCTGACCCAACAGCTAGCTAGTTAAATAACACAGGTTAACTAAAAGGCACACAGCAATAAGAGTCACTTAGAGTACAAAGGCATAGCAACTTATAATCTGTAAATTAACTATAGCTTTAAACTGTCTGGAAGTAGGCGTTCATTGCTGCTTTAAAGCTCTGTATTGCTATGCCATGGGAGGCAAGGTCTGGTCCTGACTGTCACAAAAACAGAGGTCAGACTGGAAGACTGAAGACTCAAGGATTTATGTTATTTGCTACAAGGCCTTAGAGAAGGATGTGGGGCGCAGCCTGAGCTGGGCTGGATATATAAAGTGTTAACAGTGCTGGGTTGGCTCCTTGCAGGGGATGCAGGACTATTCAGAGCCACATCCAGAGCCAGGAGCAATACAGCTGTACCTACTGCAGAAAAGCACTGTGCCACCACAGCCCTTGGGGCTGCAACTCAGCCATCCTCCTCCTGGGACCAAGTTAAGACCACTGCACAGGACTGCACCTTCCTACTTAGATGGCTCAGCTCCTTTGCAAACTCTCCAGCACCATGGTGTCTATTACATCCAAACCAGAAAAAGGGCCAGAAAAACACCATATGCTGTCTACTGAGAGCTTCACAAAAGCAGCTATACAATACCTGCCTTGGAAGGACATGTTAGTATGTGAAACTGCTGCACGTTTTCCTTTACTTGCTAACCCCGGAGGAAATCCCCTGCTTCTGAAAAGAAGTTTCCCACCTATCCCATACCAGGTACATCAGATCAGTTCCTTTCCCTTACCTGAACATAATCCAAAACCATGCCTGCCAAGACCATGCCAAACCCAGCTAGGAGGTACGGCAGGAGCACCTGCAGGCAAATCGCGATGGCTGACTCTTCCCGTGACTTTGCCATGGATGCCTTCTCCTCAGCCAACAGCTTCTGCTGTGCGGGCAGAGAGACATCCTCTGCCTCCTGGCTGCCAAGTCTGCTCTCTCTGTGTTTACCCTTGCTCTTTGCTTTGTGCCTGGATCGCTCTCCATTTCTAGTTCTGCCCTCTTTTCTCCTCTGCCGAGCCTCCTCACCTTTCATGGTGGCTTTCTTGAATCAAGGAGTTTTTCTGAAAAACAAAGTCAGAATCAGTGAGATGACGAAAGGAGGTGCTGGGTGGGTCAGGGACTGGCGACCCTGGCAACTCCACTCCATTAACCTGAAGGCAAACCACCACCTATCCCCAAAACCCTAGATGCCCTGCTAGACCCAGATGCTGGTGCTTAGTTTACCTTCAGTTTTTCATTGTGTCAAACCAAACTCTCCTTCCATTACTGCATCTCTCTTCCCAGGCCTGCGTTCACACTGGAGTGCTCGTCGTGCATCCTGACTCCTACTCTGGGGATGCCTGAAAGGATGCGGCGGGTGCTGCAGGCAGCCTGCATGCTGGACCCACCAGTTCTCATAAGGGGGTCATGAGAACTGAGGAGCCCAGCAAAACCCAACCCTTTTTAGGATCTGACTAGGAGCAGTTCACACCCTGGCATCCTGCAGTCCAGCAAAAGGTGTAACTCACACCTAGCATAACAGAGCCAGCTGCCAATCGCTCCCCAATAAGAGGGTAATTCTCTAATCTTCCGTCCGATCTGAACACTTTCACTTCCTCTGGCACCTCCTTTGACACACACGCACGCAGTATGTGACTCACCTACCTACAGAGAACCTGCCATGACCCCAGCAGCATCCTCTGAGAAAAAATAAACATGCAAAATTGTTACCAGTCGCCCTTTTCCTCTCCTCTCCTCTGGTCTCACTTCTTCACATCACCATTCCTCATCCTGCCTGCCTGGATCGTTCCCCATCGCCTCCCGCCAGCACCCACCGAGGTTAACGCTGCCTGCCCGCTGTTCACCATTCGCAGGACCAAACCCCGCTGCCCAAACCCCGGCCCCGACCCATCCCCTTCCTCACCCAACATCTGGGCAGCGGAAGGAAACCGCTGGGAGGCCCCAGCCGCAGCTGGGCGGCGGAGGAGGGAAGAAGGAAGGATGGACAACCCTAAAACCACGCTCTACAGGAGGAGGAAACCCCTGTGTGTGTGTGTGCGTCCCCGTCTCCTTCCCGTCGCTTACCGGCTCCTCGCCCTGCCCGGGGCTCTGCCCTCAGAGGGCCGCGGGAGGCGCCCGCCACGGCTGGGCCGAGCCCGCCCTGCGCGGCGGCCGCGGGTTCGAGTCCGGCCCCCGGCGGCTCGGAGGCGGCGCGGCGCCCTGAGTGGCAGCCGCCGGGCCTGCCCCGGCGCCGTGCGTGAGGCGGGCGGGGGGGCCGCGCTGCTCCAACCCCCGGGCTGTGTTGTTGGTGCCTGTCATACGGCCCTGCCTGGCCCACGGAAGGCAGAAGGGGACGGGGCTTGAGGGGAAGGGGGTCGGAGGGCTCCCGGAGCCCCCTCGGGACGTGAGCCCCGCAGGGAAGCGCTCCCCAGGTGGAGCTGCTGCCCCCCGAGCCTGCAGGCTGCCTGAACCCCCGGCTGATCTTATCAGCAAGGGTGAAAACGCCTGAACACAGGAGAAAGAAACCTGAGGCTGCAATTGGGAGTTGAGGAAAGACTTTTCCTCTATTTTCAGTTTTTTCCTGCCCCCCCCCCCCCCCCCCCCAGTTTGGCATTACAACATCTCTCACTTCAAGCTTCTTGTGCAAACGCCTCCACTGCAATCAACAGCGAGACTCCTAGAGACTTGATTTCATCCCCCTCCCCTACTGAACCAACGTTAGAAATGTGATTGCAGCATCCATCACGTCTGAGCACATAAATCCCATTACGCACTGAAGTAACCGTACTCATGCACGGCTCCTGAATCATGCAGCTCAAATTTCCAGAACAATCAAGGATATTAAATCATACCTCAGTACCAGAGCAATGTTATATCCTGCTGAAGTCTCTCAGGTGTCACGCTACGCTAAAGGGCTCCTACTGACAAAATGGTGCCTTTGGGCCTGCAAGCTCTGGGCTCAAAGCAGGGTACACTGAAGGGAGCTGAAGGTTTTTGTAAGTGACAGTAACGAAACGCTGCAGCTGCTGCGTGTTGAGGGTGCGCATTAACTGTTGAATGTCACTGCTGTAACAGCAAGGCTTAAATTTCAGCTCACTTGGTGTAATTTTATGTCATCCCTTTGCAACCAGTGCTTCCCTGAGAATGGCCAGAAGACAGCGTTTTCCTATGGGAAATAAGAAGGGAAGGGACATCTATCAAAAACCTGCGACCTTGCCAAGACGTTTTTAGACCTGTTAAAAATGTATTCTGCTATCACTTTACCCCTGAGCTTCAAAGAAAAATATCTACAGAGCAAGCAGAAATCCCCCTGGGGAAACTGATTGACAAGGGCATTTTGGTAACGGCTCCAGCTGCGGGATCTCCCACCTGGATCCAACCACCAGCTAGCACAGGGACTCCCAGCACCCTGCCACACCTCATCCTATATACAAAAAGGGATGTAACTGTTTGGCACATGCACCGTGTCCTCGTGTACCAACCTCAAATCTCCAGTGCATCACCACTGGGTACGTATTTGAGAAGGCTGTCTTTCAGCAGCAGCACAGAACTGCATTTCTTGGAAGCGCAGCGGCAGTGTTTAGATACACCCTGGCTTTGACGCAAGGGAACGGCTGCTGGACCTTGACTGCAAACAGAGCTCCTGTGACCTAGGAGCCCCTGAGCTCCCAGATAGGAACAGTTCAGCTGCTCACTGCAGCCTGGGAAGTGCTCGGTGGCATGAAGCTGAGCAGCTTCACGCTAAAATGATTTTCTTCTTCACTCAGCTGCAATTCACGTGTGCTACTTCTCTCTGCTCTCACAGAGGTACAAGTGATATCAGCAGTGTCAAAGGCGTTAGGGGACTCATTGCACTTGTTCTGATTTCTCCATAGTGCTTACAAAGACTTTTCTGCAATAAGAAGATAAGTTTCCTTCCTGTCTTCCATGTTGCTTTGCTCCTGGACTTTATTTCCAACAACTATTCCTTCAGCCAAGCAGAGGGGAATTTTACAGCTCTTTCCACTCTTTTGTCCAGACACGACATTTGTTTTTTACCCAGTTTCCTGTTATAAAATGGCATTTCTTTGATGACTAGGGACTACTGAAGACATTTCTCAACCATAAAGCTTGATTTATGACTTCAATGCAGTTAGCCCCAGCGACAGACTTAGTGTGACGGCCAGGCTGTGCAATGTCCCTTGTCACCACTGCATTAAAGCTGCTGGTGACTGCTCCATGGCACACTGGGCTGCAGTCCCATCATAGGACATGCTTCTGGACATCCAACAGCTGAGATGCATGAAGAAATGCTCAGCCTAACCTTTCTGCACTGTGAAACACTGTTAGCTATTATGGGTTAAAAGTATCATTTGGAGGTTGGTGTGCAGATAGAAACAGGCAGTACAAAACCAATACACGACATATGCTTAGTGCCTTATAAATCTGGGGATTGAGAGATGTAAAACACAGCAGGAACTTCCTCGAGTTGGGTGGGTGGGAGAAGGAGACATCTCTCCTCCTTTGCTTTTTTTTCCTTTATGTATGTTTTGATGTCAGTTTTATGGTATGCTAGCCTTCACACACAGTAATTTACAGGTAGCTAAGTTAATTTAGTTTCAGTCTCTATCTCCTATCTTTTTTTTTTTTAAACTATTTAAAGCACAGATGTTTTGAGCAGCAGTAATACTCAGAGAAATTAAGAGAGCCATCTCCTACCTGCTTTCTCTCCTCACCTTCCCTTGCCATAAGCACCCGCCGTGCAGCTACTGCTGTTCTTGGACAGTTGTTAAGCCAGTTTACAACCTTTCAGAACAACCCTACAGACTTCATTCAGGTTTCATATACAGAAATCACCCAGTGTAGGAGAGTGAATGTAGCACAAAGATCTTCTTTTTGTGCCCTGGGACACCTCTTAACTTGACCTGCAGTGCTACAGGCCCCTGTTGAACTACTCTGCAGAAGAATAAAGCCAGCCTAAGCCACCATGTGGCACTCTCAGGAGCTGAGGAGAGCTATTTGCACGTGTTCTCCCACATACTAGATAACCAAGGACAAGATATTTATAATGCACGATGCCCTTCTACTCCCAGTCTGCCATTAGATGGCAGCAACTGAATGTGGAATGAGAGCGTGCAGCTCTGCAAGTCCTACTTACCGCACAGCTTGTGCAGAGATTTCAAGCTTTTCACTTCTAGGTCAATGGTTCAAATCTGGCCCAGGTCAGGAGGGGCCAGAGATCTTCACAATCCGACAGCTGCTCAGCCTCCTCTGCGAGAGCAGTTTGCAGGTTTCTGTTTCTAATCTTGTGGATGAGTGTCTGTCTCATCACTGGTACTAATTGGCACCTCCACTTGACACATAACGAAGAGGCGGAAGATGCTCCAAAAAGACTGAATTCTCCTCCCGTGCTCTAGACAATTCGACAAAGGGATCTTGTGCATCTCGGAGCACGAGCCTACCCTCAGTAACAAAGCCAGAAGAATGCATTGGCTCTGTTCCCTCTGCGAGTAAATAACTGCCCAAAATGATCTCATTCCGGACAGGAGTGTGACAGTTGGGGTCTTTCAGCAGATAAAATTAATTTGTTATTAATTTAGGATATGATATTCAGATAGACTAATGATGGCGCAATGAAATCCCATCAAACATGTTGTAACACACGTTATTTACAGCCTCTATAACTGCAGGGACAAACTCCATCCAGAATTGCCTTACAAGGTGACCTAATTTGGAAAAGAAAACCTAGAGAATTTTCTCACATTAGAAGATACCTCACTGTGACTCCTTCCCTTACAATTTTAAAACCCTGTGAGGGACTGGAGCAACTGATACTCTCCAGAGAAATCCATGAGATAAGAAATGAGCCTAGCGAGCATGTGATTGTGATATAGTTCAAGCCTGCATGTGTATCACTCAGCTCGTTCTGTTAAGATTTGAGAAGCATGTCACTACGTAAATCCCTTTGGGCAGCTGGGCACCCCTCCAATGCGCAGATTTCCCTTGCTGCTAATGAATCAGCCTCTTTTGCTAACTTACCTCCAAAGCTCGTTTACTTGGAAACCAAGGGAGCGTAGGGAACAGGGCCCTCTCCGTGCATAACAATGACCTATTTTAGATACTTCTCCTCACGCGGTCACGGAGAAGGGGCAGCAAGAGAGTGCTTCTATCCAAGAGGCATTTCCTGGAATAGGTCCTAAACAATGTCAGGCCATTTCCATTTTGAGACCTGACATTTCGTGGTGCCAATGCCTCCACACAACAGAAAATGCCAGTGAGAGTCAGGGATGGGATCCAGCTGCCTCATTCCAAGAACGCACACCCAGGTCCCTCAGCACACGTGGCTGTTATTCTCACAAACAGCCCCCTTCCATGGAAGCTGATAACACAAGATGGGAACGCTCCCAGTGCAGAATGTCAGAGGAGACTAAGGGTATGTTTTCTACCTCCAGGCATGTTTACATTGCTAGGCTTTCTCAGTCAACATGAGCAATACAGCATGGGAAACAGACGCATGCATCATGGAATCTGTCCTTTCCCAAGCCCTGTGCTGCTAGACTGTTTCCCGTGGCTGAATTAGCTGGTATAGCTCTGCATGACGCTTCAGGAAAGACATACCTTGTGCCTCAGGAGGGAATGCTTGACCAGAGGAAATGTTTCATGTATCATCTCCTCTCTAAGACGTGGGCAACTGCATATGCCTGGGAAGAAGCAAAATCTTTTGTGGTTTTTCCACAGATAGCTTTCTGAGGGAAAACCAAAAGAAAAAGTACACTGTAACGCATGTGTTGTATAGTACTTTTAACCCAAATCTCACCAGCCTGAGCATAAGGCTCAGATCCCAGGCTAGAACCCACTGGTTTCAGTCCATCTTTGGCTGATTCCTTGGAAGGCCAGAAGGGACTGGCCTTATCCTGTGTGACTCAGCAGGCATGGTACAACTTTAGAACTGCAGCATTTCTGTTACAAAAGTACTTGACCTACATAAAAACAGCCAGTGGTGGAGGAGAATCAGCCACAAGGGTTAAGAACTCATCCAGTGTACATTGCTTTATGAGGCTGAAGTTGTCTGGCTTCAGCTTTTAGCCCCTGGATGTGCTCACATCTTTATTATTAAGTTCTTTTCCAAATTACCCTTTCTCTTCTTGTGGTTCTCCTCAAGTCCCCCACCTTTAGGCAGGCAGATAAGCTCCCAAAAGTTTCCAAACAGCGTACTACTGAATAGGGCTCAATATTGGGCAATAGCACTGAATGTGGATAAAACCGAACCTTTCTGTGCCAGCAGAAGACTCCATCAATCCAGTGACCACTGTAGCCCTTCTGGACCTCTACAGACCGGCACATTGTTCTGTGAGGTTTCATAACTGAAATGTGCTGTGGTTGCATGTTTGACAGGAGACCAGTGTATCACAGTGCCACTGTCAGCCAGTCAATAGATTACTGCCTGTAAGCTGTCAACCCTACTGGATACTAGGCTAATTTAAAGGGATTTGTGGTTCTTAAATAAACCTTCACTGCTACTGGTTGCCCTATTATTTTCATTCATGAGTCACCTGTAAGCTCTTCCATTATTTTGACTAATGATACTTCATCAGCTCTCTTAAATGCTGGCACACAGCGCAGCTTTCTTCCCGTTCTCCTGGAACTTCCCAGTTATTTGCTGCTCCCGCAGGGTCCATTTCTTACCACCACTGACAGTTAAGGCTACTGAGTAAGACAAGAAAGAAAAAGAAAAAACAGAGTTTTCCTATCTACCAAGGGGCAGCTACTCAGGCTACATCACCTCCCAAACATTAATGGTGCTAACCAAATATGCTCTGTTCACTTAATGCAATTTTAACTATTAAAAAGGAACATTGTTCCTGACCCCTGAAAATTAGTAGGATATCATGATGAATGACTACTCGTAGCCATCTCAGCATGCTTAGTTTAACATAACTGCATCTACGCCAAGAAACAAGATGGCTGTATTTATGCGGAGCACTCATATCAATTCCCTGTAGTGCACATCAGGACACTGGGCAAAAGCTGGCACTACTCAGTCTTTCTGTGGTTCTTGGTTTGTAGTGACCACTTCAAGATAATTTGCAGAACCGTTCAAGAATGTGTGACACCCAAACTGTCTTGATGCAGGACACAGCCCTGTGAGTGGTAAATCTCATCTCTGATTTCTTAGGTGCTTTGAGTATGAGGGAGATGACAGTAGGAAATCTTTCTTTTGGGATGGAGCAGCTCCAAAAGTAGGTAATGGGAGCATCATCTCTACCGTTCAGTTCTGCCTGGGAGTGATTTCTTAAAGTAAGGTAGTGATCCTTTTACTGTATTTTTTTATTTTATTTTTTGTTACTGTTAAAATAAACCACCTTTCAAAAACATAGTCCTGCAGAGAATGTTTGGCACTGCTAAATATATTTGGAGACACGTCATTGCTCCCAAGGAAAAGGAACAAAGCTCTCATCCAGCATCCTTTCCCCACAGATAAATGGCTCTTACTTAAGAGGAATTAAATCTAGATGGTTATTCCTTAGGGCACAGCTGTGCTGAAGTGATTTTATTAAGTGACTCAGAAATGATCATTCTGAAACATCTTTCTGGTTTGCTAGAATATTTTCTTAAGCAGCCATTTCATTCTTGGATTTTGTTGATCTGTGTTCTGAATCTTTGCATTTGACTTCTTAGCTATTTGCTGCTGCAGACAGCAGCTAACATTCCTGTCTGAAAAGCTGCATCTTGGTGGAGAAAGGGTCTGGGGACTCCAAACAATATTGTTTGGCAAAACAGGGTATGCAAACAAAGTGATTTGGCAGGTCTGAATGGCAGAGGAAATTAGTCAAGGAATGAAGAAACCCCTCCACTGCAAAGTTACCAATTATAGTTGTATTCAGAGCATTAATGGCTAGGAGTCATTAGAAGCTAAGGATTGCTTGGCTGCATCTGGAATGAATTGCTGGTCTCAGTCCAGCTCCTGCCTGACAGGTGTTCCAGAGATCACCATGAGAAATGGCCTCAGGCTTGGCCCAAGACTTAACAGAAAACACAGGGCTTGAATGGGATTACGAAGACTGAGCACAGACACGTTTGTTACCAAAAAGCAGCATTTTAAAAGGACGGTTATAGCCATAGGCTTTCAGGGGCACCTTTTCAAGGTCATTGTCTAACAAAGCAGATGCAGTTTTGTGTACCCTGTCTCAAGACTTACCAAATGTGTGTGCAAACTGCACAGTTATTGCACAAATGCATTTTAACCCCCAGACACTCCAATACAAAACTCCCATAAAATAGCATTTAGGCCTTTTGCAAGCCATGGGAGGCACCAAGCTCAACTCAATCCCATGGATTTTGAGATTGACTTAATAGCATGCTTGTACTTCTCAGGCAGGGATGGATCAGAGCACAAACTCAAGCAGAAGCCTTCTTGGAGAGGAATGTGGCTACAGCCTCCCTAACCACAGGACCCCTGCTGCAGCTAGTGAGAGAGCCACTTGTCCCCAGCATACCCCCTGTGCAAGGAGATGTCTCCTTGCTAGTGCCCTGCAAGAAGGCAGCGATGAGGGAAACAGAACGAGGAGGATTTTGCCATTTGCCTATGTCCCTATTACTAGAGCCAAAAGCCGCTGTTCAGTTTCCACCCTCACGCATGTGGCCTTTCTCCTCTCCACTCCATGTCTGAACACGACCAAAGCCACACACCAGTACACCTCTGCTAACACCCCCAAATACTATGTTCTTTGCTCAGCCAGCCCCTGGTCACCTGGGGAGCAATGTGTTGCTATTGCTGAGTGCAGAATTGTTGTAACTTACTACTTACGGGCAGAAACCATTTGTGGGCTGGGTAGCAGGGAAGACGTATTAGTAGAATATAAATAATAGATCAATACTGTAATGCCTTCCATCTAGTTTACGGGCTTCCTCAAGCAGATTATTTGTTAAGTAGAATTCTGGAGAAAAAAAAAAAGTTATATAAATGTCCCAATTCTGCTGGTATTAGACCCAAAAAAGCAGGTTTGGATCCAAACTCAATCTCCTTCAAACTATGGAATGCTTCAAACCCTGAGTTTTTGTTTGTCCGCATTAATTACCAAGTGCTCCTTCCCTCGCTTACCCAGGCAAAGGCCTACACACCTCTAAATTCTTGCTCGCAGTACCATTTATTTGTGCAAGCCCCAATCTGACAAACTCTCCTCACTGCGAAAACTGCAAGTAACAACTTTTTCCAGCACTTTCAGTTCTATTTCAGTCCTGACTTTTCTCCCACACACCAAGCACCAATTTCCTGCTGTTTTGTTTTTTTTTCCCCCATCAGTGCTATTTTCCTCCACAGGCAGAAGAGGACAAACACAACAGTCCCAGCAGAGCTCATCCTTAGCCCCTGCAGCCCTGCTCAGAGCTTGGCACATCACCCACAGGAAGAGAAGCAAGGGGAAAAACCTGCGTCCCTGCTCCGTGACTGAGCCGCAGCTTGTCAGCTTTTTCACAATGTGGTAAGGAGGCTTACAGCTCTCTGTGACAGCTCTGCAATACAGGCTGATCAGGTTCACTTGGGGCCATGCCAGGCTCTCCTCAAATATATATATTATTTATTTATATCCAACTTGTGAGATGGAAAACTGGTTTCTATATTTAATAGAAAGTGCTCCCGGCAGATTAACCCTGGCAGTGTTGGGCTTTGGGACTTGGTGGGTTCTTTTTGAGTATGTGCTACTACACTTACCTTCCTTCTAGGTCTAATCCAACAGAGAGCTAGTGTCAGATAGCAGGATTATTTACTCTTTAGAGGGGAGCTGATTTATTTTCAACCTTTCAAAAGAACCAGGCTAAGAACCATATAGTTCTGGAAAGAAAGGCAAGAACTTGCAAGGGTTTTTTGAGTCTATTTGAATTTTGAAAAATAAAAGTTGGTTTTGGATGTAACTTTGAAACTGTGCCGTAGATACCACAGGAACCCCTATCCTGTGCTACTTTAGAAAGATCACTTCTGCCTTTTGAAGCCAAACTAAAGGGCACGTTCCCATCCAAACAGCAAGGTTAGAAATGCTGCATCAGCTGTGCTGGGGGATGCACTCTTCAAAGCACATTTGCCTGAGTGCTTCCCATGGCTGGAAAGCCACTAGACACATCCAGCCAGGCGACCCAGTAGCTGTGGTGCCCACGTGCATGGACAGCTGGATGCAGCATACACTTCACCTACAGCTGCTTGTAGAGCAGCCCTGCAAGCACAAGGCAGCATCTCTGGAATCAGTCTTCTGCCACCAGAGCATGAAGGACAAAACACGACAATAGGAAGGCTGTCAAACATGGGTGCAGACTGAAGGAATAAAGAGCAGTACGCTGTTATCCCCTAGCTCCAGCCTGGGTAAATTACATTCTTCAAATCTGCATTTTGACTCCTCCTTCAAAGGTATGCAGTGCCTGATCTCCCTACCCTGTTCTGAACTGCTGTGCCAGGCTGTGAGAAAGCACTGCGGTAACATTCAGTCCCAGACATGGGTACATTCCCGGAGCAGGGGGCACTATTTCTGTGCATTTCCTTCAACCCAGACCAGCTGAGCTTGTTTTGAACCTGACTTTCTATTTGTGAAAGACTTCGGGGATCCTTGGCTTAAAAAAAAAAAAAAAAAAAAAAAAGACAGCTCTCCCTTTACAACTCGGATTGCATTTCCCTTGTGGTACGTTGAAGGAAACTGAGACACGAGACACTTTAGCTAGCTTATGCAAAGCTACAGAGATACCAGCAGAAGACTCCAAGCAGAAAACCAGCTGTCCTTAATGCTGTAACCACTAGATTGTATCACCTTCCATTACGCCCTGATCTCTTCTTGTCCAGACCTTTCTCCCTCTTAACGAGGAGCATCTTTCCAGGCTCAAACTCTAACTTCAAGCATTTGTATTCACCACCATGCAGGGAGATCTTGTCCTGACATAGCAACCACAGCAAAGTAATTTAAAAATCTGACTGCATGCAAGTGTGTGTATATGTATACATGCATACATATACATATATATTACATATACATACATAAATATATATGAGACATTACAACAGAGACAAGTATCATACTAGGAAATCCTGATTTTTCACTGGCAGGCTGGAGAAGGGGAAAAGACAGCCCGTTCTTGCTTGCATGCCACCTCTCATTTTGTGCATGGAAACACTCAGTTCCTGAATGCAAGAAGTGCATGTGTTGTTTTTGCAAGAGCTGGTCCAGAGCCTGCCCATGGGTATACAGCCCACGTGCTGCCTGTGAGTCTCATACCAGCATGCTGAGAGTAGCCATCACACGCCTTGGCTTTTCAGGAATCCGTACACTCGGTATTATCCAACCCTCTCTGTGCCTCTGGCCATAAGCAGAGCTATTGCTTCCCTCTATTAGCAGTGAGTGATTTATATTAGATTCAAAGCCCCGTGGATTCAGAAAGAATAAGAAGTCGTAGCACATGACGCATGCTAAATAGATATTTCATCTGTTTACCAAAACCTTTGATATGACCCAGAAGGATATTGGCAGGTCTGCACACTTCAGAGGCAGCACGGTCTTGCCTTTCAGAAAGGAAGCTTGGAGAAGGCAAGGCAAAGCTTACATCTAGCTTTATGCCATGCACTGCTAGTTTGAGCAGCAATTTAGTCTCTTGTGTCTCCGTCTCATTTATACTATGGAGATAATTACAATTAACATCTGAGCATGGTCTGGGGTAAAGCTTTCTGAAACACTTGGGTGAAAAAAGCTGCAGACACATGAGACATTGCACTTATGGATTTTTATTCCATTAGCAGCTCGCTTCTGCCACAAATAGGACCCAAACCAGCTCTGATATCTTAAGGCAAGATCTATTTATGTATCTGTGTGCTAAGCAGAAAACAGAGTCCTTGAAATGACGGGCAAACAGGCTTCTCTGTTTAGAGGTCTGGGCTAATAACGAGAGCCAACCCGCAGAGCACCTGGGCTTTTAATGCATCCACAAGAGAGGGATCTCAGGAACAGACCCTAGCCTGCCCTGCACCGCCTGGAAACTTGGAGCTGGCAGCAAAGTGGTTCGGAGTAATGAGAACCATAATAGGTACATGGGCCCTGCACTTTCCATATTTGTGATGGTCTGCTTGGAGCCCGCAGCAGCAGCACTAGCAGTGCATTATGTCTTGTGATCTGCTCTGTAATAACAAGCCTGAACAGACGGTGACATTAAGACTGGGGGAAATGTTTTTGCAGCGTGCAGTCGAGGATGAAGGTAATAATTTAATGAGCTTTTGAGGAATTTGCACCCTCACAGAAAATTCTGGCCACGAATGAGGATTAAAACAACTTCCTTTCTATAATACCAGGGGACTATCACTAACTGAACAAATACCAGGTCACAAGGCTAAACAAAAAAAGTCTTTTACAGGTGTAAAAAAGATCTTGCTGGAGTTCTCCCTATTCTCCCTTATATTCTCCTTTCAAATCATTCTGATTGAATACATTTCATTAACTTGAACTGGGTGAGCCCTTAAAAAGTCTTTCGCGGTTTGTTCAAGCAGACCAGCCTAAAAAACCTAAATGCTTCAACCTTACTTCCCCAGACAGAGCAGCCTCCAAAGCACCTCTTTAATATCAGAGACAGCCGTTAACTTGCTGCTGCCAAAATTTAGCTATGTGCTCAAATGTACTACAAGCCTCCCTTCTCCTCTCTCACCCCCTGCAATGTTTTTGGGAAATTTTTGGTTTATTTTGTTGCTCTTTAATACACTAATTGTCTATGCTGAAACACTAACAAGCACCCAAAAAGACATGGGAAACTGGGCTTCAGCTTAAGAAGAGCTTTCAAACTACAGAACAACGAAGCTTTAGGCAGCATGTCTCCAATAGTGGAGATCTGTAAAAGCACAAACACCTACACGCATGTAGCTACAACAGAGGATGGATGAAATGGCTTTCAGAGTTCCCACCCCCTCAACAATTTACTAACTGTGAGAAATACTGACTAGTTACCGTCTGAAAGTAACAAACTACCAATGCTTGTAGATACATCCTCAGGCGCTTTATAAATTGCAGTTTGCTGCAATTTTCATTCTCAGGCACTCAACTGAGCTCCTCTGGTTTTCTGAGCATCAGCTCACATCAGCTCAGCTACGTAAATCTTTGCCTTTCACAGATAAGAGGGAAAACGTGAGTGGTGAGCACTATTAAACCAGCGTAACTTTGACTAATGTCTAAAGCCTCTGTCTGAATATGTCAAAATGGAAACAGGCTGGATGCAACCCATTAAACATTAGGCAGGTAAGAGTCAGGCACCTTCAGGGGACAATTCATTCCATGCATCTTAAACACGTCTCCTCAGATGGGACCCAGCTGAAGAGCTTATCTTTCTCCGCTGACTACTGCTACCTTCAACTGGATTTTAAAGGACAGTAAACAGACAACACAAATCCTACTCTAAGTGTCTCTTAGCAAAAAATCTTCAGCAGTAAACAAAGCCTAACATCACTGCCCCTTTCTGACTGCAGACGTCTCTGCTCATACAATTTTTTTTAGGTTTTTACCACAGAGTGCAGCGACCACAACAGCCGTATGCCTTTGGGGTTCAGCAAAGCCTGTGCCTGTGGATGAAGCTGGGTTTCTTCCCATCTGGTTAACAACTATTTTGGCACAACCACTCATCTCCGCACCGCAGCTGTGCAGGGAGGTTTCCATTTCAGAGCAACACTGGGAGGGCTGGCAGAATCACAGAACGGCTGAGGTGGGAAGGGACCTCTGGAGATCATCTGGTCCCACCCCTTGCCAAGCAGGGTCACCTACAGCACGATGCACAGGATGGCATCCAGGTGGGTTTTAATGTATCTGGAGTAGGAGACTCTACAGCCTCTCTGGGCAGCCTGTTCCAGTGCTGTCACCCCCACAGCAACGAGCTGCTCAGGGGAGATCTGTCCAGGCCAAGTTAAAACCTTAATCCTTAAATTTTGCACAGTAAGTGCCTCTGGCTCACTGGGTCTACTGCATACACCGATGGATATTGTGCATGGAGACACTGAAATCCGAGGGGTAAGCATTCGTTTCCCCACACTCACAATGTTAAATCCAAAGCCCCCTTCAGAGCAAGGGAAAGTAAATCACGCAATGAGATATACTGACACTGCTTAGAAGAGTTTGCCATAGTAAAACGTAGATCACTTACTCTTCCTTGTCCCCTAGCTGTTTTGGTTGCCAGAATCTGCCCAACACCCTGCCCCAGCCCAGGCAGGAGCAAGCTCTCCGTCTACCTGTAACTACTGGCAGCCCAGCCTCCCCAGAAGTACAGCCACTTTCTTAAAACACTCCTTTTTCAGTGCATTGCATCTTCTCATTGCTTCTTCTATGGCCACAGAAACTAATCCTCAAGCTCTGAATTCATCAGAAGCTACGAACACTGGGAACAGCGTACAGAGCTGGAAAGGGATTAATGAGTTTCAGCGCAGCAGAAGGCAAGCTGGATGTCAAAAGCCAGAGCTGCAGCCCCAGCGAGCATCGTGGCACCGCAACGGGACGCGGCGCGCAGCAGCTCGAGCACAAAGTGCCTCTGGGCAGCAGCTGCTCTGCAGCTGGTGCAGGGCTGGCTCCCAGCTCCGGCTCTCGGCCTTCCCAAGCAGGCAGCAGCTGCGTGTGTTTTTGGCAGGTCTGCGTGGCTGACAGGGGACACGCTATGTTTGGCCGCAGCGCAGGTGCAAGCGAAACAGTGGCGGAGGCAAGAAGCAGCCCTTTTCTTTCTGCCTGCAACCTCTGCGTATCAACATGAAGAAACATATTGCCTTAGTTCAAGACTCCTCAGACAGAAAGCCTAACTTGTCCTCGAGGAGGACAATTCTGCCGGATAAGGCTGGCTGCAGCCAGAGAGAACTGAGACTGGCTCTGTCTGAGGTCTTCACGCAGCCCCGCTAAAGGGCTCCCACCCTCATCTGGTCTCACACTTTCCCAAAACACAGAAAGGCTGCTCTCAGAGGTGTATGTCTGTCTACAGAGATAAACATCTTTCAGAGAATAAAATTCATCCCAAGTTTCTAGATATGCTGGGCTAACATGCTAAACCACTTGCAGTGGCAACATCCCATACAGGGGACATATATGGCACATGGGGAGGAGATGGGGCAGATCATCAAGTTTTCCCCATTGCCTGGGAACAAACCCCAGGCTAAGAGAGTCTGAAGAAAACATTTTTATTTAGCTGTTTCTACTCAAAAATCCTTAGGAAAGGGTACAAACTTCGCAACACTCTCACCTCCTGCCCAACTTTAAGTAAGGAGTTAGGATCGAGTTGTAAATACGATCCTATCTCGAACCTCAAGCATGCACTCCTCGCTCTAACTCCAGCCTCTGGCAATAGTCCAACTGATTCCAGTGAGACCAGGGATTTGCCCCCAGGATGGTCACACCTGGGGTTTTATTCACTCCATGATAAAAATTTGCTAAACTTGGAACCCAATTGTAGATCAGCTTCCAAACAACACCCATGTTTAGGGTGGTTGGAGCTGGAGCTTCAGTGCTGGCCCTTCTCCATGGAACTGAAAGCCAGAAGTATGATGATGACAATAAATATTCAGCACTTCATCTTCAAAGCACTGGGTGGATGTTTCAGTCAGCAGCTAGCTAATCAATGGCACGATATGAACCATGGCGTCAATTATTTATGTGATAACCTTGCAAGCTGCATACGAAGATAGTCAGTGGGGTTGACAGGTATAATCATATTTATTTTGCCCTAAAGACTCCATTATTGGTAGATCCCCAAACCACAATAGTGGAAACACTATAAACTTCTTATAAAGGGTGTTATGACCTAGAGGCAAGTTGGTGGAGAGGTACAAATGGATACTCCTTAAGAGATCACTCATTTGCCTGTGGCTTTCTGAGAAACTCCAGTGTTTCTTTTCCCTTCTGCTAAGGGGTTTGGCTGGAAACATCCTCATCAGCTGCACTGCCTCCTCAGCTGTTGGAGATCTTTGCTTTGTGACCAGAAAGTGGCACAGGAGTAATTGAACATGAACCCTTTAAAGGTCAGGTTACACTCCCAGTAAATGAGCTATCAGAAAAAACAGGCTTCCAAGCAGTCTGTGGGAGGAATGAGCACTTTGCAAAGCAAGCAGGATATGAACAGAGACACTGCAGGACCTTACACTCTGGTTGTTTCAAGTCTGAAGCTTCTTGTCCAGAGCATCAAACTAGGTGGAGAGAGAAATGCAGAATCAAGATCAAGAATGCAGAATCCTCAAGATCAAGAGGAAGCTATTCCACCTATATCAGAGCCTGGTTTAGAAGACTTAAAACATCCTCAGTAAACTCTGGCTTAATCCATCTTCTTTCCCTCCTTTCAATGGGCAGTTTTCACTGATTTCTTGAGCTACAGTCAGTTCACAGCCATCTCTTTGAAACTCTGTGTTTATTTTCTGCTTTGACCTCCTCCTCCCAAAACTGTTTGTAGCGTAAAATGGTCATATTATAGTTGAGCCCTGCATATTTTGGCTGGAGACAGAGAGTTATCATGGCTTCAAGGCAATTACTGTTATCAGAAAGACTTCTCCATCATTTGTGGTATTTAAATTAAGATTCTTATAACAAATATCCTCATAGCTCCCATACAAATGGAGGATTTGCTCCAGGAATTTTTGGATATGATTCTCTGGCCTGTGTTATGCAGGTCAGAGGATTTGGTCATAATGGTCCCTTCTGGCTTTAACACTTAACGATCTATGATTCATTTTATTTAGTCCCATGATCTAGTCTCTCTTTTCAAAACAAAGGGGCCCATATGCTCTTGCAGAATGGAAAGATGATCATGAAGTAATGAAGAGGCAGTCACAAGCCTGTTATCAGGTACACCTCATCAGGAGAAGATAACTGGTGACTTTTTTTTTTTTTTTTTTTTTACAATATTGAATGAAGTGAATTTATTCAGCATAAGTGCCAGTTTGTAGTTAATGTGGCTTCCTGAAGAGCTGTGACCTTGCAGCAATGTTGGGTTGATCTAAGTGATAGACTTGGAGGAAGCCTGCTGTATACATTTAGGCCTGCAGCTGTGCTTTTTAATAAGACGTCATATATATCACAATTAACTCTGTGGACAGAGTCATGGTTTCTGTTGAGAAATTACAAGGAACAAGAGTTCCCAGGCACACACAGAATTGCTGGAAACTGAAGGAAGAGTTCTATGGGGCTCCTTACCCTGAATGTAAAGTACATCTTGTGTGTATACATACACATTGAGTCTCTTGCTCTAGCACCAATTAATAAAATTCTCCCATGCAGTCCAACATGACTTTTTACCCTTTTAACAGGGTAATTTAAGAAGGCAAAGCCAGTCCTTGTGGGTAATGAAACTGGTCATTGCCCCACAGTACAAAGCATGTCTTCCCTTAGAGATCCTCAGAGGCAAGAAAGTTAGGATTTGAAGCTCAAGTCATACCTCATTCCTGTCTAACACCTCCCTTTTGAGATCCCAACCAGCAAATATTAAGAATTGAAGCTTTACAACACTACCTTAAGGTAGGTCATAATTATCCACAGCTTAAAGGGAAACAAAAGTTCTCACTCTGTACAACAACTTATTTTCTGGTGCTTTCACACACCAAACCTGCAACCCTGCAGTAAAAACACAGAGCGGAGGTGGTTCTGGGCAGGCTCCTGGGCTGCCCACGCTCCTGGACATCCCTTCTCTGGCTGTTCTGTGCCTCATAAAGGGGTTAGGTGTGTCTGTGTCTATGAGCAGAGAGCTGCTCTCGCTCCTCACCCACCTGTGCCACAGGGCAGGGAGTATTAGATCTGGCTCCGCACTCTGCTAATGCACTTCCACGGCACCTGGACCAGAACCAGCTTGTGTCTGGCCAGCTCGGAAACAGGGAAGCAGGACTTGGTTCTGCCTGTTCCCATCTGCATAGATACACCCTGGAAAGATAAGGGAGGAAGCCAAGGATTCTTGGCAAGGATTCTTCTTCACAGAGACTTTGCGATGTGCACATCGTCCCACATGAAACACCTCAGCTCTCCACTGCGTGGAGTGCCCGCCTCTCCCTCCCTGAGCCAGGGAGCAGAAAGAAACATCCACCAGCAAAAGCCCCTAAAGCTGCTCAGCTGCAGGTAATGTCAAAAATCCTGAACAAAAGTCCTAAATCTTGATTGTTCAGGTTGGCTCACAGCTCCAGCCCAGCTCTAGGAAAGTCATGCTTTGCTTACTCCACAGTTATTTCAGAGATGCTCTGCTGTAGGATGAGGCACTAAAAAGCATGAAATAAGCCTCTTACAAGTGGTAACTCAATTCCGTTTTCATCAGTAACAGGGAATTAATGGCTAATGGTATTTCACCTAACTGTAATTACATATTAAGTATAGTAATGAATGAAGCTGAGAAGCATGAGGGGCTCCTTATTTAAATTATCCAAATTACTCAGCCCTCTTGGCTTGCTAAACACTTGATCAGCAACCTTGAGAAACGGCTTGTAGCACAAGGGATTTCTACATTTTACTGCGTATGCAGATATCCCAAGAAAGGCAACATGTTCTCCCCAGAAGTTCAGGAGTGCATTTGAAGCCAAATTTATCTTTTGCAACTGAACCAGCTGCCTGGGCCAACCGTTAGGATATTCTGTTGTATCAGAGGGTAAGAAACCTGAAGTCTCTCCCTAAGGTTGACTGACAAAAGATAAATTTCATGTTCCACTCGCGTTGTCAAGGTAAATTGAGGTTTAAAGAGAGTGTGTATTTTAAGCTCATACTCCATTAGCATTTAAATAAACAGTGGTCGACACAAACAAATTGTTAGGATGAACTGTCTGGCCAGATAATGAGCACCATGTAAAACTGGAAGTGTATTAAGTCCGCAGAACATTAAGTCAGTGTAGCGGTCCTCCTTCTGCTATCCCCATGCAGTCACTGAGAGCAGCCGACCTGTTTTCCTCCTAACCTATTCACCACCTTCTCCTGAAGGTCATAGTGGCAAGATAGCATTTCTCTGCTGCCACAATTAATGGGTCTGGGAGCATAACAGGGATATATCCCTTTTCTTGAGAGATTCAGAGGTTTGACATTTACCAGCATATAAGACTATGGCTTCCACCAAGTGCCACAGTGCAATTTGGGAATCCCTCCTTTGCAGAGGCAGCAAATAAGCCATTGGTAACTCTTCCACCACCACTTTTCTAATAACAAAACATAGCTTTCATCAAAACACAGCTTATTTTCCAGGACCAGCATTGTGGCCCAGAACACAGCTTCACCCACTGTCTCCAGGAATAGCTAGCAGATGGTACAATTAGTAAAAACCCAAGGTGGGTCAGAGGATGGTAAGAAAGCAATTGTGGGTGTTGGTCCCAAGTTCCCAACCTGGTTTGACTGGTAGCACCAGGAAAGCGGAGCTCAGGATGTGGACAGAAAGCAGAGAACAAAGCCTTTCACTGTGTCGGGTAAGGAGCTGCAGCTTGGCACCTCTCATCAGTGCGACTGCAGAACCCAGAAAGCGCCTGGGATCTTTTACAAGCTGCTTCTTGTGGACACGACTTTCCCGTACCACAAGCTCCCCTGCTCGCTTCAGGTGCCGCTTTACATCATTCCTCCCAGACCTGCTTGTGCCTGCGTCACACATCCTCCCTCTCTCCCTGTCCTCGTTTCACACCCACTCCTCCATTTCCTTCCACGACTCCTCACTGCCACCCTTTTTTTGCAGCACCATCTGTCTAGGACGGCCTCGCCTGTGCTCTTCCTCATCAAGTCATTCCCAGGAAGCAAGTGCAGGATTTTAGCAGGGCTAAAAACCAAAAATCAAGTTAAGGATAAAAAGAAATGATTCTTCCTTTCTGTCTGCCCCCCATTCAGAGATTCCACCTGACATCCACTTTCAATGTGCTGCCAGAGGACCCTTTCCTTTCATCCGCTGGATATATTTCACTCCCCGAGCCAGTTACTCCTCAGGTGTCTTTCACATGGGGCCTTCCATGCCAGATCCCAACCTGCTGCCCTCGTGCTACGGAGTGGCACCGGTTCAGGAAGAACAAGCTCGGAAGCTGCAGGATAGGAGGAAAGCAGCAGGGAGGGCTTTGAGATTGGAGACAACTTGTTTGAATTCCTGCCAGCACGCTCCAAATGTTTCCAATGATGAGGGAGAAAAAGAAAGAAAAAAAAAAGATAAATATTCTGCATGCCAGATCCATAGCCAGTGCAAGTCAGCACAGCTCTGCTGCCATCTGGCTGGCTTCACCCACATATCCCCATCCCCTTCCATGGGGAAAGTCCTACAGAGGACAGACCCCCAGGACACTTATCCCAAATGGTGAGCAGAAAAGATCCAAGTGACATAAAAAAAAATCAATGTTTGGCTATAGTACTGCAAGGCCAGCTTGCACCGGCCGACGATTTGCTAACGCAAGCTTAAAGATACAAAGACAAGCCTCAAGAAAGGGAATTTCAGAAGTAAAAAAAAATGAAGCTGAGTTACAGCCAGCTTCTGAATTCCCTCAGAGCCCTTTACTTAGGCAGCTTTCCAGTTAGTGTCAATGGAAGTTTTGCCTGAGTAGCAACCGAGTAAAAATAGACTCAGAATATCAGGATTTGACCCAGAGCCTTTAATATACAGAAATAGAAAGACACGCACACAAACGCACAGAGAGGGTAAACCTCAGGAGTGATAATGAGCTTTGATTTTTCATCAGCCACAAAAATGTGAACTATGCTCCCAGTACATTCCACAATAGAGCAATATTTATATTTGATCTCTGCAATGGTTTCACGCTGCACGTTACATAAGCCACTGATTCCCCATACAGTAATGGAAACAGACGGCACTTGCCACGGTTTATTTTTTGCATCAGGCATTCTTTGGCAGATACTCATGGGAAACAATATGGCAGGGGAATGGCATTAGACTTCCCCTGTGCAAACGCCAGGAAGGCTGTGAACAAGCAGTACAGGACTTTTGCTCTTTTTTTGGAACTGTTGCAAGAGCTAATGGGTCATTTTGTCCCCTTTGCATACCTAGAAGGACTCATGTTATGAGAGCAGATTCACTAACAGAACAAATTTGGCCCCAGTGCCCAGGAAACAACAGTCCCAACAGTGAGCTCCCCTGCTTTTCCAAGGCAGGAGGCCACCAAAGCTGTCGCTGCTCCTGCTACCTCTGTGATGGGATTCAAACAATCCACAAGGAAAAGTCACACTTCCCACCAGCACCGCTATTTCCCCAGGATCTGTGCTAGAAAACCACCACGCTGCACAGCAGGAGCTCAAAGCTGGGGTTCAGTCCTTAGCTGAGCCTAGGCCCTGAAATAAATTAACTCTCATTTTAGTCTGCCTAATAATGTTATTAAAGAGGACGGAGCAGTTAATATCAACACCAGCGCTAACTACTCAGTGACACAGTGCTGCACAGCCTGCCTGAGTCCATCCACCAGCACACTGCGGTCATATAAATGCAAGACTATAGAAGAAAACCTGCATCTGGAGTTGAAATGCCATTACCAGCCTGGTGTCAGCCTTGGTTTTTGACCCATGCCAGTGGAATGGGATGTGGAATTATCCAGCAGCTTTGCTCGGGCTTAGCTTTGTTTGTATTTGTGCTTCAGGTTGAGGTTTGGACAGGTTCTTTCTTTCCTACTGGTAGATATCCTCAGGGGGAGAAACTCAACTATAAAGAACTTGGTGGAAGCTGTAGCATTGTGCAGTCTGTAGGTTCTTCAAGCCCTTTGGAAACAGGCTGAAAGAAGCCACCTAGGTTGTCCCTCCCACACCAAAGCAGGACCACCTCAGCCTGGCTAAAAGCATCCTGCCAGATCTGTGCAGCGGGTACTGAACGTCCTGAGTGCCACGGGCAGCACCATGGACCCGGGAGCACTCAGAGTTTGACAGGCTGGGCCCAAAGCTCGTGATTACACGGACCAGCATTGCTCCCTGCATCCCACCCCACACCTGCACAGTGCTGAGAGCCATGCAGAGGGCTTGGCATCCAGGGGACCCCGTGCTCTGCAATTCGCAGGTCCTGCCCAGCGCTGCCCGGGCAGAGCATCAACAGCTGATTCTGCAACGAGGGTCAGTGGAAAAACCGTGACAGAACAGCTAGGAGCATGCCCCCCGATAAGCTAGCAAGAGCTGGATGTAGTCTTTGCATGTTTTATTGCCAGGGATCAGAAGACAGCAACGGGCTTTAAATCTGCCTCTTCTCTCCAAGCCATGGTAAGCTGTTTTTCTGGGTGCATAATTGCCCACAAACTCTGACGGAATGTAATGGCTGGAGTACTAGCATATCTTCTGCTCCCAGCAACCATGCATGATTATTTTTTGCATCCTTGCTGGAAAGAACAGAGCAGACTGTACTCCAGGACTTTGTCACCTTAGGACATATGATAAACATTCGCATGTGTCACACTCAGACTTACGCCAACCTATTAGCAGTGCAGGAATAGTAAAGGCAGCAAGAGATGAGCTGCATTTCCACAACCCTCCAGCTGTCAGAAGCAGAGACTGACAGAAATAAAGCTGCACAGGGGAGACAGGCCAAACCAGAAATAATCCATCATGTGCCACGGTTCCCAGATTCCTCAGGATCTTTTCCGAGGAATCTGATGTCAGGCGTTGAACATGTCAGTACGACTTGCACTTTGGTGATTTTCCATCTGCGGCTGCTGTTTCTGATATTACACGCGGGGTTACCACTGACACGTATCACTTCACGAACAGCTGGAGGAGCAGTGGCCAACCTTCTTTTGCATACTGAAAGTCTCGGGCAGCCAAAGCCCACGAGACACACCATGAATTCTGCAAGCCTGGGAATACGCCACACAGGCAAGGATAGCAGCTCCACTGGGGTCTCGCTGCTCTAACACGTGTTGGCACTGGGCTGTGCATGCAGTGACAGCAAATTCAGCCCCCTCCTGGTTTAATTCCAGATAGATCTGAAGTCCCCAGAGCCCCACAGGCCCCACTGCTGGTTATGGGGCACAGCAAGTGCATGAGAAGTTATACTCAAGAGGCAGCTCTGGTCCAGAGCCACACAACTACCTTATGAAATAGCAAGGGATTAGTGAGGACAGTGAAGAAAGCAGCCAGAAAGGCAGCTCTGTAGCTCCATAGACCTAGTGCAACATCTGGGCCATTTGTGTAGGGAAGAGTTGCTCAGAGTTTTCAATACCTAGTCTGACCAGCAAAATTATAACCCTTGGAGAGAGAATTAGCAAAATGTCCAACGGATAAGGACATCCATCACGCTAGACACGTTCAATAACATGGCAATCACAGTCGTGCATGGACAGACCCTGCTCCTCCTCTCCATCTCTCTCTGTCCCCAGCCTCCCTGCACGGTAGCAAATTCTGCTGGAAGCAAATTCTCCCAATTTTGGGGAGCAACAACGACTAAAAACTAACACAGGTTCCTCCATCAGTATACAGCAGAGACAACACTTCTCTTCTGCCCCAAACGTGGTCATTGGTCTTGTCCTGCTCCTTCATTCTAAGGCAGATGCCAGATTCCTGCAGATCCACCATGGCACTGTCTGGGGCTGCCAGTCCTGGCCAGGTGTAGAAAATAGGAAGGAACCTGGAGCACACCCCTGCCCTGCTGACACCAGTCAACAAAATAGTGCCACAGAAACTGAACTCTGGATCACTCTTAATCCAAGCATGTGCATTTCTCCATCGCTCTCGCACTCACTCTTCATCACCATTTCTATCTATTCATAACCACGTTAGACATTTATACCAGTTACAAGGAGAAGAGGATCCACGTGAAGGAGGTGGTTAAAAGTTAACTGAGTTGCTACAGATAAGATTATTTTGGAAAGCAGCATGTCGTCAGGAAATAATAGTGCTAATGACGAGCCAGCTTCATCTTGTTTCTGTTTGCTGTATCGCTGGAGCTGCAAAGCCACAAGCATTAGAGATGCAAAGATGCAACTCTTCCATGTTCAGAAGTAAAATACGCAAAGTCAGCTGAGTAGCCACTGAACAATACGCTAAAACAAGAAGTTAAAAGGTACCCAACAAATGTCAACTGGCAGAGGAAAACACAGTCACATTTCTCAGCCACATGTCCCAGCTGAACTTTCTGTTCCCTTCTGTCATTTAATCCCAGCTTTTCCCAAGTAATCAAAGGGTGCTTCAAAGGAGACTGCCCACCAGAGTGCCCAGAAGCTGCACAGCGCTCCTGTTCTGAATTCAATACCTCCTGAGCTACTGCCTTTCCTACCATCAAAAGGGTCTTATGGGCATATTTTAGGTGCTAAGCAATCCTCTGCAGCATTTACAGCAACGGCAAAGTTCACTGCTTCCCCAGTTCTTGCTTTTATCCTTTATCTAGGGAACTTTTTTTCTTTTTTTAATGTTCTTCTCTGATTTCAGTGGTTTTCCTTCCCCTGCCCACTCTGCTACTGATGTTTAATGAACTTCTACAAAGTCATGCCACCCTCCTCTGTTGCTTTTTCCCATTTCCAGGTCAAGCTGCTTTCCTACCATTCTCCTCCTCC
Source organism: Anser cygnoides (assembly GCF_040182565.1). Classification (NCBI taxonomy): domain Eukaryota; kingdom Metazoa; phylum Chordata; class Aves; order Anseriformes; family Anatidae; genus Anser; species Anser cygnoides. The sequence goes on along the minus strand of NC_089882.1, from coordinate 13,025,046 downwards.
CCCCAGGCCTTATATGCTTCTTTTCCGTGTTCTCATTCACTTGTTGCCAGCCAGTTCCTTTAACCCACCAGATTCAATGGGCAGATTCCTGCACGGGGCTGTCCTCAGATCTCTCCCTGCTCAAGTGCGCTGCCTGTTCTCACAAAGAGAATTAGGTCATCTGATAGCCAGGGTACAGAACAAATACTACAGCAACAGCTCTTACAGCAGCACAGAACCACGGGCTGCTCAGCAATCCAGTTTAGCATGACCCGGTTTTGAGTCACTAACTATAACACCAGCGTTCTGAAAAGTAGGGGATGGCTTAAAAAAGGAAAAAAAGCCTGCACATACACAAAGCTCTGTGCAAGGCTATATGGCTGCAGTGCTCACGCAGCTAAAGAGAAGAGCAAAAAGGGCATTTGTGAAGAACAACAACATGCAAAGTTGCAAGTGCTGGCACTGATGCTGATGTGTGCCACCTGAGATCAGGCACACTGTGCAATATGACAACAAAAATACAATTGCTCTAGATTGGGGTAGCCAAGTCACGGTATGTGGATCACCAGTGGCTTGTACGGCCCCGTTCCATCACTGTCAGCTACTTGCTGCGGTCATTGGTGCCAAAAGAAAAACGTTTGTGGAAGCCTGAACCAGAGCAGTACAAATTGGTGCAGACTAACCATAGGTGCCACACTGCTCAGCCAGCAAAAGGAGGTTTATGCAAGGTAAAAGCGTCCCATGTTTAAGAGAGTTATCTCATCAGTGCCTCACCTGCTAGCAGAATGAAGGTGACAGTAGGGCCATGACTACAGCAGGACCACTCTTATGGAGGTTATTCAGCTTTTTCTGATACAGTTCTCACACTTCTGACCATAAGAACCGTAGTTTTCTCTGGGCAGCAGAAAGCTGCCAATCTCCCTGCCTCGATACCTCTCCCCTAGCAGTGCTGTGCAAGAGCAGGATGGGTCAAGCCCTCCCCATCTTCCATTTATTGTCCCCTGTACCACAAGCCAGCAGAGATGGTCACAGAAGCACAGCCTTCTAGCAAAAGTAAATAGTAGCAGGCTACTCTATCTAGAAGTGGTTTTGCAAACAATTCTTTCACCTCACAAGAAACCCAAACATCCTCTGAATCAGCCCAACTTACTGCTGCTATTCCCAGCTCTGACAAAGGAGCTGAGGTTCGTGTTTCTGATCAAGTCAAACACCAACTTGATTTTTCATAGTGACTCACTTGGACCAAGCAGGGGATCCCAGAGGAGAATCCAAGCGTGGAGATCCCATAACACCAACATCCTTCCCTTTTTTTTTCTTTTTTTTTTTATAAAGCATTTTTATTTAACTTTCTCCTGCCCAAACCTTTCTCCTTTTAAAAAACTTTTCAGCAGCCTAATTGCAAAACCAACTCCTTTCTCCATCTCTTACAGGGCCCTTTTGAAAATCTTGGACTTGCCAACATTAGGGATTAGACTGTACATGGCTGTCCTAGCACAGAACAGAGAGAACATCATGTAATTTCCATTTTTCTCCCGGTTGTGCTCTTTCAAAGCCCCACACTACTTACGGTTTCCACGCCACATATTCTTCTGTCCGTTGCCATGGCGCAGCCACTGGTTTGTCATTAATATTGTGGGTAACTTCAGATCCTTGACCTCAGGGCTTTCAGAGCTTTTCATGGTGTATTTTCCTCTTGATTGAATTGCTCTGCATTCCCAAGCACAGCTAAAACAAAAATAAAACGCTGCTGCTTTTGAATGGGGAAAATTCATTTCACGAAGACAGGCTAGAAAAGGCTGGAGACCCACTGAAGAACAGCAGATTAAAAGGAAAACAGCCATTCTCTGCAGACGTAGTGACCATGGCACGGATTTAGATTTACCTACAGCATCTGAATCAAGCCATGGTCCATGCCCGAACACAGTATCTGGTGCAGTTCTGACTCTAATTTAAATATGTCACTTCGCTACCAGAGGACCTCAAATTATTTTATAAACTCTCATCCGTGAATTTTCCCAACAGTTTTGAGAAGCGTGGTGTTACTGTTCACAGACTGCAGATGGGAAGACTGAGGTACAGAGATGGTAAGTTACCCCACAGCTAAACCACGGATGTAGCTCACGCTACGCTTTCCACGCGTTTGTCCTACCTTGATTTGGGTTCTTGCCTTAGAGGGCTCCAGGGGTATTTCCACATCTAGAGGTACGTTATTTGTACAACACATCTGTGCAAATGCTTTTATGTCCATGATTTTTATTCAGGGGGATTATTACCAAGATGTCAATTGGTAAATGAAATGCTATCTGTCATTCTCTATGTTCAAACCTTGGATTTACTGAGAGCAGAAATTCATCTTCACTAATTTTAATGCTAGTGATAATTCTTATTTCAGAAAGCAGTCCATTTCTGAAGTCTGTTAGAAATCAATTGGTTCACATGTACCAGACTGACTCTGTGGTATCCCTGCTCAACAGAATTACAGTTTTTGGTGGTGGTGGTGGTTTGTTTTTTTTTTTGTGGACTGAAGAAAAGTAACAGCCCTTACCATGGAAAACACAGTAATAGTCACACCAACGGTCAATTGCCAAAGCTAAACTACCCTTCAAAACCTCAAAACCAGGTTTTAAGAACTGCATATACTTAAAGATGTTGCTTCCATATGAGCTTTTCTTGCTAAATGAATTACCAGAGACATGAATTTGAATTAAAAAGGCCTAAGCCATCACATTTCTGAGGATCAAACCTTGCTGCCCAGTCTGGTAGTATTACATTTGGTGAGGGGTCATTCTGGATATAAAAACCCCAAGGGAACAGCATCAGTCATTTTCCTTCTTTTTACAAATAATACCTTACAAAAAAGGGAAAAATTGATCTATCAAAAGGTAAAAATGCATCTACTAACTATTTTGGGAAGAGGCTTCAGAAGTTGCAAACAAAACGCCTGAGCCTACACGTGACAGTCACTGCACACATCAGGCAGGCAGTTCTGTCCGCATACACACACTTAAAATGCCTAATAGCAGGACTGAGGATGACAAGAACCACTTGATTATTTCTGAATCAATACAAACCCCTGTCTGGAAAAACAAAGAGCATCAAACAGACAGTAAGATGCAAAGCCTAAGGACTTTTCAGCTGACGCTGGCAGACAAAAGAATAAAAGCAGCATGAATGTACATCCTTCCTCCGCAGATCTGGGGCCTGTTCGAGCTCCTGTTGCTAGTGAAGTGATTGTAGGATCGCTCTCAATTCAATTGTGCCTTCCCTAGCCCCCCCAACCAGAGCCAAGAAAGCCCTGTGCTGAGGAAGGAGTGTAGCCATACCATGCAGACTTTCAGGACAAAACCCTCTCCCTGCTGCGGACACGTCCCTCTTGCCAAAGGCTGAGAGTAAAGCCAATCCCACAACTTCTTCCCAGCAGAATAAGGACCCCCTTTACGATTTGCTCAGTCAAGAGGACACTCCAGCTGGCTTTGCTCCCTCGAGAGGCCTTTGCTTCTGTAAATCTGCTTTGCTAGGCCAGCTACATCAGAGCCGCTCTTTTACTACTGCAGAGAGGGCAAGTTTGTTGTACGATCCCCCAGGCAGCCCATTTGAAAGCCCTTCATTGGGAAGGCCAGTCACATCCCACTTCAGACAAAAACGCTGCCTGACAAACAGCCTTGTTCCTCAGATCCCCAGCTGGAAAAAAGGGGAAAAAAAAAAAAAGTGCTGTGAAATCCCATAGCTCCTCAGGGAAAAGCATTTCTGTGTGCGACCATGCTATATGGCTTATAGAATGGCTGTACCTGATGTTTATTGTCATAAAAAACATATAGGAGCACAACAAAAATAAGGGAAAATGCCAGATATCCCTTCCTGGGTTAAATCTTTTGAGATGCTGAATGCTACCACCTCCTTATGGATAAGGCACTGAGAACCCTAAGATCATAATTCAGTTTTCCTCGCGTTGTCACCCCACACACCCATTCACAACGCTGCCTGTGGATTTGGGTACCATCCTACTGCTTCCCTATATCCGAGTTCCTTTTCAACCCATTTATGAAGAGAATAATGCTGCTAGTAGGATCTCTGTCTGTGTATTGCAAAAAGCCACATCTGTTCCTGTGCAGTGTATCATGCTGGATTAGCCTGATATTTTCTGCTGTAACTCAGACTCAAAGGATCTGTACTATGCTTAAAAAGAGTACACCTACTACTTCAGTATACCTACTGAAACCAGGTTGCCCGGTCTTTTCCAGGCCCAAATCCACCCCAGAGCACAGCCAGAGCAATCATGAAGCACACAGGGGCTTTCTCCAGTACTCGAGCTGTGTCAGTGTACGGAACGGGGACCTGACACCACCAAGTCCAACTGAGAACAGGCCTGGACCGAAACCTTCCTTTACTGTACTGACACACCTCAGCAGCTTCGTTGTCTGCTTTTCAACAAACTGACCCAATTACAAGGGATGAATGGAACTGATAGCATCACACGGAACAGTCACTGCAGTTGCCAGTTGACGCCTTCAAGAAGCTGTTCTTCTATCCAGGGTTATGTGCGGCCCTTAAATATAAACAAATGTGAACCTAACATGTATTTCATTTCCACATTGCACACAGTTCTGCTACCACCTCCGCACCAGAGGGGTCAGGATTCATCACGGACATATAACTGCATCTCCTTATCACAGAGGAAAGAGATTAATGAGCTTTGGAACATAATTTTTCACTTGGAAGCATTTCATTAGGCAAGCTTTCTCCCACATGGAGAACATGATGCTAGAATGGAAATAGCTTAACCCATTTTATAAATTGGCATGAGTCAAGGTAAACAGCAGGCGCGGAACAGATTCCAGTCGCAGTGTTTCATGCTTCACTTACTGGATGATGATATAATTTTACCACCGTTGATTAACTAATTTTGTTAGCATCTACAGTAGTCATCTATCAGTGCCTTGAGGTCTGCAATTATTTCTCTACCAAAGCTATGACCTATTTATACATCATCCAATTATCTAAAATAGTGACAATAAAAACGACACCTGGTAGTTAGGCTGCAACACTGAAAGTCAAGAAATGGGAGTTCTGTCCTGGCTCTGTTACTCACTTGCTGTTTGACTGTGGACAATTCACTCAGGACATAGTTTCCTCATATTCACTACCTGGGGGAGTCCTGTTTCAGACATCTGACATCAAAAGGAAACACAGAAAAGCCTTCAGTATCTCCAAAGGATCCCTTAAATGCAACAGAGTCCTAACATTCAAACACGTACAAGTCTAAATATTTAATCAGATACCACAAACCTCACGCACCAGCTGATTCCTGCTGGATGTTTCCCCAAAAGGAGGCCTCAAACACATGCATTCCAGGTCCCCCTCTCCTGATCCATCATCCTATGCATGAAAAGCACTCTGATAACCACCCTGCTACATTGTCTATGCGGAGTCAACAGGAGAGGCCATAGCTTTGCAGTGCTTAGGGTTGGGGCCACATAACAGCCCCCCAAAACCCATGCTCAGATGCATCTGTATGGTGAAGAATGCCACAACGTGCTGCTACCTCACAGCATGGGGAAAAAGAGCTCTGCAAAATGAGGACAATCAGTATGTGTGGCCACCTACCCCAGATTCAGCAAGATCTAGTGAATATAGATTTTAGCTCCTTTACAAAAAGAGCTGCACAACTCTCCACTCTTAACACTGTTCCCTAATGTAACAGAGCAGAGGCAATGTTTTCACAGGTTGTTTTTAATCCTGCAGCCTGGTTAAAAGGATACACTGTTCCACCAGCAGCTATGTGCCCTGGACAGCCGGTTAAAAGCACAACTTTGTGCTGCAGCAGGAACAAGGTGAATCCTTTGTACGGTGGCACCTACCCACGGTATAACGTTCAAGCATGCAAAATGAAACCAGCTGAGTTCTGCACAAAGCTTTTGTGTGCGTCTGATGAGCTCTGAGAATCTTTTGTCACAACTCAAAGTGCTGTCCCCAGAGAGGGACAATTTTTTCCTTTCCCTCAACTCTGTTTTATGGTTTTCTTCTAATTTTACAACACAGCCTGTGACAGCTGGTCACACGGTGTGTCTGGGTTGAATAAAGCCCAGGGACCCTTTGCCAAGCCTCTACGCAATGTGCTGAGCTTAATGAAATGTGTCAGCTCCACTGTGAATCGTGCATTCATGGAAGTGAATGAATCTGAATTTTCAAGGAAAACTTACGGGATACAAAACTGCACACAGCAAACCCCAGGGGCAGGGGTGGGAAGATGGGGGGAATCCCAGTGAAACACGCAGCAGCTCTCCTAACAGTAAAATAGATCCATATAGATGGAATTCAATCAATCAGTTTGAGGAGTAATTTAAAATGATCAGTCACCTCTGAGGCTCAGGGGAGAACGAGTGCAGTTCAATGGCTAAGTTAAATGCCAGGTGCCAGTAGACTAGGTTATAGTGCAGCTCTGTCACAAACACCCAACAAACCCAAGAAAACTGCATCATTTTCGCACCTTTCTCTCCCAGTCATATAACAGGAATAAAATAACAAAAAAAAATGCTTCCTCCTGGCTGAGTTTGCTTCTCTTCTCTTGTCTATAGAGGTTATCTGCCCAGGAGAACACTGACTATTCCTGAGCAGAGCGGCCCATCAGTACAAAAGTATCCCCATCGTACCTGGTACTTGACGCTTTTATCACACATGGGACAGGTTAGCCAATCTATATGGCTCCTCCACATGGTGAACGTCCTAAGGTACACAAAGCAAAGTGCACATTAAAAAAGAAAGACCTTGTTTTTTTCCTCCCTCCCACACTGCAGAACAAAGAGAACCCTAATGAACGTGAAAAATGCAATTTTAACAAAAAAGATTTTCAAGATGTTTAAGATTTTCCTGCATCATGTCAATTTGCGAAACTCACAGTCACGTTGCACTTCCCCTTCTTGGGGTTTCTTGCTAGAAGTCAGCCAGTCGGTAAATAAATTAATGTCATGATTCCATTGGACACAAGGAAATGTGAGTGTTCATCATCCTTGAAAATCATGCGGCATATGCTCTGGGAATTTTTGTGACATATGAGAGCCACAGGAGGAATGGGTACATTTTTACCCAAATTGCTGTAAAGAAATTGCTCTTCTTTTTCCTAGTGTTCCCAGTTACCCGTCAGCTGAACTGCACTGAATCTAGACCTGGCTGTATCACCCCTGAGCACTCTGCTACAGAATAGGGAAAATTACAACACGGCACCTGATGTTGGTGGTTGGGCCCCACTGCAGTTTGCTGTCAAAGTCGATCTGACATCTCTGTATCAGACAAGAAGCCATCTGACCTCGTCACATGAGTTTAACCGGGAAAACAGCAAACAACACTTGCACAAACATTGTAAAACAGGAGAACGGATGCCAAAATGTGGATGTCCTATGGGGTAAGGGTTAACAGTCAAATACTTTTAACAAAGTCCCAGATGTGTGAGCATTGCTGTCAGTTTTCTACCTCTCACCAGCAATTTTTACTTCAGATGTGCTTCACTAGGGAATTAAGCCTTAAAATATCCTTACAAGATAAAAAGAGGTTATTATTCTCTTCTATATTAAGGAAAATGGGAGGTTAAATGACTCCTGCAAACCTTACACCTGTGTTGGGACCAGAAATAAAACCCCAGCTATCTTTCCTCCACTCCTTGGCTTTAGCCGAAGACGACATTTTCCCACCTCCTAACACCAGCCCTGCAGAAATACGCTGGAGAAGAAAATCTTCCCCTGCAACCAAGAGCCCCAGGGGCTGGAAACACGGCTCTGAGCTGTGCCAACCTGCCACATGCACTAACTGCCAAAAAGAGTGACAGCCATTTGAGAAGCCCACTTTCGAACATGGCCCAGCACCCACCACCCCGTCTCCAGCTGCCTCCTTTTTGCCCCTGAACCAGCAGCACCATCCTCCTTGACCCTGAACTCTCCTTCTTCTCCACATCTGTTGCTTGCAAATCTTCCTGTCACCACCTCCTTTTTTAAACACTAAGTCCTTGACCGCATCTCCATTCCTTCAGGCCACGACTGCTTCTTGCCATAGAGGATGGTGAAGTCCCCTATTCATGGATCCTCCCCAGCTGCCCATGGCACCGACCTCTCCAGTGCAATTCCCCAGCTTCTTGCCCCATGCAGAAGGTGGAGATGAGGGCTAGCCCCATCCTGGTCAGTGCAGGCACGTAGCTTCAGCTGCATCAGGAACCGGAGACCCCACAAGCTGTAGGATGGAGTCTAGTGCAGTGCTGCTGGGATCCAGGTCCCCCAGCCCCCTGATTTCTCTGATCCAAGACAAGCTTGCCTGCAATATCTTATCTACACCCCACTGTTTCCAGGATCAGTTCAAAAGAACCTTCCGGATTTTCTACTCATCTCTCTCATCCCTCCCCGTTTCCAGTTCCTCTGTCATAATGTAAACGCACTCCTGGTGCAAGACCCTCCCGTTGTCCGGAAAGTCACAAGGTCTTCCTCTCATCTTCTGCTAACGAGTTTGTGAATATTCACATGTATTCTATGTAGTTTTAACCAAAGTTTTATGTAATTACCAAAATCTATTCTCCTCCATGTTATACAGTGCTTTGGAAATGGTTGGGGTTGAGATTTATTGTAGGCCACTGCGGCGTGCTCTTTGCTGAGCCTAATGAAAGCAAGGTTTACCCAAGAGGAGGGATACGTCTCAGTGTCCTGCATCTCAGCAACAGCAATAGTTTTAACTCATGTGCTTGTAGACAAACCAACATATTCAGTTCTAATAACCTGTGCAAGAAATACATTTTTCAAACAAAGTCTCATCTCACCTTTCTTCAGCTTTTCTGGCTGGAAGGGGCTAAGTGAGGTTATGGAGCTCTGAATCCCACATCTTGTTCTGGAAGTGCCCATAATGATGGTTGGGTTCTGAACATGTAGAAGTGTTTTTAATTACTAAGGGGAAAAAAATGAAGTCAAAGCAGAGACAGCTGCCAGAGCTTCCACAGGACTGACTACATTCACAAATCTTGTAATCTTTTTATGTTCATTATGAGAATGCTACAAAAAAAGGGCAATCACATCTTGGCCAACAAATTAAATGCTTATTCGGAGATTAATTCACATCATCTGTACTCCATTAGATGTTCTCTTTTGCCAGGGAATATAATGCAATATTTGCAGGGGGAATAGTTGCTGCTATTGCCAAGAGCTTGCGATTTACTGGCTCTTGCAGCATTGACATGGGAGTCACAGGGCTATGGGCACAGCTAGAGCAGATAATGGAGCAACATACAGTATGAGACATACGGAGCAAATCTGCTTCATTCTGGTGTTAAAAGGTAATGATTATGACTCTGCAATGCAGCCAAGTGACAAGGGGGAAACAAATCCATAAACCAATAAAAGTATATCCTTGTATCATGAAGGGAACAATTTGTTGCTGCTGGGTTTGGGTCTTTCTTTTTCCCCAGTCTACAAATACATTGAGATTTCATTTCAAGATCAGAAGATAAAGCTGAGGGAAGTATAACTTTTAACTTTGGTGTGTCTAACCTAAAACATCATAACACGGCAACCTTTCCAAGAATAAATGCATAACATGGCTAAAGGCAGATCCCCAGAATCATTTTTTTAAAAAAGCTTCCCTAATCAATTTGTGATTCTTCTTGGAATACACAGTGCCAGAAAGCAGTTCTACTATCCTGCCTATTCTTACATTTGCTAAATATTAAGATATTACCTTTTGTTTTTCGAGCAGAACCTCAAAATGGAAGATCACTTTGGGATAAAATGCTAGGTATAGACAATAAGCTAGAACACATTATTTGTAGTAAGTACCCAAATATACCATCAAATATGATGGACTAAATTCTCATGCTTCCCTGGGTAGACCTGTTTATGTGGACTTGGAAGTTAACACTACTTTGAGAAGGAAGTTGGACCAGAAACCTCCAGAGGTCTCCTCCACCCATAGTTACTCTATGAGTCTATGACAATGGTACACATCTGCTCCTTTCTCCATATGTGTCAGGCACAAAGTACTGTAAGGTAGGAAGCCCTGTGGTATCAGTAACACATGAACCAGGTGCAGAGTGCTTTGTTGATAGTGAAGGACAATGCTATTGAGGTTGCATTGTTTGGATGAAGTCCCAAGGCTTTAGGGACAGGCTATCTATCCACTGATCTGTTCTGCAGCTCTGGCTCCTCATGGCCTTAGTACCAAAAGCTGTGGCTACAATAATCCAGTTCTGGTAAAAAGACCTCTTGGCCTTCTCTGAACTCCTGCAAATTATTTAGGAAAAATGGGGTTGCGTCCACATTTTATCACCCCCAAGTTTTCCACCCTAGAGATGAAGACAGAAAAAGCAAGGTGACCATTACAGGTATCCAGCACATTCCCACACATCTCTTTTCTCCTTTGCTGATGTGGAAGAAGTCCCCTTTCCTATTTTACCATCTTCAGGGTCATCCAACAGGCAAGGTGGACCTGAGGAGCCTGCAGATGTAGTATCTGCCTTCATTTACCTGCTACTCTTTTCCCACAGCCCCAAAGGCCAGCTGTGTGCTACCCACCTTTAGGGACTTTACGGGACCTTATATATTGCATTAGATGAGTGCACATACAAGAGTGAGATTTATGAAAACCACCATGCTCGGTTCAGAATTCCTTACATTAGCTCATAGGAAATGATAATTACTTAGTTTTTGCCCCTTTGGGGTTGTTAATGCTGAATTTAAATAGCTACAAGGAAAATTACACAACACATAGGTATTCGCATCTTTTAATGGATTTAGCTCCCAATCCTTTTTCTGTGCCAAACACTACAGGAGACAACGTCGCAGTAAATACCGCAAAATAGTGGTTAATTATCCAAACCCCATCATTTTTTTTTTTTTTTTCCACCCAAAGAGCTCAGAGAGGTAAGTCTAAACATTGACAGCATCGAACTCACAAAAAAAGCAAACAGGGCACAACTGAGAGAACAGGTAGAAAATTCCAGCTGACAGGTTGGTACACTGTACCCCAGGTCTAGGTAGATGGTCTTGCTAGTGGAACATGCAGTCCCTTCCAGATGTTCCCAGCTATTTCCAACGCTGCATCCACGGCCATTTTAAACCACCAAAGAGCAGAACTAATGGAAAGTTTGTTTGTTTCCTGCAAGATAGTGGTTGGCTATACGTGATCTAGGCTATACCTGATCTGGGCTACCTAATCAGCCTTTCAAATACAGAATAAATAGTTTCTTCCCAAAGTAGTTTTGCAGAAAATGTTCCTTTCTGCTAGATAAAGGGAGAATTAATCCCTTCTCCCCGCTACAGACTGCTTTGCTTGTTTCTCCCACTGGCCTCTCAGAAGTAAAAGAGGGAAATGCAACTGCTCTGTTTAATGAGCTGCTATTACTCCTATTTTTATTATGATGCCCAATAAATATTAAATTTTTATTTTCCTGAGCTCTTCCCTTCAGGAAATGTCAGCCAAACATAACCCAGCAAAAGCTAGCTTTGTGTTTGCCTTGGCTTCTGGGACTCACCATGGTCCCAGAACAAGGACAGGATGAAATACTGGGGCACACCACCTGGCTTCAAAATCGGGCACTGTCTAGAGCTAGCTTGCACATACTGGGAGCCAAACCTGTATTCTGGGCTTTGCCAAGTCTGGCACTTTTCTGTCATTTTCCCAAGCCTGTGGTAGCCACATCAATACAGAGATTTGAGGAAAGTCTGAGCACATCCAAGGCATTATGCAAATATCCCCTCTTGTGCTCTGCTGCAATACATGTATTGAAATAACCTCTTATAAACTGCATTGTAAAGGCTTTACAAATGTCATCATTTCTGAATTAATTATCAAGCAAATGCCAACAATTTTCCTGCCTTAATATACATTAACATAACCCACTAACAATGTCTAGTTGTCAGGCGATGTCAAGAAGAGGGTGTCATGCCTGGTTTGTGAAAAACAACTTGGACACCACGCTCTCTGGTTTTGGCTCATGTATTGTAAATATGAGGACACCCTTCATACTTCTTCAGATGTGCCCCTGATGGAATGGGTTCATACCATAAATCACTCCAACTTAAATTACATGTTTTTCTTTTCTGCATTAAAGATTCCAGAACATGATTCATCCTCTCATCGCTATATTTTGACATGAATGCAACTCTTCCACAAACAATGAGAGTCACACCAAATTGGGGTACTAAAACAGGCTCTTAGACAACACTGTTTTTACTAAGTCCATCCTTTAAGCAACTTCTACTTTCACTGAGAAGTCCGTGCTGAATTGCAAAATGATTCAATTCATTCCAAAAAAAGTGTTACAGAAAACTAGGGCCACGTGCACTGTCCCATCACAAATGCCAGCCCCACACCAGCACCATGTCCCGCTGATGGATTGGGTCCACTGACAAGTGCCAACAACTGGACAAGATGAGCAGTTTTCCATCGAAAACCAAGTTAACTCTTTCCTTTCTAGAGAGTTCTTAGTTTTGACATTGATGAGAATTAGTATCTGGATACCTCATATGTGCTTTTTTCTATAGACTGAGCACCTTTGGAGGACTACAGCTCCCAGCACACTAAAATCTTCTCTCTCACACAGGTGAGTTTTGGCCTTGATGTGCTGTGGGATAAAGTTCTATTCTTTGTTGTCAGTGAGCACATGGTCTTGCACTGATTCTGTCAGTAAACAAGTACTCTTTAAAAGCTTGAAGAGCTACCTGATTTTCTTTCTTTTTGACAGAATTTGCTGCTGCAGTAGTTAAAATTCACATGCTTGTTGTAGACCCTCCGCTAATGCAAGTAAGAAAATCACTGCAACGCCTGTGCCAGAGCAGTTCTCCTGCTCCAATACCTTGGTGTACTGGCAATTAACTCAGGTTAGCTGTCTTCTACTCAGGAAGCTTGTAAGATTATTGGCATAAAGGACTGTGCACTGTTCTGCTGTCCTACTGATGTTGTACTTAGGGAAGCAGTATGATGTTTATTTGTGGAACTCAAAATTCAAGTGTGGATTCCTTGAGACGGTACAAACCCACACATAAAACCAAGCAAACTTCAAACCGGGCACAAATGCTTTCCTAGCCCAAGATTTTCTGTCGTGAATGCAATCTGTAAATGAGGAGGGTTATAAAAAATGTGTCCCCAGCCAGCTTGCTCAAGGGACAAAGAAAACAAAGATTTGATCTTGTGCGCTTGGTTTTCCAATATCTGTTGTTAAAGCAACCCATTCCTACAAATGCTGTGGCTGTTAAAATCAGGATATATTCATTACACCCACAATTTCCAGGATATACAAGCAGAATCTTCTAACCCTCTGTTTATCCCTAACTTAATCAAGGTAACAAAATAGATACTGATATGATAACAAAATGGACGTGATTGCACACACTGCCTTTTCCAAGGGACTCAGCAGTTTCTTGGCCCCATCACTCACTGCTCTATGGGCAGTCCCTTTTCTGAGCTGCTTTCTGAAGACTGTTTCACTGCTTTACCTTTTCTTCTTGCAGCTCTCTGAAAGCCACTCAGATCTGTGCACTTCAAGAAATCTAACTCGGGTCAGGGCTTGAGGGTCTTATTTGGATCTTTCCAAGTGCATGGCCCAGTGTCTACGTACATTATAGCACTACACCAAAAAGCTTTTGGTTTAGTGACTCGTTCCTAGGGAAGAGATCTCCAATCTTGTGACACCAGACTACTTTTACCATATACCATTTTTAAAAACAGAAATGTTTTAATTGGCACAATACTGACATGAAACACACTGGGACTTTGGAAGGAAAATGTAGGGGGAGAAAAGAAGAGAGGAAAAACAAATCTCATTCCTCTAACAGGTTACCTCACAAGCAGTCAGCTTTCTGTAGCTGCTCAGGACCCTGGCACACTGGGAGCTGTTCTAGGGGAGAGAAGCGGATGCTGAGACCTGCATGCAAAGTGCAGTCCCATCACGCAGCAATGCCGTTCATCATTCACATTCCCCTCCCATACTCTTGGTAACACGCACAGACGCTCAAGTTTATTGGACTTAATCAGCGCATTTCTGTTCCTTACACATGCTACCATCACCAGAGACCTTTGGCAGCAGCTGAAGCTCTGAATACAAAAAAGTACTGATAATCCTGGGCTCTGCAGTTTTTTTCTTGAACAGCTTTGACAAGACTTGTTGAACAGGCAAGAGTCCTGAAACTTTCAAGATGAAAGCAGAAATACAAGAGTAACTGCCCAACTTCATTTAACACCTCTACCACCGTGACCAGAAATACTTCTCCAGAGAAATGCGGACAGGAGACTAAATATGTAAGTGAAAGACATTGTTCCTGAACTGTACTCCCAGCTCTGCCACTGACTTGCTCAGGGATTTTTGGGATATTAAACTGCTGGTTACAATACTTTCCCTGCTGGTAAGTGAACAAAAGGATAGTGAATTTCCTGGGCAAGGCAAAGTTGATATGATCTTTCATACATTTCTGAGGCAAGCACTGTATTTGTGTAAAACATTCAATATGCTAAGCATACATTCATATCTGCCTTCATTTTTGCTAGTGTTGGCAACTCTGCTATTTATTTCATATGAGAAGCTTCGCATTCCCTTTTTACAGATGCACAAAGTACACTACACATCATGGGAAGCTGATCCTAACAAATGTCTGTAAACTCACCTCATTCTTGCTTCAAATTCTTAACCACAGTTCTGTCATGATAACCCCCCTAAAACATAACGATGACCAGGCAGGCTAAAATCTTGCTGTATTATGCCAATACCAGCTATGCCTGCGCTACACATGTGACAGGGAGACGTCTGATCCAGCGCTGCGCCGCATTCACACGAGCTGGCATGTTCCTCTGTCACTATATAAGATGATGTGGAGAAAGTAACCTAGGTCCAAGTAAGCAGAGAGCATATTTGAAACAAACCAGAGGAAAAGGTTTTCCACATGGGTTTGAAACAAGCCAGAGGAAAAGGTTTTCCACGCAACAAACTGAAGGCTTATGACCACATGATAAGAGCTTAAATGGGATTAAACATGCTCAGAGAGTCACAATCTATGAAATCTCCATCTCAGGAGATGGCTAACCTGCAGGTCAGCATTGCTCCAGGGGACAGACCACTCAACACATGCCCTGCTCCCTGATCTCTTTCTTTCAGCCTTCCTTGCCAGTTGCTGTCAAACAGGACGCCAGGCTAGATAAATCTTTGCTATTATCCAGCAGAATATTCCTTACAGTTTTTGGTGCATTAGCAAGATCTGCTTTATTATACAATAATATAGCACAGTATCGTGTTATGTTGCTTCTAGCACTGTAGCAGCCTTCATGGAGCTGGGTGTCCCTGTACACCACCTTGTTACAGCCCTGTGTTTCTTGTCGCCACTTACTCTCTGAAGCATTTTACTTACTGTGCATGGTATACAAAGTGGGGCGCTTGCTTGGTCCTGTGTTTACTGAATGTGACGCTGTATAAATATTAGGCACAGGAGATACTAAGGTAAGCTGTCAGAAAGCCCCCGTGGAGGGAAAACATGGAGACCTGACCTCCAGCCCCCTCGATCCAACACACAAGGTTAGCTGATATGATAAACACCGTAAATAGAAATGACTTGTTCTGAGCAATAGCTGTTAAACCAATAAACAGCGAAAACTTCAGAGAAAAAACCACTGTTTTTCCTCATTTATCAAATAAGACTCTGTATCTTTTTTTTTCTCCCCCTTTTTAAACAAGTTCAGTTTGTGAAGATTGAAGAAAAACAAGACGTCCTTTCAAATCCCTCCTCTGGATCAAACCTCATTAGGTTTTGATGTCAATGGTGCATAGAAGGCTGACTGCTGCCAGCAGAAGTATTTGGCAGCCGGGCTGTTACATAATACAATCCTGTCTTTCACAGAAGAGAGATCTCTGTGCTGCTAAATGTGCTAAAATTTAACCCGCTGCTTTGCTCCATCCAGCCAAAACAGCTCTGTGCATTTTCCATAGTACTAACCAATGGTTGTTAAAAAAAAAAAAAAAAAAAGTCAACTTTCTGCTTGAAAAATAAAATACCCAAAATACTAAAAACACATATAGATATTTATTTAAGGAAGTACACATTTCCCTTTCCCCACCTCTGACCAAAATCTACTCTGAGAAGGGAGATGTTTGTCCCAGAAAGCAAGAGTAGTATTAAAAAAAAAAAAAACACACACTTGTACAACTCTCAGAAAAAAATTATGTTAAAGAAAAGAAACAAAGTGTGTTGTTACCCTCGAACTGTGTCACTGCTTCATGGAAACGTTTGGACTCAAAACTCCGGAAATGTAAAATGTTTTCCAAGGTTGTTTACAGTGAGCTTGAATTTTCAGCTCCCACGAGTAGGAACAAAGTGTTTAAACTTCAAAATTTTTTTCCAGAATGGCTTTTTAGCTGTGCCTGTGTATCCCTTGATGCTAAAAGAAAACAAAAATACAGCTTTGAGTGGTGTAGATCAGGGGCATTTCTGGTCCCACTCCTAGTTTTCATTAACATTTGTCAACAAACTGACCCAGCAATTTATCGTGCCAGATGCTGACAGGTGATATTCCCACCGAACCCAAGTTTTAAAAACCCAACTATCTTCTCTAAGCCCCCATATAAAACCTCCCAGCCATCCCTGGACCAGCCCCAGTAAGTATCTTGTGTTCAGCTAATGAACACCCTCCAGTGACATTGATATTAGAACGTCTTGGAAAGAGAAATTCAATTACAGGTCTGACTGAAACTGGAAGAAAGGCCCTCAGGATTTACCCCAACAGAAACCAAATGGAAAGGGCTCAGGAGGCACAGCTCTCCCCAGTCAGCTCACAGTCACCAGCAACGATCACCCAGTAAGCCTCTCAGAGCTGGAGAAATACTTTGGGGATGCAAATCCATATTCAAGCACAGAGGTAAGGGGAACTGGGGGGTACATCAGAGGGATGGGGTGTGCACCCAACTCCACACCAAAGATGTCTCGCGTGGTGCTACCAGCCACCTCTCTATTCCCTGGCTAACATCAGGCAGACAAAATCCTTCCCCAAAAAGCCTCAGAGTCGGCTGTTGCTGCAAGCAGAGGTTAGTGTTACAGGTATCTCCTTACAGAGCATGGACACAGGCAGCTATAGACATCCTACACATAGTGCATGCCAGAAACAACCATACCCCCCTGTCCTGGGTTCCAACTACAGCGTAGCACGCTTTATTTAACTGACCCTGACGGAGGGAAGGGACTCACCAAGGCAGCTAAGGGCAACAGCTATCCATTCACCCCTCTGAAAGGAAAGTCAGAAGACAGCAATTTATATACTTGGCACTGTCCACTGAAGGAGCCTCTCCACCCAGAAGACCAGAGATCAGCACACCTGAGTCTTAGGGCTCCAGTTCACCTCTGAAGGCAACCCTACCCCAAATGGCCCCACTTGGCCAACAGGACAAGCAAGGCACTGTCTCCCAGCGGATGCTGGTCACGGTGGCCTGGGGCACTGCAGTGCTCCCATAGTGTCCAGAAAACTTCTCAGTATGGTCTGAAGATCATTCCTTGGTGCTCCTCCAAACCCCAGCTGAGCACATTATGTTTTCAATTGAGCTGCATGTTTCACGGGTGGCTGCTTTATTTATTGTACACAGGGAGGAGTGCACGAGGAGAGAAAGTAGGTGGGAAGAGTTATGCAGTTTTAGGAAAGCTTAGTTTACTTAGAAATTTATCTTTTGATTCCCCAAATCAGGAATTAATTAGCCCACATTGCTCTCTTTGTTTAGATGTTGCGCATTATGCTTTGCTAGGCAAATAAGGGCCTAGAGCAAGCACTGTATAAACAAGCACTTGTTAATTGCGACTTGGAGCATGACAGAAAACCTGGGGATATAAACCAGCTCAGAAGAGAGACAGACCAGTCCCGAGCTGGTGAACGGGCATTACACACGCATCCAAAACCCTCTGTGCTCCCCTTTCATATACCCTGATCCCCAACACCATGGTCCCAAGCGGCAGGTCCTACAGTGCCAACACGGCCTCCCCCGACAGGAGGCTTTGGGGAGAGGGCAGGCCCTGGGAGCCCGAACCCTGGCGCCTTCTGCCGCCTGCCCGATGCCTCCGAGAGATGACAGCAGAAACCTGGCTGCCACCGCCTGCTGTCACAGCCAGCGAGTTCAGAGGTTTCTCTTGGCTCGCTGGCCTGCTTGCGTAAGCAGGGCGAGGTGGTGTGGGGAGCACGAAGGATGAGAGGCCAGATCCTGCAGCGCTAGGGGGCGTGGAGCGGAGCTTAGCTGGGTTTTACTGGGTGTGAACAGCATGATCAGCAATTTGAAGTCACTGCGGGTGCTAGGCTAGGCACAAACAGGGACTATATGGAGAGAGCTGGGGTCAGCCTCTGTGGGCAAGGACATGCAGAAAGCTCGATCCAACGACCCCCGTGCTAGTTCCCTTCCTCCTTTACTCAAAATCAGCACCATTCTCCCTCATCTTCAACATTTTACATTGGTTTAAAGGCAGACTCCTTGCATAGGCCCCCATGGGGGCATTATAGGTATTCTGAAAAAACATAATTTCAATGTCATCTTTATTTGGTTTCCTTACAGTCACAGGCAGGAATCAAACTGCCTTTTCTTTTTCTTTAACATGTAGGCATTTGAGTAGATTGAGAGAAAGCGTGCTTGCTCACACAAGGGACACCAGCCTCCTATGACATGCCTGTCTTTCAGAAACCACACTGCCTGCAACAATTCAGCACTTTTCTGCTGAAACCACAATCTCTATCATCATTTTATTATTACAACAACAGCTCATGCTCACTGTTTATAATGATAGGTACTGAACTGTAATCTTAAAATCGTCCCTTGATACAAATAATCCAGCAGAAGTATAATTGCACATTATTCATGCTTGGATACTATTAAGCTTCCATTATCAGACTAAATCTTCATGACTACACATCTAAAAGGGGAATTAATTCAACTCTACACAATATTTTCTTATGCAGACTCTACAACCTATGTGTACCACACAAGGTTAAAGCATGCTAAAGATTATTCCAAAGTCTTTGGTGTCTAAATTGCTTAAAAATCACTGGATGAAGCGCTTAAGCCTCACTGAAATCTAATGTGTTTCCAAAAGATTTTTTTTTCCCTTAATATCTCCCATTTTCCCTGTGGAAAATTCTTCCTCAGAGTTTTTCTCCCTCCTACTGTGTTGTGACTGGCAACAACATCCAGGCTTAATGTAAGAAGTCTTCCTATCACCTCCTTCGAAAGCTATTCAATTCTGTAAGAAACTGCAGCTTTCACAAATAGGCAATTTATCATACTGTACATAATGTCCAGAGTCCCTGGGCCAAAGCAAGCAGTACGGTGGGGAGAACAGCCTCGGCACCCTGTCCTCCAAGAACCTGTTGCGCACTGTGCAGCTATGGAGTGCAACCACTACATACTGGTGTAGCCTACCGACGTGCCAGGCCCGAACTTCAAGCTATGCCAAGTAAAACTCTGATCCACTTTTGAAAATCTGCGACCACACAAGAGGGCCCTTCTCATGTAAAGCACTGTTTGCTGGCTGAACTCATCAACATCTAAAACCTCTGGTCCACCAACGAAGTCCTCGCTTAGCCACAAACCAGAAAAGATGGCTTGAGTTGCATTTAAAAACCATGAAACATCTTCGGGACTCACATGGCAACTTGGCTTCCTTCCCATCTGCAATCACACATGAGGTTAAACTCAACAGATTTATTTACGCCCTCTGAATTCACTGCGATTTGGGTTTTGTTGAACACATCAACCTACAGACACATTAGCTGAGCATAAAGGTACCGTATAAGCAACATACTGTTATTATTGGCTGGTATTGTGTTTCCAGGTAAACAACTAGAGAGCAATGACTTGACAAAAGCATTTTTAAAATAGTCTATCATATCATCCAAATACTTCAGAAGCACTTGAATTAACCACTGATTCATTCACTGCATCCTCAAATTTGGATTCCTTTTCTAGGCATATCGCCTTATAATTATATATGCTCTTCTTCTTTCCAGATGGCATATTCAACCATGTCCACACTAAAAACAGATAATCAAATATTAATTCATATCTCAGAAAGCCTGCCCTGAGAGATGGCCTTTAGCTCTATCAGTTCCTTCAAAAATAAGAAATCAGGCTTTTGGCTAGTCCACAGGCACAGTAAGTCACAGGCTACTAGTTTCTTGCCCCTCAGGGCAAGAAAACCTTCACAAATTTTCTCCCCCTCCTTCTCCCCCCCCCAAAGAAAATCTGACAATTCTAATTTTGTGGAAAAAAAAATCACATAAAAATGAAGCTTAGTATTCAGGGCTTCAGACCGGAGGCAGATTCAAACTGTGCGGAGACAGACATTGCTACATAAATCTTAGGTGGGAAGACTGGTAAAACACTCACTTTGACAAACATAGCAGGGATCAAAACAAGATCTTTAGAGCTTAAATCACTAGCCACTATAAATCAATTTGGAAGTCCAGTTTCTTTGAGCTGGGCCTGTAACAGTCTGCCTCTAGAGACTGAGCAGAGGATGCTACCCTGCACGCCCCATAGATGACGTTCTCCCCATGGCCTGAACCGAGGACCGAAGCAGTGCCAGGACATGGCCTCTCCATCCACGTAAAGAACTCCCCACTCCACCCTCAAAGACAAAAACATCTCTCTGAAATGATTAGTGCTAAAAATAAATTCAAAATTAAATTAAATTAAAAAAAGGTTACCAGATTGGGACATTTTGTGCTACAATACTACCTAACTAACTACTTTTTTCCATTTTTTCTTTTTCTTCCACCGCCCCCAAACTTCATTTGGCAAAGCAGCCCATTTCCTAACATGGACCAGGCACCCTGGGTTACTTTAGAGAAGATGTAAACAAGCCAAGTTTTTCAGAATTGCAAATTAGCTACTGAACACGTACATGTAGCATTTGCAGAACAATTTCCCAACACGTACATTTGTACAAAGAGTCTTAATGTCCCTATGGCATAGAGTGATTTATAACTGAAGCACGTGTGACAGATTCGTGTTACCCATCCAAAGAGGCTGTGGTATACGCCATACATCAATTCTCAGGCTTGTTTTCTTTTCATTTTCTTTATTAAAAAATAAAGAAAATGAATCAGGGAATTAAGAAATTCAGCTTGCCAACCTCCCAGATTTTTTCACAGTGGTTTAAATAAATCAAATTGAGATTATAGAGGGCCAAGACCAAGCATAACTATTGCATTAAAGAACACTGTTCTGAATCTGCAGTGACTAACAGGATAGCCTTGTGTGTCTCGACTCTTTTCTTTGAACTCAAGCTATGCATCAGAAGGCTTCAAGAAATCAGCACAAATAGAGAATTGTCTTCCTGAAAATATATAAAGCACCAACTTTTTTTTTTTTTTTTTAAACATAACAGTTGGGCATTTACAGCTTTGCAAAGACACCACAGTGAGCCAGACTGACTCTGGCCATTACATGGGACAGGCATGTCTTAAAAAAAGAGGACGCAAGGAGATGGCACAAAGACAATCTCAATGCCTCTTGCAAGTTCTGCTTGGGAACATAACCCCAGGGCTCTGCCTACATGGCACATTCATAATCAACTCACACACATGTACATCCAAGCACTGCATGGTCTCACCAAGGGGAAGCCAGATTTAAACACTCCTGAGTTTTGGGATGGTCTGGATGAAAAAACACATGGCCCAGGTCCAGTTCTCACCGCAGCCAAATGCCCAACTCTGATCTCATTGAAAACAATGGCAAAACTCCTGGAGAACAATCTGGCTCAGAACTGGCCAACTGTCTATCATTTTTCTCACTATATAAGCTCTTATTCCTATTATTATACCTGACTACACGCTCCAAATTGTGGTTTCTTTTCCCACCCTGATCTCACTTGAATGATGTCAGACAGGGATAGGGAGACAAATACAGAAATGCAGTAAATGCCAAAGCTGGAACCAGCAACTCCAAGAAATAAATATAATAAGTACATAGAGTGCCAAGGCTGGATACAGCAGCCGAGGAAAAAGGGAAATGTAAAACTTTCTTGGCAAGGGCACATGGATTCATCCAGCTGAAAGAGGCACATTCCAGCCCACACCATTGTAAGCAATAATCTATGTCTCCCTTGAGAAAATACAGATGTTTGTAATTTTTTTGATTTTTTTAACTGCTCATATGAAATAACCTTGTTGTCTTGAAAAATTCCTCTAGGACTTGGTATTGCAAATGTTACTTCTGTACAAACTGTAAACTGCTGACTCAAACCAAACATACAAACAAAATTGCATTCAGGACAATTTTGAAATGCATTCTAATAATAAAAATGTACTTGAAGATTAACTGAGGCTAATTAATTAAAAACACATTCACAATAGAAAAGATGTTATTAATAAAGAAATTGCAACCATCTTTCCTTGCCCATAACAGCGTCTTCCTCTTTTGCATCATCTATTTCAGAATTTTCTTTGCAGAAATGATACCCATGAAAACTGAAATAATATTCTAACCCTTTTATTTCAGCTGAGCTAATACTGAAGTAACTTCATTGTCCTTTAATCAGATGTTGCTGATTTACAGGAGTGTAAGTGGTTGAAGAGTACAGTCATCACATTCTTAGTGAGGCTTACTGAATTTGGCACCAAGTCCCTCGCTGGCAACTCCTATGATCTGGGGCAAAAAAATATTTTAACTGAAAAGGCCTGATTCTTCTCTGCTTTCCACTATACATCTACATCTGCATACGGTACCTGTCAGGAGCAGCCCTTCAGATTTTAACATCTTGTTGATGTGAACAGCTGTGTGTTCTTGAGCACACTGGCGAAAAAAGTTCAATGTGCAAACACATTTTAGAACAGTGAAGACTGAAAATGTGTGTGCTTTCTCTGCATTAACCAGGTCTCTGTTTTGATTGTTCTCTCCACCTCCATTTTCTTTTTCTTCCTTTGGCTTACAAGCGCCATAGATTCAACTTCCTGGCTGAAAGTCAGCCTTTACTTTTTCATCTAGGGAAGATGACGAATTGGAGAATTTAAAATACCTCTTCACAGAAGGGCCCAAGAGCACAAGAGTCACCACTCAATCTGTCAGCCTCAGAATTCAACCCCAAGGCAGTCACTGGGGAGATCTGTCAAATCTGCAGCTGCTGTAAATCCTCCTGATGTTGTTGAATACTGCCAATTTACATTAGCAGAGAATCTGGCCCAAAATTTGAAGTAAGTCCAGGATAGACCTAAACGGGCTTATTTTTTTAGTTAGCACATTTAAAGAAGGGCAAGCCTTTGAGCCCTCGGAGATGGTAGATGCCTCCTCAAGATTAGATCATGAACATCAAGAACATGTCAACTTCTGTATGGACATGGATACCGACACTAGTAGCACACACTCCCACTGAGTAGTACGTGCATCCTCTTCCATAAGCATTGACAACAGCTACAAATGAATTCTAGTCCTTTCTTTGAATGAGCCCTAAATGGGCTGAGGTGGCAGGTAATTCTCCAGGTAGCTTGTAGATGCTTTGCATTGTATTCCCTTTTATGTATTTCATATATGTTGTACTTGCAATACATATCTCTTCACCTATAGGGCAGACCAGGAGGACACAGGTGAACAGAGAAATGGTCTTCCTCCTAATGCCCTTCATTATCTTGCTACCTCAAGCAAATTTTAAGTGTTTAATCTTTTCTACTTGAACACTTCTCTGACGAACCCTCAGTGATCTCCTTAGCAAACAACTCTATTTTTTCATTGATCACAGAATCAACATGCTTTTCCAAATTTCTCATTTAAATGTACCTGTGCTTAATTTCAGGATTTAAGTCTTTTCATGCATCACCTGTCTACCTCTGACACCTCCTCCTCCTGGCTTGTTTTTTTTTCCCCCAAACTCTCAATTATTCATATTATGGTCTCACCCCTAAGTCACATAGGAAATTGAAAGTGGCCATTTAAGATACACTATAAAAACAGGACCACTCCTTCCTGCTAAGAGGAGACATGGTTTTACAGGCTCTGCTGTGTCAGCAGCTCGAACTGGCAATTATAAAAATGAAGTTGCCAATGTTGGTAAAAAGTCACTTTCTTATGAGTGCCTAATTATCTACCAGTAGGTCTGGGCCCAGCCCTCAGTGCCCTTTCCACACATGGGTATTAGCTGTGACAAGTGGAAATTTTCTTATGTCATATTTAAACAGTCTTGCGAATAGAAATGGAGAAAAAGTTCGAAAATACAAGGAAAGCAAAAAATTCCGATGCAAACTTTTTGTGTTGCCAGAATTCATCCCCTTCAATTTGTTTCACCCCTAGATCATCCATTACATCTAACAGACTCACTTTTCACATAAACTGCATGTCCCACTGGTGTAAGCCCCATCAACACATCCTCAGCACAGCCATTTTTCTTCTTAAAATTAGGATATATTTAAGAATAGAAGAGATGCAGCTGCTATATTTTGGGTGTATATCCTCGTCCTCCTCTTTGGCCCAACACTGATCTATACCCTGAGCCTCATACCTGGAAAGCAAACACTACCCCTGTCAATTGAGTTCCAGATGCAAGCAGATGACTGGCCCAGTGGTACACAGTTTTTGAAGTATTACAGCCTTGAGGTCCCAAGCTTCAAAATTCTGTGTTTCCAAGACATCACTCACACAATGATTCTAACTTTGAGTGCACTTCTGGGCCCAAACCTCCTCTAACCACCTCCTTCTGAAGTCCAACTCCCCACAGAATGGCAAGGAAATTCTTACCTCTCCTTCCCAGCCTATTTCTCTGCAGTGTCTTACACATGCCTTTCTGACCTCCTCACACTTGTAAGCCCTAAGATGTTCCATTTTACTGGAGTAGATCTTCAGGGCAAGGCAAGAAAACTAAGGATGAGAAAGTGAACAGACATTTCTGAAATCAGTAACTTTTACCCTTGAAGCATGCAGACATCATAGCTTTGCCAGCCAGAGCAGCAAACACCTCTCTGGTGGATCCCAGCAGAGCCTTCTCCACATCCTTCATGGGTTTAACACTTTCAGACCATGAGTCAATAAATGTTATATATTAAAAAAAAGCAATTATTAAGGTATATAGGGAACCACCGGTAATAGTCACTGGTAATAGTCAGTGCACAGTAATGTAAACTATATTCGAATAAATTCAGGTAAAGTAACAATGGCTTCTCAGTGCACTGGGAACTCAGATGTTTAACAAACAGGGGCTGTTCTCTATTATGAGTAACTGGCTGGTTGTTAAGACCATTTTTTTTGTTCCTCATCAGCAATGGATTCAAGACAGTTTAGGTCCAAATCCAAGCAATCCTGAAATTCAGGGAGCTTGGATCTAAGATTTAAGTTCAATTCAATCCTGTCTTTTTATTTCCTTATATTTTAGTCTATCTTTAAGCATTACCAGGGCCAGAATAACTATTTCCAGGATCCAATTCAAAAGGGAGCCCTCAAGCTGCTAAGAAAGGGATTTACCATTAAATTACTTCCTCATCTTGTAATTTTGCTGCCGAATGAAATCTGGGCAGCTGTTGGGAGTTTCTTCGGGGTCCTGATTTGTAGAGTTACAAAGTGAACATTGTGTTGCTTGTACACAACTGCTGTAACTGAACGCCTGTCAGACAGTTCTTATTCAAGACCGGTTATCCATCAAAAACTAGAGAGATACTCTCCTTCCTCATTATGAGAAAACTTGTTTTTCTTTTCTGAATTTGTTGCATGAAAAAGCCTGGCCAACAACTGTAAAAACTTAACTCTCCAAGGATGAAGAAAATTGTCTACTTATTACTTTGTAATTATTTGAAAGTTTTGGATGAAAATACCTTCAGTCCACTGTCCACATTTCATCCTGGCTGACAAAGCTGGCAGATGATCCGGTACCAGGAACAGAAGAGTAGGAAACTATTTGGAAACAGGCTAAATCTGGAAGAGAAGCCTTTGAAACCGCAAAGGAGCCCCTGATTAAGTGGTCACTCCGAGTATTCGTGACTGAGTCAGGTTAGAAGAAACAGAACAAAAAGCCACCTCTTTTGGGACTTTTATTGTGGGCTGAACTGAACCCAGGATAGGGAGTTGTCCTCACCCTGAGGGTGCCTTACCAAGTCTGGATCTGTGAGGACAAAGGGGAATGGGAAAGCCAAATAAACAAAAAGTTCTACTATATAGGAAAGAAGAACAGGGAATTTAATCTTACTGTTTTAAATTTACTTCAGTTTATATCCTTGCACCTCCGTATTGAGGCCTCAGAAACTCTGGCTACCACACAGGTGTTTGCATTAATCACATCTCAGCAATCCACTGTGGGTGCAGGAAAAAGGTATGGTGGGTAGGTCACTTGGAGCTAAACTTAAATATTGGTTCCAGACCCTGAATCCAGAAAGTTCTTGAACATCGCCTGGAGTTCAGAAAGGCAGGTCAAGGTCTCCTCATCCTCTCCATTCTTCTTCTCAATGCCGTGAGCAGCACCCGGAGCAAAAACTAAACTGTCAAGCCAGGTATGAGCAAGAGGAGCCTTAGGGGCCACAGCTCACCCCCGAGCCCCTTCCCACCGATTAGCACATCTCTCTTTGTCATCAGATGCAGTTTTCCAGTCTCCGTCCAGCTCCCAGTGCAGTTGTATTTCCCCCCCAGTCTGGCAACTTGCCTCAGCAAGTTACACGGACGCCCATCGCAGCTCAAGACAAACACAGAGCAAGCCCACAGCTTGCCCTGGGGACTCTCTCTTCCTTGTTCAGTCGGCAGATTTCTCAGTTTTGTTTTCTCATTCCCCTTTAATCTAATGTTTCCCACGTATCAGCACTCTCACACAAAGCCCTCTCTTTCAACACTCTCCATCCAGGCTCGCTGCCTCTCAGTGCCCACAGGAAGCCTATGACTCAAACCAGATTTTACAGTGATATTTGTCCGGCTCCAGAGAGGTTCTACCTCTGCTCTTCATTTTCTCTTTCAGATGATAGGGACAGCATCTTGTGAAGTGACCCCTAAGTACACTAACATGGAGTATTATAACTAATAGCCCTGAATCCCCCATCCCAGTTCCAGAGACACACAGATTAGAAGCCAGGCGTTCACACACGTACACACCCACACTGCCATCTCATTTGAAGAACTATTCTCACTTCTTTGCAAGCCATTAAAGCCCAGCTGCTTCTCCAGCATCTTATTAAATGAATCCAAACTGTTGCTAAATTGTGAAAAACTGAGGGAAATTTGGACTCTCAAAAGTCTCTGCTGGAAATAACACTGAAGTTCTACCCATAGCTTCCTTTAATTCCTCAGGCTGCTGTAGGAATAACCAAAGCAGGGGTAAAAAATGCTATTTTTCATAGAAAAAACATATTTTTTTGTGTGTGGCAAAAAAAACTCTTATTTCAGAATTGAATTGGCCAGTGTCTCCCCGTGACAAAGTAAAAACACATTCATGACATGACATTCAAACTGTTCACTTCCAGTTAGTTCCATGGAATATGGATCTCATTGAGCGGAGTGGAAAACAACCCAAGTATCTTTTGGAAAGAATCATTTTATTACAATTATGGGGTTTCAGAACGGACTGAAATCTGATGACTTCCGAGCAAAAGGACACTAAAGCATTTCCCTCCAGGGAATTAGCTTTTGTTTAGGGACATTCCAGGAAAAGAGCCTGAACAGATATATTCTGTTGGCTGTAGCATTTTTGCAGACATAGTTCTGAATGCCACTAATTGAGGGGGCCCCAAAAAAATGAGCCTATTCCACATGAAAAGAGCAGCACACCAGAAGATAAGCAACCCAGAGCTCCATGATGAAACTACTATGAGATCCTATTCAGCTCTATTTTGCACCTTCCATATCCACCAAATTTTACCACTGCACAGAAGAGATTTTTTTTCCATGAACCAAGACTAAACTCAAGTCTTGCTCTTTTTTTTTTTTTTTTTTTTTAAACTTTCCTTCAGTTACGACACTTGTTTTTCAGAAGTCATTTTGAAGGAAAATCAAACAGGGCCTCAGACCTATTTTAACCCCCCCCCCCCCGCCTCCAAGTGACCAACACACCAAACTTTCTGCACCTCACTACCAGAAAGAGCCCTTGGGGCTGCTGGATCGACTATTCTTGAAAACACCTGCCTGTGGGCCCACAGATGTGCTAACCATAAGGTCTTTGACCCTTTGACACTCAGGAAGAGTAAGTTGTCTCAAAACCTGACTTCACCTTCGTAAGAGGCATTCATCCTTTCTTCCAACGGTACAGAACGTTTCACTCAATGAGTGAAATAGTGAACATTAAAAAAAAATAAATAACAGGTTGTATTCTTTCATCTCTTACAATTTTGCCTTTGCATGCATGAACACCACCTCCACTATGAGGGCTGTGTGTGTGCACGGTTTTGCTGGTGGTTTTGTCAGCAGATGTATCAGTCTGTCAGCTCCGCTGTTAGAGAACAGCTTAGTGCTGCCCTTCATTTCTCGCTTTTCAATTTAGGCAAACCAGTTTTACCAGGACTAAAGCTCAGAAGCTTCTTTCTCCCAGTTATTTAACCCAGTTACTGCAGACAAGCAACTGATGTTCCTTATCAGACGTATTGCTTTACCTTTTTAACTAATTTCTTTAGAACTCTATCAGCACACAGAGGGACTTCCCCCACCCAAAAATAAAGTCAATAAAGGAATGCCTGTACCTTGTCACAAATGTTATCACCCCATCCTTCAAATACCTATTATCTTACTTCAAAACGTGTTAGGAAGCTGACCCTAAGTCACCATTAACTGACGGATGGGCTGCATCGCCTCAAGTTCAAGAGCAAGTTTGCAAGCACCAGCATACGCCAGATTCAGGCTTGCCCCAGGCCACGTTTTATTTCACATGGTGGCGGTTTCTCTTTGATTGGACAGCACAATGGGCTCTCTGTACAGCCAATGAGTTCTGCTTTTCTGGAGATAGCTATGTCTCCAATAATTCGAAGAAAAAAAAAAGAGCAACAGCTGAAATCCAGATGACTGGAGTACTTTGCAAACAAAGACAGATTGTTGGAGGCCAAATGAGACTGATCCTTCCTAGAAAGATCTACAAACAAGCAAGTGCTGCATGGATAGATGCTAGATTAGGATTCAAATGAGGATTTCTGCATAGAACATAAATCAAACTTTGCAATGCAAAGTGTTCGTAGAAGGGTAAAGCAGATGTGGCATGACTGCCCCAGTGTTCTGCTATGCCCCTCATAGTACAACAGTTCTCCGGTTTGAGTGAAATTTGGAGTTCTTCAGATTG
Source organism: Anser cygnoides (assembly GCF_040182565.1). NCBI lineage: Eukaryota > Metazoa > Chordata > Aves > Anseriformes > Anatidae > Anser > Anser cygnoides. The sequence continues at coordinate 12,995,872 of NC_089882.1, read as the reverse complement.
TGCCAGCTCCCAGTCATCAGGTAACTATGGTGTTTCCTGGAGATCAGTACCTATGAAGGCCCAAAATCTCTCTCTCTATATATATATATTTATTTTTTTAAAACAAAGTTTAATTACACAAACTCAGCTCCACATCCTAACCTCTGGCTTCAGTCTCCCAAATGACAGGCCTCTGACACAGAATGAAAGGGAAATCTCCCTCATCTCCAGCACTCCCAGGCTCAGCTCTTTGGGCTTCCTAATTCGAAATGTCACATTTGTCTGCCACACCTCAGAAGACTTCCTTTTTCCTTTCCAGCTGCCACTGAACAGTGCTGGGAGTAGGCATTTGACCAGTCCCTGCAGGCAGTGCCTTCAGTTACACACCTGCTGCACTGACTACAGAAAACGCAAGCTTTCTGCCATATTTGGTAATAAAAAGCACACAGAACCCACTCACCTAGACAGCATTAACAAAGCAACTTTACGCTGAGGTGGCAAAGTTGTTTGTGTGAATCTGATTTGGTCACTTTGTGCACGTACAAAAGAAGTTGGTTTGCTGTCACACGGTCCTACACACCCCTTCCTCAGGAGCCCAGTGTGCAGAGAACAGCTGGAACCCAGCACCTTTGGGGAACTCCACATTCCGGAACTTTCCCCCACCAAGAGCTTCCTTCCACAGGAAGCCACTCGTGCAACCCAGAAGTGAGCCTGTGCCCTTTCTTCCTTTCTTACTACATCAGGTAACAGCAGACTTTGAGCACTTGTCCTCAGCTGACACCCTTTGCAGTGAGCCCCTTCGTCCCCTGACTCTGAGAAGCCACGGCCCCAGCAGAGAGGACGGGGCTTATTAGCACCGGCTCAGTCCTGCTGTCACACAGCAACACGTCACCAAGCCAGTTCAGGATGTGGGCACAGCTCACTCTGCTTCCAGCCAAAGATCTGACGGATGGAGCGTCCAAATTGCTGTCTGCATAAAAATTACAGCTCCTCTGGACTTAGTTTGGGGCTGTAACCACCAGACTAACACCACCAACTTGAACTGATCAACCCACAAAGTAAAGAACACACCATTAATGACCATCCACAAGAAATCTAGTGAGACCTTTTGGGGCAAAGGCTGGCGTAGACTCCAGTGCAGCTGGGTCGTCTTCAGCTGCCTTCTAAGGGCGTCTTCTTGTATCATCTGCACCCCTGGGCCAGCTCAAAACATACTCCTGCCCCTCTGCCCCAGGGTACAACCAACGTGTGCCTTGAATGAAGCAGAGATCTTACGCAAAGAGAGAGAACTGAACCATGAAAGACATTATTGCATACTTATTCATAAAGTAGCCAAATGGAGCCTTACTCTCCTATAGGGCATACATGCTGTAGATGAGGAATTGTGACTTAAGAAAATTGTCCTTCCTTGAATTTGTCCCCTATATTAGTCAGAAACAGTAAACAGAGATGTAAAATACATATATATATATATATATATATATATGTTTGTGTGCTTCAAGACTAGATTTTGGAAATCTACCAGTAGACCCACTACATCATACAAGTTTGATGGGTCTCCATTTCCACACACACACACAAATAGCCACACATACGGCACTTCTGCGGAGACAAACACATCTTTCTTTTAGTTACTGGAGCCCTCTCAAAAACGCGCCTATAAATCCTCCAGGAGCGGGAAGGAGTTACAATGGAAAGACTGATGGATCTGCAACACTGCAGCGGCTCACACGCTTCGATTGCCATAACAGCTCCTTTGTGGACACAGCGCTCGCCGTGTGGCACCGAGCCTTAAACACACATTTTGAACTGTCATATCCAATACAGTGGGTCCTGGTGGATAGTTAAAGACAAAGGAGAAAAATAAAGCAGAATAGAAACATGATGTGGAAAGACTCACTTCTTGAACAGCAGAATAGGAGCTGTTGTTGAACATGGTGCCTGATGCCTAGTATGCTCTCCTGGCCTTGCGAAGATAAAGGATTTAGTAACACAACCTTTGTAGGTTTACTTAGTTGTATGCTCTGAATGAAGAACCAACATTATTTGGAGGCTCCCCTTCTCCTTTTTTTTTTTTTCTTTTTTGTGTTGTCAAGAGTAGAATATTCTCCAGCAATGCAATTTCCAGCTGACCTATCTTGAGGGCACATGGAAACAATAGGGAGAGATTAATGGCCTAGGACACTTTGAAGAGAACAATGCCATGATCTTGGGATGAACTAGAACGCGTAAAATGTAGCAATCTTGGGGAAAAAAAAACAGTTCTGCAAACAGAAACCTTTTCCATGGCTTATTTAGCAATGAGCATAAAGGAAAACGTGTCTGACTGTTTTGATTTAAAATTTGCTGGCTATAAACAATAATTTTGAAATAGTGTGAGTCAATATTATTTTTCTTAAAATGTGACATAAGGTTTAAAAGCCAAGTTCTCCTCTGGATGAGGCTGATACCAGCGTGATCAAGAGCAGAATTTGTGTTGATTGCATTTGGCGCCTGGTGATGCTCACCCATGAGACACAGTGACAAGGGACTGTATGCGGAACTCCATGAATGAACAGTTTTGATCTGCAAACAGCTACGGGCTGTTCCAAGTGGAAACGTGCTTTTATTATCAGTACAGAATTACTCTGCGATAAATAAATCATCTGTTGCAACTGAAACATTATTCCATCATACATTAAGGAAACATGCAACCTTTCCACTTTTCAGTTTATTTCGTTCTGGTGTATTTTCCAGATTGTTAGGTACCTCTCCAAGGATCTATGAACTAGCAATTGGAGGTTAAAAAAAGGCAAAACAAAAATACCTTGAGATTCATGTTATAAAGAAATCCCTCCAAATCACAGTAAAACAGCTCTCATGGAACACAAAATCTCTAACTAATCAGCTTAAGTCGTGTTCCCTCTATATTCCCCAAAACTCACCCTTACAAAAGTGTCTGTGAAAAAAGGTAAACTTTACAGAAGGCAACCAAACCTAAGCATGGACTACCCAAGAAAACCAATGTTTTCAAGAGTCTGGCAAAAATGCTTCCATAACCTCTGGAACAAGTCATGCACAGCTTTCTATAGCACTGAATCCTGATGGTCGATCACTCGGTGTCACTTCAATCGTTTATGACACTTCTCTAATATCTCTTATAATATCTTCTTATGCAACTTCTGACACCTTTTCAGAGGTGCTACAGACTTTCCTCCTTCCCTGCTTTTCTGAAGCAAGTAAGAAGCCAACAAACACCACCTCTCTGCTGAATGTAGCTGAAATCAACCAAAAGGTTCTGGCAGGAAGAGGAAGCCTGACACACAAAGACAAGTGCTTAAACCATATTGCTTCAGAAAACTAGGTGAAAAACACTATATAAGAGGTTGTATACAAGGTTTCTCAGCATAGATACTTCTGCTTATATTAAACGTGCAGAAATGAGAGAAAAGATCCTGAAGTGTTTTTAAGTTAAGACTGGAAATACTGGAAAGCTCTGAAGTCAGAACAGCTTCTGAGGTTCTGCTGCTCATGTGCTTTGCATCATTTACCATTCAAAGCATTAACGAAGACAACAACAGAGCAAGAGGAGAACCCCAGCAGACACAAAAACATGGGCCAGATGCTGATATCCAGCTGTTGCTGATATCCAGCTGTTGCTGATATCCAGCTGTTGCTGATATCCAGCTGTTGCTGATATCCAGCTGTTGAGGCCTCCTGAAAGCAATTGAAATCCAGACCTAAATGATCAGCACGCTCCCTTCGTCTGGAGCACAGATATCATCGTCCTCTGATCTTCTACTTGCCTCTTCCAAGTCCAACAGACTGCGTCAGCTTTATCTAGATGAAGCATGAGCCAGCTTACCATTAACTAGGTGCTGGAAAGATACCAGGTTTATTCTTCCACTGCACCTGTTGCGTTTGCATAGTGGAGTTCAAGGCTATTTATGCACTTTCCTGCTGGCTTTTTTTACCCATGCTAAGAGACTCCAACTGTCACTCAGAAATGCCTTAGAGTAGTCAGTGGGTTAGGCAGACACACTACCTTCAAGAACTCCCCAGGAGCAATGAATTCCCAAACAACTTCATCCATTTCTACCATTATAACCTGTGGAACAGAGTTATACTTTTTATACAACCTACCATTCTTGCAAAGGAACTAAAAAGGAGAAATAAAGTAACATTGGGCTTACTTCAGCTCCCAAATCCCTGCCAAGTCTGGGTGCTCACTTCGCTAGCCTCGTACACCTCAAGAAACAAATTCCTTTCAGCAGTACTGCAGCTCGACACACAAGTTGCGGGGTGGGCTGCAATTCCTGACCATCCAGCACATGCTGTCCATTTAGGATCTGGAACCAGTAGCAGGAATTAAATAAAGAACATGAACAACAGCAGAGACAACAGACAGAGATCACCCTGCAGTTAGGAAGACAAAGGCAAGGCCGGATCCAGCATATTCCCAGCAACACCCCAGATACTGGCTTACACAGCAGCGAGCACCAACATCCCTTTGGGGCTTTTGGCTTTGGGGACAGTAGAGCCGTGACCAGCAGATGGGTGCTTGCTCAGGGCATGCTGCGATGGAGGGGGAAGCCATGAGGGTGGGTACAGGTTTTGCACTGTGTGGGAAGGTGAGCTTGACATTGACGCTTGAGAGGAATTTAGTTGGATGCAGAGCCAAGAGGCCACACTGGGTGGAGTGCTAAGTATACAAACTCAACCTGTAGACGAATGCCTTGCCTCATCTGAGGATTACTCTCTCTGGTGCAGAACGGTCCCAGCCCCATCTTCAGCTCCACGCAGCTTCTCCTCTACTCATCCAATGAGCACTGAATTAAACAGCCACACCAGGCAGACACGAGGCCTCAGCATCATACAGCTCTTAAATGAGAAAGCTTGCTTTTAAACAGCACAGTGTGATTACTTCAACATACTTGGCATAAGAAGGAACTAAGTTGAGGCATTTGGTGGTTATGGAGAAACATATGGCCTTATTTCACCATTTTTTTATTTTTATTTTTTTTAATGGCAAGCTTTTTCCTTCCTTTTGGGGATGTTATGACTGGAATGTACAGATTCCATGAGTTTGTTTTCTTCTTCTGTTCCTTGGACATTCTCCCTCAGCTGCTTTTTCCATCAGAGGACTTGCAGAACAACTTTGAGTGCCTTGTTTTCTATGTGAGTAAATATATCCTCTGGCATCCTGCTTAGCAGAGATGCATGCTCCCTCCAACACCCAGACTTACACACATTTAAAACAATTAAGCCTATTTATCTCCTAAATTGTTGCCGCATTCACTTCCGGCTCGATGCACTTACATGCTTGCAGAGATCAGCTCAACCACATTGGAAATGGATCTTCTCTGCATGTGCTTAGAAAAAAATAAAGTTTAAGTTCAATGAAGATAAGACTTGGCCAGAGCCAAAGGTTCTGTGCCTTCCATTCCATTCCAGCACAGAAAGCAGAAATAAAGGAACACTAATAAGTAAATTGAACATCCTGGCTGCTTTGGTACGTGTGTTCCCTGCTCATTTGCTTTATAGTGCCTTGGCTTGCTACTCTGTCATGTGAACAGTATCGAAGAAAGCCAGATCCTTTTTACTTGGAAATTGATGATGTATGTACCCAAGTGTTGATCCAACTGTCTTCATGGCCCAGGAGTAACATGTTTATCTTTTACCTCCCCTCAAGCTTCTTAATATTAATAGGATGGGTCTGCACAAGACCTGGCATTTATAAATACCTTCAACTCAAGCTTCCTTTTCCAAGGCTGCCACGCATTTGAACATAATCCCAGGCCAACTGTTTCCACATCCAAGCATCCCACCCTATTCTTACTTTTATACCACTTGCACTGCTTATTGTAAGTTTCTCCTGGCTGATTTCCCAGAATATCCTTTGCCTCTGGCAAGATAATTGCACAAGACTAAAATATTGTCGCCACAGACCTTAGCTACATTATATGCTGCTGTCAATACAGCCGGGGAGGGGGGGAAGTCTGTGGGACAGAAGTGCTAGGTCCTGAAGAACTAATTCTTTCATAGTCCAGAAATCACATGGTTTAAAACAGTTGCTCCAAGATTTTGGTTTTGGTGTTTTTTTCCCTCTCTCTCCTGTGTGGGTTTGTGGTTTTTTCTATCGTTTGTTTTTTGCCGCTTGTTTTCATGTTTTTTTCCCCCCTTTTTTTTTCCCCTGGGGGGAAAGTTCAGGTCTCATCTACCAAATGCGAAATAGTGAGCAGGGTAGAGGGGAGTCAGTGTTTTGTCAGCAAGGAAAACAAGCAGTCTTAAGAGAAGTGGAGATTTTCCCACTCTTCATTTCATCTAGTTCAATATCTACTCATCTCCTGAAAAGGCAGTCAAATGGAAAATTTTACGCTGATGTCTTAAAGTATTTGATCCACTTACACTACACCAGCCGAGAACGAATGTTACCAGCCAAAATGCCAGCTGATGACACAGCAGAGACCAAAACCTCAGGTCAGTGACCTTTCGTGGGCGCCACAAAAAACTTCAGTCTTCCTTCCAAAATTAGAGGGTGGGGATGCTGATAGACAACACAGGCATGCTGGCAGGCAGCATCTGAGAGCTGGGAATTTCAGCCTTTCTTGGAGACAATACATTACCATCAGCCACACCTCTCTGCAAGGTGGCAGCCACCAGCTCCTGTGACTTCTGAACCTTGCCAGAGTCTGGCCTTCACTTTGCCTTCTGCCCTATTAAACACACATGATTCCTCATCTTCTCTAAGGAATCACACTGGTGATGGGGATCGCATTCCCCAGCATAAAGTTAAGCTAGTGGTAGTCCCACAGGCTTCTTTAACTCATGAATTCCTCAACCTACTATTGTGAAAGTCTTTTTATACTGGTGTTGTGCGCTTGTATCTCCCTACCTTCACCATTACAAGATGCTCAAAAGCTGACTCTCCTTCTGCCAGGCTAAAACATGCAAGTCCATCTTCCACAGAAGAAAGTCTGTTGGTTTAGAGCTCCTGGTGGTCACAGTTCGGTCTGGTGTTAACGCACTAGAGCTGGGTCACTATCAGCTCTCTGCATCCCTCATCCTGTTATCTCAGAAAACAGACCAAGTTAATTCTGTCACGCACAGATGCGCGCACTGGCATTTAAAGGAAAGCACTTCACGTTAAAAGCAGAGTTTAATTGCAGTGGAAAAAGAAGTGGTTTGCTTCAGCAGAAATCTCAAATTTTGAAATACCGAAGAGGAACTTGTTATTCAATGAAAAGATTAAACAAAGAACAGTGATTGCCACACTGCTCAGCAGCTGATCAAATGTGATTGAACTCTGTCCAGGAGGATATTGATTATAACCGCTTGCTATTCACTTTGAAATTAAAGAGGTTGAGTTCTACTCTCAATTACAACACAAGCTTCAGTGAAATCACTTTGAATTTGTACTGCTGTCACAGGACAGGGCTGCACACACCCTGACTCTGTAGTTTTCCTCCCCGGTGTAGCTCCTCTCACGTAGCCCATGGCTGAATCTCCGCTGCTGAGGTTTAACAAGTACTGAATGAAAAAGGCAATTCTTCAAATACACATTCAGGAAAATGTTAAGAAACTAATAAAACATCCAGTAAGTCAGAAGCACAAGCTTTTTGGTGTGTCAGAAAAGCAAGTTTTATTTGGAGCTTGGGAAAGGAAAATATAAAGCAATTCCATCGGTTGGTAGAAACCCAAAGGACAGTTCTATGTTAATACCCAAATCCAGAATTGCAAATTACACTACACAGTCCAGCATTGCTGGCTGGACTGAACAAAGCACAAACAGGAAAAAAAAACTGATTTAAAACAACTCTCACAAAACCCAACAACCCTTATTCTTGCTTTACTCATCCAACATGAGCAACACAGCTGAGGACAGTATTTCAACAATCTGTGTAATTTTATCTTTTCTGTGTTCTTCTACTTTGGATATTATGTGTCATCTCTGTTTGTACAACAGCCAAGTGCCTGATCCTGCTTTCTTTGCCAGCCATACAGATCATAAATCAGAGAGCACAGCTCATAAATCACGTGCCACTGAATACTGAATCAAACTGAGACACCCAGAGACTCCACTTGGTAGGAACTACAGGACTTTAAGGGGGCTGGGGGCAACTGGGGTATGCCCTGACATGCAGGAATAGGTGCAAACACAGGTGTCCTCAGCAGCAGGCATCCCCTGGTAGGGGGCCTCAGCCAAGCTGTCTACAGGGCAGCTGGGGCACATCCCACCCTGCTCCTTCTCCCTGGACCATTTCAAGCCCATTTGTTGTCCCATGCCATGTACATGAACTGGGAATGAGACTTTTCCACTGTGTCCCTATGAGCCACTTCATAAATACCATGAGTGAGGGGAATGGAGCCTGTAAACATTCAGAAATCTGTGACTAACAGCCTTGTGCTTTCAGTGACATGAAGGTTTCTTTCAGTTTTCTTCTAAACCTATACTTGCGTGAAGGCAACTAATTCACAAACAGCCCAGTTCTGCTCAGCAGAGCACTCTAAAAACATCCTCCCCAGGCTGTAACGTGGCCCTCAATGTACCACAGCTGCTCACAACACCCAGCCAGCAGGGCTGCTCATGAGCGCTCCTCAGTCCAGACAAAAATGAGCCAAATCATCTTAAAAACCAAGTCTTTACAACTCTTTCCTTTTCCATCCATGGCCGCTGCAGTGCATAATGGAGCACCTGTGCAGATGTTGTGCCTCAGCTGGAGAGGACCACGCAACGTGCAGCTACAAAAACCATACACAAGGGCCACCAGGAATGGGCTCAGCATCCAGCCCGCACCCCTTCTTGCAGCTCCTTGCAGCAATACATCTCTGGGTGTGGGTGGGGAACATGCTTATGCTTTGGGGAAGAGCAAGCTTGGAGTGACTCAGTGTTGTTTTTGGCTGTTTTTAGAGACGTGGGGAGGAGAAGCTAAAAACATCCCCAGTGAGCCGGGAAAGTTTGCATTGTAGGTCTTTCTTAGAGCCTGACCTCTATTGTCCTGAGAAGTGCTGAAATACATGGAAGAAGGTCTCTTAGAGAAGGCCCTACGTGATACTGGATGGTAGGAGAACGAGAATGATTAAAAAGCTGGAGACATGGGCACAAAATCATTTGCAAAAAAATCATTACTTTCTCCCCAGAAACCTTTACCAGGCAATGGACTCCACCATTCCCATGCACATTCAGCAACACACACATACACACCCCTTTCTACTTGTGCACCCATACAATGATCTCAAGAGAGCGAGGCAACTACCTCATGGTAGTAACACGGCAATAATTCTTACCACTACAACCACCCCACTCCCTCCACATCCTGACATGAGCTATACAGGGAAATTGTACGGACAGGGAAGATGCAAGCTCTGAGTAGTGTCCAGATGTGCACGCTCCCACCATGCTGCCAGGAACAGAGCCCACGTGCCCCAAATCTTCTCATGCCCTGCTCAAACTGCTCTGAACCATAAGGAAGAAAATTAAAAACAACACACTATAAGGTAAAACATGCCAAATTCCCAGCTGGTGGAGCCCCACTGAAACCTGGGGAGTTATGCAATATCAAAGCGGGCCCAAAACTGAATATAAATAATATTTCCGTAAGTGAAAGCATAATTTTGTTCCCAGTAATCTTTAGTGCTAACCAAGAGCCAGAAAACTCTGTATTTGCTTGTGATTCCTTCCTGCCCTCCCCTCCCTCCCCAAGTTCAGAAGAGTTTGGATCTATGGGCTTGGTTCAGTTCTGAACTCGGATTAGGAAAGTGCTAACATTACCTCAAAGGCTGCCAACAGAGGTAATACTGAAACGCACGCACTGTCCTCAGAAGGTTAATCTCCAATGGTAAGGGAATTAGGCTGAGGCAAAAAATGACTCTACTAGGAAAAGAAGTTCTGCTCCAGCTGTCATACGGAGTTATATATATGAGCAGGCTTACTGTTAATCAGTATTTTATTTGGGGTTTGAAATGGTTGGGCCTTCAAGATTTTTTTTTTTTAAAAGTTTTGTTATTTCTTTTCAGAGGCTGAATCAAGCTCTGCTCTGCACCTATCTGTCAGTTACACAAGGGACTCATTTGGAGCTATGCTGGTTCATTACTGGAAACACAGACCTTCCCTCTGCCGAGGCGGGCTTCAGAACAAGAAGTTGGCTCCCTCGAGATGCACAGAGATACACACGCTTCATCCAAGAGGTTTCAGAACCAATATTCAGAGGCTTGAAGCCCAGCTCCTGCTGGATGCTCAAGGGTGAGAAAGCCCCAAGAACAACTTCTGATTTGACCCCATAACTAAAAAGCCAGGCATAACGGTAATCTTTGGCCCTACCTGGGCCCTTCTCAAAGAGTCGCCAGCTGTGAAGGAAAAGCACAGCGCAGTCTCACTGAAGGACAACACAGCAGCTGAGATCCTCTGGCTTTTGTGGCAGCTCCAGGAAGCACCCCACTGCCTGAAGACCTCTTTGAGCTCCCTCAGCACACAGCACACGAGCTCACCTGCGCCCTGTGATGTCTGACAGACACCTCCTGCAAAGCACTGCGTCTAACCAGCAAACATTTCCGTGCTTTCAGTCAGTAAGCAGAACACCACTGTCACCTTTCTCAGTTTCTCTTGCAATGACTACTGCAGGGCACAGGCCAACCAGAGGCTTTTACATCACGTTGTTTTCAGGACGTCACATAGCAGGAGCTACATGGCTAAAGGCCACCACCATGGACAAGAGACACAGAGTGGGGCCTTGCACACTTGAGTTGTGTCCAGCTGAGGTGCCAAGAAGTCATACCCTCTGTGCATGGGTGCTGGCCAATGCATTTGATGGGCTGGCCCCAAGCACTGCAAGACCTGATGTCCAGCTTAGCAGGGGCCCACGTCCCACCTAAACTTTGGTGGGAGTTTTGGAAGCCAGAAGAAAGAGACAGCTGTTTCCCCTCCCCTCAAAACCCCATCACGTTGCATACAATGAGCACAGACATCTATGACAAGCTGCTGAAGGTTTACACAACATTCGGGGTTTTCCCACCTTACATATAGAGACAGCATCTATATCACACAACTTCACTGAACCAAGGTCATTCATTCATTCATTTCCCAACAGCAAGTTAGACTCAGCTGAAGATGATGTTCTGGTGAATTAAGACCAAAAAAAAAAAAAGAGTGGTTTAGCCATAGTCCATTCATGACACACTCCTGAAGCTGAGTGGGAACAAAACAGAGCCTATAGGATATAGTGTAAGATCTGCAGGTTCTAGAGCATGGGTGAGACCCTTCTCACTCTACAAGTCAAAACACAGTACCCCCAAACACCACCACTCCATTTTCTTATCTCCCTATAAACCGTATAGAAATGAAAATATGATGGTAGCTGATAATCTGCACTGCAAATAAACCTTTTAGAAAACAAACAAATAAAACAGATCAACTGTTTTCTAGGTGCTACGTATCCATATCTCAAGATAGTTCCCAGGAAATAAGGGACCAAGGGAAGGATGAACCAGAGGAACTTAGCTCCTGGAACAGATCAGGGTGGGCTACAGGTTCAGAACAAAGCAGCTAATGAATGGGAGTGGAAAAATGGAAGTAAACTCCTGGTGTAATACCAACACATGCCTGTATCCAGCTTGCTACTTGATTGCAAGGTTTTGCTTTAAACTAACGGTTTATACTGAAGAAATCGTAGAGTGCATAGTTATTCTGGGTACGTACTGTGTAACTAATTGCTTCCAATAACTGGAACAACAACTGGATAAACACTTCTAGATGCACAGAAGAGATGGCTCTTGCTCCTTACCTTGTTTTTCTTAATTTTTATTATCAGCTAGCTAGTAAGAAAGAACATTAAGTAGTAGCAACAGTACAGTGCTTTCCCGCAACAGTATTCTGAAGATGACACACTCGTAAACAGTTCCATCAAGTGGGGAACAATAATGCAATTTGGCAGAAAGAATCTTAGAAGCCAAGTTACACAGAGAAATTATTGTTAAAATTACATTAATCAAAACCAGTTAGGAAAAGATGAGAGGAAGACTCTGGCAGAACATGTCTGGGATGTTACCAATTAAACTTGTTTTTCTTCCTAAAAGGCAATAGCATTCTTTTTAATTAGCCTCTGTCATTCTAATTCTAACAGTAACCCACAGCGCAATTATTATTTGAGCTACTTGAAAACTTAAAGCATGCACACAGTTTTTTTTAAAGACTCCTAAGTGGACAAGCAGTGTGGCTGCGTAGGGATGAATGAACAATTTACTTTGTCGTTTCTGAAGCTAATTTATAGCACAACGTCTATTTGCTACAAACACACACAAAACTCACATGCTGAGAAGTCGTTCTAGGAATAGCCTAAAGCTATCTACACCATAAGTCACCTAGCTAGGGGTCAGAAATAAATAGAAAGATGTATCTTCCCAGGTTTAGCATTCATGTTCTCTGTGAAGCAGCACAGCGGTGTTTACGAACCAGTGGAGAGCTCTGCACACACTGTGGCATTAGATGAGCTCACACCAGCAAAGGCACACGCTGATACAGCTCCTACTGCTGTTGATGCCATTGGCACTGAAGAAGTTAATGCCTGTAGGCTGCAATGCTAACCCCAGCTTGGCTAATCCTCTGGCATTATTACACTTTGCAACAGGAATGCTCAGCTGAAACGAGATTAGACATCTTAATGGCATTAATGAAAATCTGACCTATAAAAACTGCTTAAGAACACAAATGCTGCATTTTTCAAGTTCTCTGGATAAAACACTGAGATTCTCCTTTGCTCTACCGATGCAAGTTCCAAACCAGAAGTATAAGACTTCAAACCTTCCAGAAAAATCTGTGATTCTGACAAAGAAGGCTCATTAATAAGTTACATTTTGTCTCACTGAACTATAGAATGAACTGGATTGCAGTCTTCATAGCTCTTTGCCTCTTCCACCAACAAGGAGGCATTGCTTTATTTGTACTCACTGTGGTATGCGCTGTAGGACACAGGGAGTCGGGGAGAACAGGCAAGGTGACAGTTTGATAAGCGTTGCTCTATACAGCATGTGAAAATCTCCAGTCACAGCTGATAAGACCTGCTGTAGAAATACATTAAAGCAATTATACACTGAAGTTGTGAAATACACCTGTTCTGGTTGATAATTCCTTTTATACCCTCATTCTGGCCTACCCTCTAGGCCAACAAGGAAATCTGCAGTGTTTTCAAGTTTCTTCTTTTCTATGGAAGTAAGTCATTGCTAAAAAGATTACAGAAAACAGAATGCATGGCACATTGATGTATCTACTCCCCAGCTTTTTCAGTGCTTTTCCTGCAGGCATCCATACAATTAATGCCTTCTCCTTCGAAAAGGTGATCCTCTGAAACCCATTAAGTATCTAAATACGGCTTTTAAAATCAGCTCTACAATGCAAACGCTCATGGTGGCAGCTTTTGGCTAATTCTTATACTAGGGCAAATTTCCACGTGGTCACTCCTACTTTCCTTCTGTCATTATAGAAGGACAAGACAAATCAAGAACATGGGTAAGAAGAAATGGCAGACACCTCTTTTGCCTTGACAAAATATATCCCCTTCCCTCCAACCAGCGAGATGCCACCTTCCTGCACTCCCAGTACAAAGTACAAGACAAAAGTAAAACAAGTAGTACGAGATATAATGAAGCACATCAGAGGACTGAGAGAAGGATTCAACAGTTCCACAGATGAGAAAGTATCTCCAGTTACACTAAGTAGGGTATGAGAGAACCACCCTCAGGCTCCAGGACACAAGCCAAACTTTAACCACCAGGAATTCAGAGGAAAAATTCTCTAGGTAATGATACCTGTAATTATTTAACAGGATTTTACACCTTGCTCTGAAGCATCTGGTAAAGCATAGCTCTGGGTGGAGTACCTACCTTGACCAACTTGTTCTAAAAGGGTGGGCGTATTAGGCTTTCGCCCTACAAATCAGTAGCATGTTACATACAACACAGGCTATATCAACCATGCTTTACAGCTTTGCATATTCTAGTCATGTGTCGTTTCCATTACACTTTAGTAGGTACGTTAAAGCTTCCCAGCTCTTCTACAGAATACAGTTTTAAAATAGCCCAGCATAAGACTTGTGGTATGCTGGCAAACACTACGTGTTGGCAGCCAGTCTAACATCACTGCTGGCAAAAACAGGACACCTGTTGTCAGTATTCTATCAAACACGATCGTTTTAACACTGGGAACGGTTGGAATGGTTTCATAAAAACCTGTTTGATGTTAAATTAGCATCCCAGCCAACCAGCAACTGAATTAAATCTTCAAAGTGTCGATTGACTAACTTGGTGCAGACATGAAAAAATTAGATAGAGGTGAAACGTATCCCTGTTAAGACTAACTATAAATATTTACTTGTAAAAAAGGCATATGCTGAAAGCAACATTTGAAAGACACCCCAATGCTGCAAAAAGGTATTTCTAGTGAAAACCCCAATGAATGAAAGGGAATCACTAGGAAAGCCTGCTGGAGCAGTCAGAAGAACATTAAAAAAGCCACGTCAGAGATTGAAGTCACAGCCCCAAAGCTCCTGTTACTAATCTGGGCACCAATTAACAAACAAGAGGAGTGGAACAGCCAGAATCCCAACAGCTAGGCTGGTTCTGCCCTTTCATGCTCTCCGAGAGTGCTTTTTTCTATTTCCTTTTGGATACTAGCGCCATGACTGTTTGTCTGTACGAGTCAGCACGATGGTAGCTCAAGAGCAACTTCCAGCTAAAGCCAAAGAAAATGAGTGTGTGAGATGCTCTGGAGAACAGGCACACTTGGCAGAAGTGCCTTGCATCAGCTACTGCAGCGAGAGGACATTTGGAGGAACGTGGCTCAGGCAGAGCAGGAACACCCTGTGCACCGCACTTTCCATTGCAAGGGATGCCAAAGAAAGCACCATTTATTTATAAGGCTACCCAGTTAGAGATGTCCCCCAATGCCAGCACCTAGAGAACCTGCCTCTTCCAGTACGTACATTGCTGCAAAACCCCCTAATGCACTGCTTCCAGAAAGAACCTAAGAAAGGAAACTTCTGATTCAACTGCAGAGGCTGCAAAATACATCACCACTGATGTCATCGTGATCTGTCAGTTATGTGGAACTGCCCAAGACTTCCAATTCTTTCTTAGCATTAGAGTTATATTAAACAAACTCAAAGCCTGTTTTTTATAGGAACTATACTTAAACCCCAAGACTCAGCTCAGACTGAGGATGCAATGAGGTACTCTTGAAAATTAAACCCTTAATGTAAGGAATCTCTCTCACAAAAACAGAATGGTTTTGGAAACGCATGAAAAGAAGAGCAGCAGAAAGAAAAGGCTTCACTATTCATCTTCCCAACCCAATGAAAGCCTCGATAGCATGCCCTTGGTATAGCACCTAGTATCTGATGGGAACGATCACGTTATGTGGCAGAATCAGTTCCAGTTCCTCCAGGCACTGGATGTCACAGGCTAACACTCTTACTGCCATCAGCCTGAGCTGGTACCCTGTGGATAATGGCTTGCAGAAGCAGACTCAGTTAGAGAGGTGTAACCCAGTAATGAGTTCACTCATCTCCACGTTTAGGTTGGCACAGTAAAAGCTAAAATCAGCGCCTTGGAAAGAGCTCAAGAGGAAATACTGTGCAGAAGGGTAAGAGATCTAGAACACAGCAGAAACAGATGGGCACCCAGCACAAAATAAATACAAAAGGAAATTGCTTTCCCGTGCTTTTATTTCATCTCCTTTGTTGTTATGATTTCAGTAGCACCTTCAGGCTCCAGCAGAGATCAAGGTCTCATTTCGTTAAGCACTGTATAGACATGCAGGGTAAAATCCAGGCTCCAGCATCAAATGAAATACAGTTTTATTATTTATGTAACAGGATTTCTTCCAGAGCAAGAGGCCATCCATGCCCTAAGGTGTTTTTAATTTAAATAAGCAAGACCAGTAAAAGGGAGAAGAAGGAGCAGCAGTCAGAGATAAAGTTCAAAAGTCATGGAGCAGACAGAGCTCTGCAAGTGGGGTAACAGAACCAGAACTTCAAGCCCTGTTTCAGGTGCTACAGCCCAGCATGATACAACAGAAATCCTGCTAGGCTACATGATACCAGCTATAGATAAGATGGGGACAAAACCCTCCCCTTCTGAAGCTAGTACTTTATTTCCAAGACAAATGGCATAAACAGTGTTCTCAAAACAAGAATGAAATTACTACAACTCTGCTATGCTGGTGAAGGCAGCATTAAAGGACAGAGGACACTCTGTCTTTGCACTTTGGGGACTTGCCAGCTCCCTACCTGGAGCCTGATGACCTGCTATGGAAGTATATACATTCAGGAACAAGGCAGGGTGAGCATCATGGAAAAATAAACCACTGTTTATTTTGGATAGGGAAGATCAACATGATTTTCATGCACTTTCATGTGTATCCACGATCCCAAAGTAAAGATTCTCTTGATCTAAGAACCTGGAATGTGAACACAATCACAGCTGTTTAACGTAGGGGGAAGGGAAGGGAAGGGAAGGGAAGGGAAGGGAAGGGAAGGGAAGGGAAGGGAAGGGAAGGGAAGGGAAGGGAAGGGAAGGGAAGGGAAGGGAAGGGAAGGGAAGGGAAGGGAAGGGAAGGGAAGGGAAGGGAAGGGAAGGGAAGGGAAGGGAAGGGAAGGGAAGGGAAGGGAAGGGAAGGGAAGGGAAGGGAAGGGAAGGGAAGGGAAGGGAAGGGAAGGGAAGGGAAGGGAAGGGAAGGGAAGGGAAGGGAAGGGAAGGGAAGGGAAGGGAAGGGAAGGGAAGGGAAGGGAAGGGAAGGGAAGGGAAGGGAAGGGAAGGGAAGGGAAGGGAAGGGAAGGGAAGGGAAGGGAAGGGAAGGGAAGGGAAGGGAAGGGAAGGGAAGGCTGAAAGATGCTCAAACTCTTTACCTTTTGCAGGCAGCGTTCCCAAGCACCTGATTTAATTCTGGTTTCATTTACACCAGTGAAATAGTGCAGCAGTTGATGTTTGCATCTAAAGCAATGCAAGCTTGCGTTCAGGATGTGGATTACAAGATTCCTTTGGAAAACTGTGCAAGTTTTATTAGCGTAGACAAGGAGATGCTGCTCTAGTCTGAGCTTAATCTGGAGATCTTTATAAATTAAACACCATACCCTAGCTTTGTTATAAGAAATCCCATCTTTGCACGTGAATTTTCCACTCCACTGGCTGACCTCCCTCTAAAAAAAAAACAGTTCCCCACATTCTTCTGCCTTTGGTTTGATACTTGCTTACAGATGAAGGGACCTTTCTTGACTTGAATGGCTGAGGCAGGACAACAACTGCTCCACCAGAACCATGCCAGGTCTATTCCAGGGCAACTGCAATCAGAACTTGTTACCAGTCCTGTAGATTATACAAGCAGCCAAAGTAAATAATGGGTCTACAGAAACCAGACGAGCAATGTAGCTGTCTTCTGACACCACAGATGGAGCCTGAGCTCACCTGAAGCAACACAAGAGTGACAAAGGGGCAGCTAACGTGAAAGGAACACAAACTGTATCTTTACCCTGATACCCTAAAATCAATGAGAATATGCTGGAATTGAGCCCATTCTACAAATACAGCCCTAGGTACACAGGTATCTACACTGATGCCTATCAAATGCTTGCAATTTTGCTGTCATCCCTACTAGGATCTGTAGTGGGCACCCTCACTGCAGCCAAGTCTCACCTGCCTCTAGAAGACCAGGTCAGGACCCAGCAACCCACAGCCCTGCAGGGAGGGAAGCAAACGTGCCAGTTCTGGCCAAGTATCAGGGACAGCGCTGAACGTGGGGTCCCGTAGCACTGGGTCTGCTACACCCGACAGCCCCTATGTGTCTCCCCACTGCGCCAAAGGCCCTGGTGATGTGGCTGACCACCACAGGCATAAGGAAGGGGCCTGGATGAGATGCAAGTTTGCCAAACTGGATCCAGAGGTGATGCAGCTCCCCATCAGAAATCAGAATCCCTCACATTGAATCACATCTCCCAGCTTCTCTCAAAACAGGGAGCCAGGTCTGTGCCTCAGTCACCTGCCCTGAACCACTGAACAGAAGTCTTAAGCTGAGCAAGCCACCGGGATTGTAGCGGTATTCTTTTGGATAGCATTACTTTAGCCTGTATGACCCGCTGATAGGGCAGGGTGAGCGCGCTGCCTGGTGCCCACATCTCAGTGCCATGACAGCGATTTTGCTCAGGCGACGGGAACTCCGACTTTCAGCCCTTAAGTCCCCTCCGTTCAGTCCTCAGACTGCTTGGGAAGATGAAAAGCCCTGCAGATGTATCATCTCTAACTTTTCTTACAGCTGATGACTCTATCAAAGCCAACAGCAGTGCTTGCCAAGTAGAAAAAAACACCATATGGAAGTGAATAGACTACAATAAGGAAAATGAAGACTCGGGGGGGGGGGGGGGGGGGGGACACAAGTTAGTAGTAGCGCAATATAAGTGGAAAGAGACTGGGGATATTTCTCTTACACCACTTTTACACCAACAGACTTCAGTTAGTACTGCTCCCTTTGAGCAAAGGTTCAGTTCTGTATATATCAGATTTATCATCAGGCATTTGTTATGTAATGACGAGCCTTTTAAGTAAATAAATTCATTTAACAAGTAACATTATGCCTCTTTGCAGTTTGCTTTTTGCACACTATTGCCTGTTGACATTATCCCTTTAATTCCTATGTTTAAAAACTTTTTACGAGGACAAATACTAGAAGACTGCGCCTAGTTTTACATTTGTGGTGTGAAAGTGAAGGAGAGAAAGGTTTCAGTGACATACAGTGCTGTACTTCTTTCTTTAGATGTATTATGAATAACCAATCCCTTAAACAATTTCTCAGACATTATGTTCCAATTCTTCACACGCTCAAGGGCAAACTACGGCCCAGGTTACCTAAGTTGCTATGGATTTAGACAAACCTGCTGGGGTGCACAGAGTTGTACCACATGCCCACAGCACGATTACTCTCACGATACATTTCTTTGCTTTGTAATGCTCTCAAATATTTCCAGTAAAGCATATGCTCCATTTCACAAGAACAGTTACAGTAACGTATACGTAACACCAAATGGAAGTACTGAAGATAACCTTCCTAATGTCAGGATACACACATTCTACAGATGGATGTTTGACAAAAGGGCTGGTCAGCACATCTTTGTGTTGCCCATAATTTAAAAAATACGCTGAAAGTAGCAAGAGTACCCATGACAATCCATGACACTGATTTACGTCTTCATCTTCTGGCAATCTTCACATAAACCTAGAGTGAAGAGAACTCCTAGAAACACTGCCACACGCTTTGTTTCAAACCAAAACATTATTCAAAAAGTCACTCTCCTCCACTGTGCCCTGCATTTGTTTCCCTTCCCAGTTCCACTGTCAACTTTTTCCACACAAGGTGGAATCAGAGGAGTAGACTGAACTCCTAGCCATTTCCTTGAGCCCAATCCACTGTCCAGTTCTGCCAAAGCTGACCACATTGCCACCATCCTTGGCATTTGGAACTCAGCCCAATTTCAGAGTTGGAGTCATCCTTCCTACACTTACACCGCTGCATGTAACATCCTTTTTCTTCCACGGTTTTGGAAGTTCAATCTTGCCCTTTGCCCACCATGAAGTGCTAGATTTGGCAAGCTCAAGTATTTAAGCCTCTTTCCTCCTATTTCTATATAAATGGACAACTCTTCTGTTGCGTTAATGCCCTCTTCAACCTATTTCATTTGCATCCCCTCCCCTTCCCCTCAGCCGAATCCTCTAATTAACATCCCCAACCTCTAGTCCATACTTCAGTCTTCAACTTTGTCCAATTCTCATCTCCTCCTCCTCCCGAAAATTAAGGTGTATAGAAAATGTAAATGGTTTTAGAATATGTGTACAGTATGTGCAATGCTTCCTCCCTCCCAGTCTCTTTTTGCTGAGTAACTTTAATTTTGAATAAGGAATTTAAGGACACAACACATCTCACAGGAATTATGATTATTAATGCTACACTGGTTTTACACTGAAATATCACTGACTGGACCAGAGGTGTTCTTGATTAATTTACTAGCATAAGCAGAGATGGAGGATATTAAAAGTACAAGGTCTGATTTTCTTCCCACGTAGGGGCCTGCTCTTTAGCAATGAGAACTACCGGCACGGGAGCCTCCCCCAGCCCTACCGTTAACTCACTCGTTTCAACAGACCGGTCACACCTCTGCAGACTGATGCCAAGGAGAGCTAAGAGACCAAAGAATCATTTGCAAGAGCGTTAGATGGCCAACAGCATGCCAGGGACAATACCTATAATATAACTGTACAGATGATTGAGTTCCCATCTCCGAGAAAAATTCTATCATGCTTTACCTAGAGGTACACCTACGGATTTCAGTGATTTTTCTCCTGCTACCTTGTGTAAGTACAGTACCCATGCAAAATAACAGAGGTAATACCCACTCTGGACTAACAGCTCAGCCACTGCTCTCATAAACAATATATAATGCATATATATAAACCTACATATCGGATATCAAAGATTCTGTACCTTAAAAAGTCATAATAAGAGCTAGACTCATTCACTGCATTTGATATTTTTTCAGATAAATATTGTACTTGGAAGACAACAATTCAAAAGAACTAGGAGCTGCACACGTCTAGGGAGATTAAAGCTATTAAATATACCCAAGCATACACTGCCCAGCGATGTGCTCGTCTGTGCTCTATAATAAGGCAACTAACCGACTGCTCGGGAAAAGCTTTAACAGCTTGCATGGGACTCAGCTGATATGGATACACTTATGTTGGAGCCAGCTTTTTGTGCTTCTCTGCACAAAAGGTGATATCTATGCAGATAACAGAGTATGTAAAAAAACCTTGGAACACCTCACCTGCCACACCAGGTAACCAGTGACTGAAAACATGCACGGTTCACTTCTAAAGTACCCTCAGAGTATGTGTTTAGGACAGGACTCGAGCAAACTTTTGCACTTCTCTCCTCCATCCCCAAACTATTAATACCAACAGTCAGATGCTGAAGGACAAAATAACAGAATTTGGCTTCAGTCAGACTGGTGAAAATCTGGAGCAACTCAGCTGAGGCCAGCGTAACTGAGATCAGAATTTGGCCCCAGCTCAACAAACAGAGCCAAATTCATTACCACACTCTTTCCCTACATGTCTGCATACTAAAGAGCACGTTTTTGGTTTTGTTGTTTTTTTATTTATTCTTGTGTGCACATCTCAGCCAGTCTAAAAGTACATTCTGTAATTGTGACAAAAATGCCAACTGACGTAAAGAAGTTCCACGGATTTAATAATATTTTGCTTGGAAATGTGTGCAGAAATGCATGCATTTTCAGTGTGCCTTGACTCTGAGCTGTAGGAAACACCTTTCTGAGAAAGAAGAGGGAACTTTTCTTCCACGCAGAAAGCTTCAGCAAAGACCTCAGCAATGACGATTGTTTTTATCAACTTGGACATATGCTTCAGTGTCTGGGTGAAGACAATTTAGTCAAGATGGACAAATGGAAAGCATACAGAAAGATGAGAAGGTTTTGGGCACAATATATGAGAACTTCCTGACATCTTTTATTGTTATCCAGTAAATATTGTGCTAGGCCCCAGACTACTGAGTGTCAAAGCCCTGAATGAAATGAAGTAGTTATCTGTCTTTCTCTGATCTTCTTTCAAGAGCAAAAGTGAAAGACTTGCCAAGTTCCCTCCCCTCACACTCCACTAATCAGTCTTTGTCTGGATTCACAAACATGGGCTATAAAAAAAACCTGGGCACAGCTTTGGATCCCAATGAAGCAAGGGAAAGGGGCCACGCTCTATGAGTGTACCAGATGGAGTGCAAAAAGCAATGGTGGAAGGAGGAAAGATGACAATCCCCATTCCTTAGCATCACCCATCCTGGTACAGTGTCATGATCGGATTCTGACCGTCCTGTCAAGTGCTAAGGCAGATCTATACGAGATAGCTGCTGCTGTCTGAATCAAGAATGTCTAAAGTCAGAGTCCAGTTCTCAGAGCCAACAAACAGTTTCTCAGCAGCAACAGCATCATTCAGTTTGCCTCTCCAAGAACGAGAGAGGTCATCTATTTCATTTTCTCACGTGGTGTAACGAATTCTGGAGGGGGTGATTGGAGCCTAAGGGAATGTCAGCTGAGGAAGCATTCTGGGAAACCTTCATAAGAATCAGATTTATAGTCAGTCTCTCTCTTGCTTTATTCCTTCAGTTTTTCCCCATTACCTCAAGGCTTCAAGCTTCTTATGCATACGGGACCTATGCTGCAGGAGATTCATCTCTCCTCTCCATACCTCTGTCCCTGCAGAAGCTGCCAACTACTCCCCTCCTCCTACGCATCTTCACGTTCCTCCTTTCCCATCATCAGCTCCCAGTCTGGACTTGCTAAGCTGCTCAAATGGAAACAGAAGGCATCCAGATCTGACAAAGAAGGGAACCCCATCTATGCCAGAGCAGCAGGGAGCACAGGCAGACTGCCAGTTTTGATGTGTGGAGGAAACAAGTGGCAGAAGCACCAAGCCCTCTACCACTCCTTAGTCCCAGCAGCTGCAGAAGGAGACGGATAACCTGCAGCAGCAACCTCTAACTTTTCCTCTGGCTCAAAGACGTGATCTGCTGCTCAGTGCAGCTCCTGAATCTCCTACCCCTGAAGCAAGCCCTGTTGTCCCACCTGAGACCATTAGCACAGCTCACATTCACACTGAGGCACATTTACACAGCTGTGGCTGCAACATCAGCACTAGCAACTTTTTCACTTTAAGGCTGTTCCTCGCTGCCAGATGTTGCCAAAGTGGCTTTGGAATAAATTAAGTCTGGGCTTAATAAAGCCTATTTATGCTGTCTCATTTAGCACAGCTCATGTTTATGGGGATTTATTAGGCACTTAGCTGCAAGAAAGAGGAAAATATTTGCTTGTAGTTTCAGTTGCTCCGTATGGCTCTCTGACTCAGTGGCCTCTGAAAGCACACAAATATTTTCCAGTAAACAAAGAACTGGTTCAAACTGTTGCCCATTGAAAACAAGACTGAACATAAACATTTGATTCATAAGCCTTTTTTTTTTTTTTCCAAAAATTGGAAGGGGTCCAGCTTTCTTTTTCCTGTAATGTGACCAGAGTCTTCAATTCGGATGTGTACGAAGGGCAGCGACTCCTTCTCTTCAGTCTTCAAGGAGCAAATGACTTAACAGGATTGTTAGCAGCCAGCCTAATGCTATGATCTCAGAAGTACCACAAGCACAGTCATCATTTTGATCCTTGCTACTACACCAGCTTCATTAAAGTCTGAACCAGAGAGTTCTTGTACGTCAGCATCTTCCAGACTGAATCCAGGTGTAGATTTATTGGCAAGTGATTTGCCTTTGTAGGTCAAATTTATACACACATACACCCACGTGAACAGGACCCAAGGAACTCTCAGTAGCAGAGAGCAACTGGAAACCGTAAAACCAAGCAAGAACTGAATAACTGAGCCATTGTGTCACACTAATGACTAGGCTAAACAGGCAAAAATCACAGTTGAGGGAACTATGCCCACTTGTATCGAGAACAACCTGTCTCGTTATTGTTAAGGCTCCTCGTTTCTTTGGTCAACTGTGACCACAGTAGTTGACTCATCAATTGCTATGGCTTCCAGTTTTCAAGTTGTCCAAAAGCTTTTTAGCACTTTGTCAGCTGGACTGATTTCTCCTATTATTCAAATAAATTCCTAATGGTTCTTGCTTTGTAATGAATTCACATTTGTTTCCCTCTAACTAGAGAACAGCCACACCACAAGCCAAGATGTCCAGCTGCTTGTAGGCTGGCATGCTGAATGGTGCTTTCTCACCAGAGAGACAGAACTTGTGGAATTGAACTGGTATATACAGGTATTCATGATGGACTGTACCTTCTCCCCCACTTTCTGTATTTTTTTTTTTTTATAGACATCCATCTCAACATGCCTTAAATCTTTCATTTAATACCACTGAAACCGGTGGAAAAAAAAGTTCAGAAAGTCAGACTCCATTGTCACTGTTTAATAACCATCTACTTATTTGGGGAGGAATTTCAGTAAGAATCACATGCTAATATACAAACTGAGAGAAGTCTGAAGTGTTAAACTTTATAACAAAGTGGATAGTCTCCGTATACCTAGCAGGTCACAGTACGATACACAGAATTCCTGAACATGGATATACAAGAAAGTGACTTGATCATGGGCAATGAGGAAAAAAATATTTAAGAGGGCAAACCCCGCAGAATACCCTTACTTTCAATAGCTACAGTCAAACACACAATTGTGTTCTCTTCCCAGCCATTTATTTTATTATAGCTTACACAATATTTAGAAAGCCATATATAAACACAGGCACTAGTGCCTGTTGAACAGACTCAGATGTCCCCTAGGAATGGATTTCTGTATCTGCTTGCTCTTAATACCACATGGCATCTGTCCAAAACTGTGTACTGGGAAGAATGTGTACGTTTTTGCATCTCTAATAATTGTGAACAGTTTTCTAGATGTTAAAATTCCATTTCTAAACTATTTTAATCAATTGGTTCCATTAGTATTTTTCTGGTTCATTTTATTTTTAATAAAGGAATTTTATATTTCATGAAAACCTTGCTCATCCCATAATTAAAGCAAGCTGCCTCTTCCTCTTCTCCCAGATGTTTTCCAATGAGAAACAGGGTCTTTAAATTGATTTGTGTGAAAGAGTTGTCCATTACAAATGACCTAAACCAGCTTCTGGATCCAGAGCAAAAAAAAAGCAATTTTTTTTTTTAAACAAAAGAATCTTCCCCCCCCCCTCAAAAGGAAAATTTCAAAACTCATTGCAGCAGTAATATCATAATGCTGAATGGAGAGAGATCTTATTTCTCTAGAAATACTTTTCTCAGGGGAGGGGATGTTTAGAACAAAATGAGAAATTATATTTAGAAAGAAAACAATGAAATTCCACAACACAGCTTCCCACTCACTCCCATTTAAAACACAAAAGGCAAGTTTCTTTTATATAGTGCTATTTTCTGTTGAGAAATACTGTTTAAGGAAACAAGATTAGCTTCCCACTATGTGACATACATTTAACATTTTCAATACAGAAAACAAGAGTGGCTTAAACATGACCTGCCTGATGAGTGATACAATTGTCCCTGTTCAGAGCTTCTTTAAGCCCAATTTCTTCCCACATCTGTTGATTAGTCAGGCAGCACCGTTACTGGGGAAGCAGAATGGCATCAAGAGACTGTAGGGACTTGCACCTCAGTACATCAGGAGTCATAGCACCTTTCACTTCTAAACTGCATCCATCAAAATATCAGTGTCATACACTTATTTGGATTTCTCACAGGAACACTATTACCAGTAATATTTAAACATGTCCTTGGGTTGTTGTATTATTATTAAGCCTGACCCTGAGCTTTATAGTTTATAAGCCATACAAAGCATTTATTACACATCAGTTTATTAATATAAGTGCCAAGGATGATGTGAAAAGTCTATGTCAATATTAAGCATTGCAGACAAACATGAAAGGAGAAGACTGGTATGTGGAGCTCATGGCTGGCACAACTCCATTGTTTTGGGCATTGCCTTTGATTTTAGGGGACCACCACCATAAGGAAGATTCACTCAGTTATTTGTTTCTTCCCCTCCAGACATTACGACAAATTGGGATCTTTACATCATGGACTATGAATCATAGAAGGCTATGCTACATTCGGGGAAGTCCTTTATCTCATATGAACACAGATAAAATATTTGAATCCTGCTGAAAGAAGGGAAAAGCGTCCCCTTGCTGCACTGCAAATCTTGTGATTTCATCTGGGGAGCTTGTGATCAGTTCTCAGTCTTGTGATTACCAAAAAGTTCCAGCTTCCACTTTAGAATGTGAGTCTAGTTTTGCTGTTTTCATAGAGAACAACATAATCCTACGATACCTTTAAATCCCATATGGTTCAAAAACTAAGCCACAGGATGCAACATTTAACACTTTGTGGGGGAAAAAGACTTTTGACTGTACTTTGGAAATGAAACATCATCTTTCCTGCTTTATGGGAAAAAAATTAAAAAGTTAAGTTTAGATTTCCTTCAAAATGGTAAGGTATCATAGTACGAAGAAACTGTAACTTTTAGAATACACATTCCTTTAGATCCACAGATTAATAGGACACACTGATGTGTCACGTGGCATTTCTTTCCCTTTTCTGATGCTTCAAACTTAAATCTTCACTATAAACTATACTTAGAGCTATCAGAATGGACTTATTCTTACTCAAGCAAGTGCATCACTGTGCACTTCACTGACTAGGAATAGCAGGAACAGCCTTGAATGGCATAATGCTTTGGGCTTCCCCTGCTTCCAGAGCAAATAGAATTGGAAATTCTCTTTTTCATTTACAGCCATTGTTTTGAAGATTCAATTTTCTCCCAAAGATAATTTAAAAAAATAATTTGGAACCCTCGCATGAGATATATTTACCTTAATACCGTTCTCTCTACAGGACTTCAGCAAAAGTGACCAGAGCCTTAGAGTTATCTTATGTTCCAAACTGTCACTGTTTAAGGCTTAGATGGCAGAGATAAAATTCTTCCTTCACTTCAAAAAAAAGTTATTTAAGATTCAGTTTAGTAATCAAAGTTGTACATGGAGACTGTTATAAAACCCTAGTAATAATGATTTAAAAAAAAATTTTTTTTAAACTGTATCATACTAGACTGGGGGCAGGAGGGGGATTGCAGTTCTGAACAGGTCCAGATAAGACTAGAATTCCAGGCCTGATGAAAGTACATACACAAGGGAAATTAGATATTAGATACTCGCAGTGAGTAGTCCGGTCTCTAAGCTTGCTCAGTGGATGACTCAGTCAAATGTTGTACAAAACTGTCAGCTTTATACTGCACAGATCAGTTAAAAATCTTTATGCTTATAATAATAGTCTGTGTGCATCTATGCCACGACATTCTTTCTAAAGTGCTTTTGCAAGCCTTCCCCATGCAGGGATTATTCTTCTACCTTTAAAGCAATACAGAGCAGATCATTAACACAGAACAAAAATCCTCTATGGCAGCTTTTACAAGAAAGCAAAGAATACTCAAATCAACCGAAAACATAGAGGGGAATTAAAAATGGTATTATACAAACAACAATCAGGCCAGGGCTCTGGGACTAGACAGAGGGAGAGAGCTCCAAGCCTTCATTCAACTCCTTATCTGCTGATCTCATCATTGCAATTCCTCCCAAGATAGCCTCAAGATATTGCCTTAAAAAAAAAAAAAAAAGCAATAATGAGGTCATAGCCAAAATGCATGCTTGTTTCAAAACTCTTAATACAGCCTTTACATAAACAGTTCCTGTAGAGACTACTGGAAATTCCACTTTTACAACCAGGAAGGAAATGTCAATATTGGACTCTCCAATACCGCATCCAGCAGCTTTCAACATCCTCAAAATGTTTTCCCTGACTTCTCAGGACAGAACCATCTTTCTTTCCACATCCTATAGTAAGTGGGAAGTCAACTGAATGAAAATTGAAGTGGCCAAAATAACTCACTCCACCTCCTCAAGAGCAAGTACACTCATTTCAGGATGAAGGAAGCTCTAAGTTAAAGTCTGCTTTCACAATGACCTATGAGTGGCAAGCAGGCCCCTTAGACATGAAGGAAGAGGAGAAAAGTAAAGGAGGGTTCAGAAAAGTATCATTATCACCTTAAAAGTAGCTCCAAGCTGTCTTTAAAGAGATACAGCTGTGGTGAAAGGTGAGGAGGTGAACAGCTTCCATACTCCAAACAATGATATGGTCATTTTCTTCTTTTCTCTTGCTCAGGGCCTAGTATGAAAGGAATGCAGCTGTCTGACATCTAAACAGTCGTTTGGTTTTGCACCACAAAATTTGCCTTTTAAGTTCCTATACCTCTTTTTGTGCTAGACTACTGTCCAGAGTAGCATGCAGAGTAACATACTGTCCAGAGCTGGATTGAAACCTCAGCCAACTCCTTCTTTGCAACTATTCTGAGATGCAACGCAACAGCAGAGAGCACTCTAGCCCTACAGGCTACATTAAACATTCCCAAATCACCATCAGGATCTTTCTTGTGCCATCTGCAAGCCTTCCTCCAAGTTCCACATTGCTAGATGTACATCTCGAAGGAGAAGGTTTCAACCATCTCTAGTGGAATTAACAGGGGAAACGAGATTCTCATTTCACACAAGCCATCTCCAAAGCTCTGGTCTGCCAAAAGCGCTGGCCTTGTTGTTCCTGGAAAGAGGGGACAAGCAAGTTGAATATCCTGGGAAGATGGTGACAGCCTGATAATACCCACCTTAGAAACCTGAGAGGTTGAACCTAGCAGCCATGACAAGACTCAACACTTTTCTGCATCAAACCTGGCTGTCACTTTAGGCCTGGGGAGGTGCTTTTATATTAATTACAGAGTAAATTCATAACAAGAAGCCGAATGGTTGCCTTTTCAGCATAGTTCCAATTCACCTTCAGGTAAAATTGTCCAGCTTAGTTCTGGTGAAGAATTTTTTTATGAATAAGAAAGATTAAAAAAGCATCTGCTTATGGGTTCTGCGACTTCCAGCCAGATTACTGGAAAATAAAACACACACCCCTCCCAAGGGCCAGCAGTCCTTCCCAGAGAACACCAGTTTTCTTGTCAAACTTATTCAAAGCATGTAACAGGGTTTGGATTTGGTTCAGTTTTTTGTTCAGGTCAACAAAACCTTAAAAAACAAGAACTCACATTCAAGCCATGGTTCCACAGACATTGCCACTGCACCCTCCCTCCACTACAGATGGCCCCTCCACTTTCCCAGTTCTGCTGCCACGTCCATGGTCCATCCAGATGAACTAGATGAGGGGAACCCACAAGCATTACACAGATCAGCATCAGCATGAAGTACTCCCATTTCCCAAGCTGCTCAGCTACACAAGCCAGCCTGAACAGGACAGCCATAGCAGGCACTCGGCATCCACAAGAAAACAGCTCAGTAGGACCCCACACCCTAAATAAGGGAGCTATTTTGAAGACTATTTTGAAGAATATGAATTTATCAGCTGGGAAGGGTTTGTGCACTACATACCTAATGTATGTTTAAAAGGATAAAAAACACCATCTGTCCCCAATTTTGTGGGTCCCATTGTTTACCCAGGTCAGGTACAAGCAGGACCTGCATCCCGAAGCCCCCAGGAACAGGGCAAGCACAGCACAGGAACACCCAGCCCCTGGCTGTTGTACCACTATCAACAGGAGGCTTTTTTCTGCTCTTCTTCACAACTTCTTTCTATTCAAGGGCAACATTTGAAACTGCATCCTCAGGCCAGCTTCACATATCAGAAAACTACTGCCCCACTTTGGCCCTCACTTTGTTTCTGCTACTCCAATATTTTTTACTCCCCTTTACCAAACTCTATGCCCAGAGATTTCAAGTCCTCCCTCTGAGCTAGAGCCAAAGGAACCATCTGCCAGCATGAGCATGCACGTGGCAACAACAGACGATGCTGCAGCCGCCCTACTTCACCCTTTAAAACATGTTCTCTGTGTGGTTGCTGTTACTAAAACTATTCCCAATCATGGGGTTCTGCTCACAACTTTACCAGTTTTTGTTTGGCTCATTTTTTTTTTTTTTTTAAAAAAAAAAGCAACAAAGATAGAGGAAGAGAAAGTTGTGCTTAGACTGCAATTTAACTGCTACAGAGGTTATGGACACTGTCAATACTAAAGCAAGCAAGGCCTATCTTTCTAAACCTCTTACTTAGCATTAATTTCCTCATAGTCTGACTACTGGCAGATCAAGAGAGAAATAAAGAGTTTAACTTCCTAAGTTTAAAGGGGCATGAATATTTCTTACCACCCTGTGCTTTCCTGTCTTTCCCCTTTTGTTTAGCCCCGTATCTGCAGCTGAGCCTGGCCTGAATCATCCTTCCTTTCTCTGCCTCCATTCCCTCTCACAGCTACTCCTGCGTAAAGCAGATTTCTCCTGAATACCTCCTGTTAATCTGACAGCTCAGCAGGGGCTAACCCCATCACTTCCTGCCTAAGGATAAATATCTGCCACGGTATAAAAACTGAACAGAGACAGAAGGGATGCTCTAGGTCTGTAACAGCTACCTTTGCAGTACTGGGGTGGTAAGGAAGCAGGAGAGTAGAAAATACATCTGCAAATCATCTTTACCACCAAAACGGTAGCTCTGTGGTATGTGCAAGAGGTCAATCTGGTCCCCTGGAGAGTACCAGAACTGCTCAAGGTGGTGTGCCGCTTGAGACCAGTGTAATCTTCACTATTTAGCTCTTTCAACATTTTTCTTATTAGCCATTATTATTCTAATTCACCTATTCAATACAGCATCCAACCAGCTATCACTGAACCTACATTCAATGTCATACATAACCTCTTCTGCCCTACATATAACGTCCACTTCCAAGACTAGCAGAAGAGGTTCATAGCCTCATTTCTTCCTTACCTTCCACTCTTGATGAATCTTCCATGAGGTGAGTTTACAAAGGGTGAAAGCAGGAAGCGAGAAGACGACACAGTATTTCACAAAACACAAGGGTCAGGGCTTAGCCCCAGCATGTTCATGACCCATGTCACATCAGAGGTACCACACAGTTCACACTTGCATTCAATCTCTTAAAGCTGTCAGCCTGGGGCCATCCAAAGGAAACAGAAGGAAACCCAGGGTTATTATGCTTAGAGTGATCACACTTTAAGGTGAATCATAGCTTGACACATGATTTGGGAACAACAGGAATGGGTACTGTTAAAAATATTTAAAGAAAACAATTGATAGCTCTCAACACCTTCCCTTCTGGGAAGCTGTCTGCATTTGCTGCAAATCCTTCTTCTTCTTCATTCCCCTAGCAGGTAAGGGGAACCCTTATGCTCCAGGGGCATACCCATACCACTGGCTAAGCAACAAGGAGCTAACAACCCCAAATGACAGTGATACCTGGAATAGGCACCCCAAAGTTTCCCAAACCCAAAGTTTCCGGGCTTGCTGTGTGACTTCAGCTTTTTCCCCTCATACTCTGTTCTGGTTCCCAAACCCACACAGATGCTGAGAAACAGCTGGCCTGGCCTAGAGAGACACAGGAGTTAACAGCAGTAAACAGAACAATAGCCACAGACAGCAGTGGGCCTGCTCATTTACAAGCAAACCCTGAAACCCATCAAAACATGCCTTCACACACAGATGAGGGGTTCCTGGGGGAAGCCGAGCAGAGGTTTAGAAGCTGGGGGACACCTAGTCCCTACCACAGCAGCCTCCAGTGGGCCCTGCCAGCCCACAGGGACAGCCTGAGACCATGTCTCAAAACATGCATTTGTAAAGGCCACACAGCAGGGAGGACTGTGCCAGCTTCAAGTCTGGTTTGAGGACTGAGGAATCCAATGCTTTGTTCCTCTTACCTGGCTTCAGTCTCTCCTTTTCTAAGGTCACATCCTAAAGGGAACAGTCAGCATCTCCCTTTGCTAGAAAAAGATGCTCTGAGTCTACTTCCACTTGCCTGGTTGTTATTCCAAGGCAGCCTACTGTGAAATCGTATCACGTGGAAAAACAGAGCCTCTGAGCTTGGCATCTGAGATAACAGTGGCTACAGGGGAATTGGACTCGGATACATCTCAATAGCAAGCTGATGATTTTGCTATGGCAGTCAGGCTGGACATGGTCATTTGAAGGAGATTACAGTCCTATCTCGGGCTCAAGTTCTCTCCCATCCCTTGGTACTCCAAGACACCGCCAAATATTGTGTAATGCAGCAGCTTCCCACAGAAATCGGGCAACTTCTGCCTATGGATTCCTGTATTGGTTATGGAAGCAGTTGGATTTGTTTAAAACCTTTGCATAACTGCCATGCTGTTATGTTACTGATTGCAAATATAAAAATGCAGCAAGGGCCTGTATTGGTTTATCGTGAAGTTAGTTTGGCTGGGAAGTTCACATTGCACATCTTCATCTTGGCAAAGCTCGTGTGCCTTTGCTACTCAAGAAAGATGGCATAACAATAGCCTCGAGTCCACAGAAACACTGTTTTAACATTCAGTACCATCCGATACTTTTAAGATCTCTCATTTTAGGATTACACCAGGTTTGGGAAGTAAGACAAAGTAGACATTCAACGGGACAGCCTCTTCCCTCTGCCACTCAGCCCATTGCATCCAACAACACAGCCCTGGAAAGATGCTGCTTGGAGGGGGAAAGAGTCTAGTCTGGAAGAAAGATCTAAGCCAGTCTCCTATACTTACGCACTTCCAGACTCTGGAAAAGCTTATTTTTAGATCCCGGCTTCATAACCTGGTCCTAGGTACGCATCTAGTTTAATCAAGTCCATCTCACCTCTTGGGAAATTCTGACAACCTCAAGGAGTTAACTGCCAGGAACAACAACTTGATATCCATGCTTCATTTTCCATTGCTTAATTTAACTGATTCCTCCAGGTTATAGCCTTGATCTTGGCTGCTCCTTGAGCAATCCTTTTCCTCTGTCTGGATGCTAACACCTTTCAGAGAGTCTATAAACAGCTATTAAACATTTCACAATCTCCCTGATCAGATTAGGGCAGTATCCTAGCTGTGTCTGTTTCATTACCTGCTAAGAAGACAGGCAAGGTAGTAGGCATCGAGGCTCTCTGGGGAAATAGAAGTACATACATAGTCAAGACATGGGAATAGAGAATAATGAACGTGGCAGGAAGACCGGATTTGTGTAAGGTAGCACTACTACTTGTGAGCTATTTTGCCATTTTGCTTCACTAGTTTCCTAAATTAGAAGAAGCTAGAAAGGTAACTTGCTAAATTTTAGAATTAGCCAAGAATCAAAGAAAGAATAAAGAGGGGCGAAGGGCACAATACACAAGCTATTACTCAAGCAATTAGAGAGATTTTGCATTTTGGAGTGCTTTGCACACCAGTTCAGTAGAGCAAGCCCTACCTATCTGTGGCTACAAAGGCTCTGCACGCCGCAGCAGTCTGAACAGCAGCCAGCCATGATGCAGACTCACGCACGGAGCTGCCTTTTGGCACAGTTAAGCATCTCTCTTCCCCCTGAACTGCACTAGGCAGGGTAACCCCAGGGAAGTTGCACACGCAACAGAAAGAACAGAAAGTCATCTGCTTCCTCCCTTAATGTGCTCTCATATCACTTTTATCATCTTTACTTTCCCTGCCTCATCTGACACATACATCTCACTTGGGCTAGAAGTAAAGAAATTGAAAGGAGCACTGAAGCAAGCCTCATGACAACCGCAAATAGATCAAAATTACCAAGCAGGAACCAGGAGCTAAACAATTTGACCTTAACAGTATTTGCTTCAGAAGAGTGACATAACTCAGACAGACCCCCAAAGCAACAGGTTAAGCAAACACTGGGTGTGATTTCTCAGCTGTTGGTTACATGTCAGTGTTTGAATTAATTTGCCTGACAAAAGCCACTTTATATACAATAGCAATCGAGCAAGGTCACAGCGACATCTGGCCCTCTCGGAGGGGCTGGTTGCTCCTCCGGCCGCATTGCTCACCGCGCTACACACACCAGCTTTGGTCTCAGGCACTCACATAATCAGCTGAGCTATTCTAAGCTGCAGGGCTTCACATAGAAGCAGAATCTGGCCTCAGACTTAAAAATATACCTGCCGCTGACTGAACGCTAGGATCAAAGGCAAGGAGCACTGCTGGAGCCTACGCTAATCACGGGAAGCTGGAGCATGCAGCCACACACCTCAGCCAAAATTCAGCAGGGTTACAACTCTGTAAGTGTTGTCACAAGTTAAATAACACAGCACAACATAACAAGAACCTTCCTGGTTCACCTCCTAGCACAAACATTGCTTCAGAGCTTGAGATGAACACGAAACCACAATGCACTGAAGGAGCACTGTGGCCATCTCTTTCTGCAGGGCTGAGTTTTCATCAAGTAGAATGAGGGAAGGAGGTTTCTGAGCCAGGACACCCCACAGTCACAAGGACATCAAGGTGGCTGCATACCTGAGCAGGGGCAGGACTAGTTATGCAATTTCATTCTGCTGCTGGTGATTGTAGCATTAAAAACTTGAGAGCAGAGCTTTACGCAGATGAACAAGTGCTTTAATTGCTTCTAACCTCATCTGTACCGTACTTCCTCCTATTAGCTTTTACCACCTTCTGGTTGCTTATTAATACCTCAGTTTAATTCTAAAGATTTAAAGTTTTGACCTTTGTGTCATAGACAGAGGTACTTTCCTACTGTGTTGACACAAAGCCGTTCTTGCAGCATGTTTTCCCATACCTGCCCATCTCAGAAGCGGCAGAACCTCCCAGGCTCTGGGAAAACCAACATCCAACAGGAGATCAATGGGAGAATTGCCAGAAAATCTACATGGGAAAGATGTTTGTGTGGGAGAAGAGCGGCCGCTAATCACAGCTATTACAGCACTAAAAGCTATCAGTACAAGTACACGTGTAATGGAACAAAGTGTTCTTGTACAGTGCACCCTACAATAAGATACCAAGGCCTGATCTGACCCAGTTCCCAGAAGTTGTACCTTCTTAATAAGAGTTACAAACTTCACTGCAATTACTCACACAGACAAGTGTATCCACAGGCAAGTCCTGATGCAGTAACCTCTATAGTTAAGACTGCAGTTCTGGTTATGAGTGTAGTCAACATTATTCAGGATGACTCAGGTCACTCTAAATATAAGGTAACCATTTTGTCTCACAGCTTAAGAGGTTTTAAAGCTATGTAGAATGATCTCATCATGTACTGCTTTGCATCTTACTACTCTACCATGTATTGCTAAGCAGGACTGTTAGGTAGTCTGCCATACATAGAGCACGCTACACCACCATACATAAGTACTCAACTCTAATTCCAGCAGCAGCTTGCTATGTAGCTCCTGATGCAGGCAATAAATGACCATGTCCTTTATGCAATGTGTTCTTCACAGCCCATAGAATGGGAAGAATAATCAATGACAGATGCTACTAAGTAAGTTACCAGCCCATGATCCCAAATAGTGCCAATTTTGAAGTTGCCAGAGAAGCTTCTGGCATTCGGCACTCAAATGGCCACTAGAAAAACATCCCCCTATCATTTGACATCAGGTGCTTTCATTAATTTCATATTTCCACCACAAGAATTTGCCTTTTTTTTTTCTTTTAAATAATAACTCTTTGCCTGGAATAAAACACCCTACATTTTCAAGATGAGCTGAAGTGTCAGAATTACCACTTCAGGTGCCACTGAGTTACACAAACACTTTCTTAAACTGCCTTTGTTGCTGAGGACAGTCCTGCCCTTTATGCCTGATGTCTTCCTCCCACCCAGCCCCAAAGGGCTTTTTTAGCCTAATTCATTCAGTAGCAGTCAGATTTACATTCAGGCCCTACAGAGTGTCACTTCGGCACAACCCAGCAAGAGTGAGCTGTAGAAGAGCAGGTATTCCTTGGCTTAGTTTTGCTGATCAAAAAAACAACAACAAAAAAGCATTCTTTCAGAGCTGCTTGGGTGAAGCAGTTACAGTCTAGCAAGCTCCTCTGAGAAAGCCTGGCTCCCACTCAAGACAACACAATTCTTCCAATCCCAGGTTAAACAACCTCCAAGTTACGTGCTGTCATTTTATTCCTCAAGTAAATCTCAAGTACAATCTACCCAACTCCATAAAAAATTTGTTCCCATATTGATCTCAGCTCAGTCTTCCATTAGTTGAAACAGGCCTGTACATCCAAGCAAAGAATTCAGTAGCAATTAGTGATACAAAGGGTTGCACCTAATGGATTACAATCCAATTCAGTTAACAAATCTCTGCAGACACACTAGAAATAGCATAGATAACAGCCAGGGAGAGAAAGAGAGAGACAGCTTGGGGGAAGGTCTTGCTGGACTTTGCCACAATAGCAGGATACTTCCCCATTTTATTTGGGGAAAAAGATAGGAGAGAAGATATTTGATTATAAATAAGGTATTTGTATATATGTATAGAAGACCAAGTGCACTGGAAGACAGACCATGCTCAGAGGTACTCCTCCACCTGCAGATCTGTACACAAAAACTCAGGTGACAGATGTGCCAGCTCCAATGGTGCAGACTGCAACACAGTTTGTGCTATCCCCTTCCCGATCTCTGAGCAGCTTTCTTGGACTACTTTGTCAAGATGTTGTTGTTGTCTTGCGTTATACACAGCCCAAGTAAACTAATATCGGTATCTGATGTTTTACTGACAGTGCCATAACAAGGAGGAATCAGAAAATCTCATCTCTGGTGGTACAAAGTCAACAGATCAAGGGCAATTCTTAACTGCTCTCGCCTTTCCTTAAGAGATCGCTGCTCTTGCTTGTCCAAGACACTTAATCATACTCTGTGAGCAACTGTCTTTAGAGATCAGCACGTAAAGGGCCAGGTACAGCATGCATGCAGCAAATGGGTACAGCGAAGGCAGGCTAGGAACAACAACAACAAAAAAAGACAAGACAAAACAAGCACCCTACACCAATCATCTAGTCCGTGCTTTCGTGAGGATATTTGTTACTTGATAGTAAGTGCTAAATCTTCTGAACAAACAGTTTCTAGCCTGAGGAGACCACAGACTGTTTGCTGCCCTTTATTTGTTCACGGATGGCATTATTTCCTCTCCACAGCTGAGTGGCAATGTTTTTTAAAAAATGATTTACCAGAACGGAGGGCTGCAAATACTTGTCTGGGCACAAATGGCTTTGTTTGCCTGAGAGGGAAGATGTTTATATGAATAACAATCACTCCTGTACAGGCATCATGGAGACAACACGTTCACAAAAGTGCAGCTGAGGTTCCACAGCAGTTCACGAGCAAGCATGAGCATGGGCAGCTCACTGGCCTCCAGTGATGTGAGTTGCACACCTTCTCAGGGTACATTTCCACCCAGAAGCCTGCAGAGAAGTGGCCCATCACCATCCATCTGTCCTACTGTTGTTGCCATTAAATTAATCATGGTTTGTTTCTTACTTAGTTTACCTCATATTTGCGTGTTACTGGAAGACAGAAGTGTTCTGTTTGGGAAAACGACTCCTGTACGTAGTTTGTAGACTCGTGGTTGGACATAACACACTGTAAGGAAAGCGGATCCAAAGGTCATGGTTCCTAGAAGAACTCACCTCCGTCACCACAGGAGTTGCAATTTGGCAACACAGGCTGGGCTTTTATGATGGCATCTTTTGCAGTCCTGCACAGGGTCCCCTACCTCCTACCTGCAACAGCTCCCCAGCTGCGGAGACACGTGCCACATGCTCTCACTGCCAACATCTTGCACAATCATCTTGCAAGTCTTTAAGGCAGACTCTGCTGCCTATTCTGGGCTCCTGGAGAGGAAGGGAAAGTGAATGCTCCCGTTTTAGCTTCAGATTATTTAAAACACATGACGACAGACGCTCTGAGTAGGAAGGGCCTTTGGCTGCTTCTGTGGCACAAGTACACGCAGATGCACACACACAGCTCCAGAAGATGGGGAGCAGAGTCAGCACATTTTCTTGCACAGCCAAGTGACCCTGCTGAAGCCCTGCTGAATGGTGACACGTGACAAGTCTCCTAGCTCTAGGTCCCACGTTCCTCCCATAAATGCCACACAAGAAAACCATGGAAACAGCCACATATTAACACACAAGTAACCAAGAAGGGAGGGAGCCTTCAGTACATCTCCTTGTCACAATTACTGCCACATACTGGACACAATTTGTCCAGTATGACTGGAAACGAGCAAGCAAATCCAGTCATACAGCAAAGAGCTATACCATATCCTATCAAGTAAGTGTCACACTTCAGTGTGCCACTGTATTAGAAAGGATTTCCCATAGCTTGGGGATATTGCCTAAGCCTATAATCACCTCTCAACTCATTAGTCACCACTGAGAGTACAGTTATCAGTCTCAGCACAGAATGAGGTTGAAGTTCAGAGCAGGAACAGGAATTGTTGGAAACCAGCATTTTTGAAAAAGTCTCAGAGCTACACTGAGATACTCCTGCTGAAATAGGCGTCCACTGGCAACAAGCACGGATGAGAAGATGGATCTTCACAGGCCATGGTCTGATCTCTACCACATGCTCCTAATCTGGGGGCAGTTATAACTGTTCCTCATTGCCTGCACAGATAGCCAGGCATATCCAAATATTATTTCAAAGTTCTTAAATCTGAACCTTAGCACAGGCTGGATCAGTCTGTGCATCCACAATTAGCCCTCACCAGTGACTCAATGAAGACCTAATGTGTAGCACACCCTGCCCACAGCTGGCAGGTGATGACCATCATACTTGCAGCTATGATATTGCAGACTTCAGCCACTAGTAAACTGGAAGAAAAAAAGAATGCATATAAAAAAGGAAAACTTTTCCTGCTATTTCTGAGGTATGAGTCACCAGAATTTAGGACTCCATATAATAAAACAGCTCTAAAATACAAAGGTCCCATGGTGCTACCAGGAGAAATCTACATAATTCCCAATCTACAGTGCCCTACTAAAAAGCCCGTCTTCCTCACAGCTTTATCCCAGATTCCCCAAGACTTCCTTCAGTCCTTTTCGCAGCTCCAGAAAACATTTTGGGGCATGGACCCTGAGCATACAGTCTCTCTACACCCATGAAATCTGTTTGTCACCTACATAAGACAAGCATATGCTTATTTTTCAAAGCCTCTCACACTGCAGAATGACACTGCCTCCTTGCCTTTAAACATTTCCTTCAGGCAGGCCTTGGGAGGCCCCTCAATTAGCCAACCAAGGTGTCTCCAAAAGACCATTATTTTGCTGATACTACAAGCTTTATTTTGTTGCCATTAAAGATCTGTGCCCATAAATCTCCAACACACTGACAGATGCTTGAACAAGATGCTGTAAGACATAACAGGGAGTGACCCTGTCAAATTAGAAACTGATCCCACCTCTTGCCAAAAGCAACCATCACAATCCTAGAGTAAAACACTTCTGTTCTTCCTTTTCTTTCTTGAAAAAGGTCTCCCAAGCAGATACAGAAAAATGAATGCATTTCTAATACAAATTCAAAGAACACACACAGTTACAAATGAAATCACACACTGATACATCCTGCTTCTGTTCTCTCCAATTCTGTGCATGCCTGTGCTTAATTTTAGTACAGAAACCTCCCAGTTTCTGTCGCACAATTTATGGAAACTAGGGTAAGGACACTCCCATCTGTAGAATGGGCCCACAACCATGGCTTCTCACTGCAGCATCAGCTGGGAAGTATCTCACTCTGCAAAAGGGAAGTCAGCAGAATAAGGTCACTACTGGAGGAACCTGCAGGGAAATGTCTGTTGGTTAAAGTGCAGCTACCACAGCAGATGGATCTGCAAGACCAGTTTAATTTGATTCTCTACCTTAGGAGAAAAAAGCAACCATCTTAAGAGTGCTGCAGTTCTATCCGCACCCACTTGGGGCACTTAAAAAAAAAAAGTATTTGTACAAAATAGTACATATTACAACAACACAGCAAAAGGATTAAGCCCGTAATCACACAAATTGGAACTAGGAAAGGACAAGCATTCAGATGGTAAAAACAAACCTAGAACATAGCTAATCTCAGCTGAATTATTGTAGCAGCCTCTTTAAGCAAGTGTTGTAGCCATTTGTCAGACTAGAATCAACTCAGCAGCATCTTGCCTCC
The DNA here is from genome assembly GCF_040182565.1 of Anser cygnoides. Lineage (NCBI taxonomy): Eukaryota > Metazoa > Chordata > Aves > Anseriformes > Anatidae > Anser > Anser cygnoides. The sequence goes on along the minus strand of NC_089882.1, from coordinate 12,956,303 downwards.
CAGAGGCAGCTTTGTAAAGACTTTTTACAGTCTGGGAGACACCTGCTCAGCAATTAACAGCATGGCATCCATTTAGGAACACCTCCTCCTTTCAACCTACCTCAAACTGGGCTAAGTTTTGATTACCCCCACATTCTATTCATTCTAAAGAGTCATCAGCATGCAAACCAGTATTCAGCAGGGGTCAAGGATCCATCTTCTTTCATATGAATCATTACAATAAAAACTCACTATGTTAAAGACAGTCTCAATAAAGATATTTTGCCAAGAGGTACCTTTCAAGAACACGAATACGACAGTTGACTACAATGTCCTAGTCTAAGACAATCTTTTGAAATGCATCATTCTCATCAAATGCAGTGCCTGGCCCTGCAATATGTCAAGCTTCACTGGTAGGCTGGTTTGGGGAGTCAGTTGAATTGTTATTTTGTCCGACCGCTGCCTTCCCAGACAGTGCAACTTACACTGCAGGATTTTTTGCAGATTCATCACAACTTAGAAGTTTCATATCCCAGACTATTATCTATGCAACATTTTAGACAGTTTCACAATTTGAGTTGTACTGCCGGTCTAGAGACCTGGCATAACATGTCAACAGATGGTCTATTTGGCATTTGGAGAGCCCTGCTTTTTGCCCGTTGACCAGATTTAGGAATTTAGCCTGCACCAGATACCAGCTTATTTTACTAGTTTTCCCATTTTGATATATGAATCAAGAGTCTCAGTCATGAGCCCATGCTGAGCACAGGCTATACAAATGCAGAACAAAAAGACATCTCATCTTTTACTCCACTTTGAAATCAGTTTTTAGACATCTGACAAGATTTTTCTCCCTTGCAATGAGCAAACACATGGAGAGGTGTAAAGAGAGACAGCCTTTAGGAATTAAGACTCACCATGAAACTCCCCAGAGAAAGGGCTGAATAGATCAATGGCAGGCCTACATCTGAAACGTGTTGGGACACTGCCAAAAAGGAATGGCTCAGTGTGTTTTCTGCTTTTATTCATCAACAAAAAAAAAAAAGTTAACCAGACAAGAGTAAGAAAAATGAAATAATGTGTTTTTCTGTGCATTGCTTTGTTGTTGTTGTAGCAGTTTTATTTTAATGCCTTTTTTTTTTCCCCCCTCAGAAAACCAAGCGCAAGTAGTCTGCATTTCAATCTTCCCTTTTGGGTTATGATTTTACCAGTATTGCTTCTACATGCACACACATTCCTGACAACTCAGTACTTCCTTGCAATTCCCCCCCAAAAAAATATTTCTGAGGACAAGAGAAAGATCATGCAGAGAGCAGTGAGACATAACCTGGTCAAAGTATGAAACTGCAAGGCTGGGAAAGTAGAAGTTGAATACATGCCTATAAACAAGGCTACACACATGCCCACACATGCCAGCTTTTACCGTCATGCACAACACACCATTTTCACATCAGCTATTGCTGGGGACCTCAGATCTAAAAAAGATGAAGAGGCCATTCGATGCCTAATCACCCATGATTAATTCAAATAGAGCCTTTCCATTCACAGGAACACTCCCTGCTTCTAAACCAGAATTGCAGTGTTCTCAATTGTGTCTCAACACGCTCTATGAAGTGTTACGAAAGAAGACGAGATTTATCCTGGAGGAAGACAACAGCCTACTACTGTTTTAATAAACTTGTACACTTAGTCCTTTATGAATGCAGCCTCCCGTTATCTGTGCCAAACCAAAACTGCTCACCACATGCCTCTGGGATATTCCCTTTAGAGCTTCCAGCCCCCACATTAACATGCCAAACACGCTAAGGTTTAACTTCTCTTTGTCCCTCTCGAAGACCCATCTGTGACTTCCTTGACGAGACCCTGATTTCAACATGCGCTAGTCACACTGAGAAAAATACATTCTAGCAGGTTTGCAGCCACACCTGCTGTTCTTTGTACAAACCTTTTGTATAAACCAGGCACAGTGGAAGCCCATTCTCACCTGTGCACTACAGCAGACAAGAGATGAGTATGTTCCCCTACGTTAGACCCGTAGCTTCAGTTTATATGTAGATAGAACCATTTCCCATAGCTAATCTTTCTTACTTGAGGAAGAACTTGCATGCAAGGTAAGGATTTCTCAAAACCAAATGTTATACCGGACAATTTACTTCTGCAATGTTCAGAGTTGTGCACTGTACATCTCATAGACAGGAGTCAACATACAGATAGAGGAGGCCGTGGGAGGGGAAAACACACACATTCACCAGACTTTATTACAGACCTCAAACTGAGACACCAAGACTCATCATTTCAAACAAGTCACGCCCAGAATGCTTGGATGACACTCCAAGCCTTTCAATGACTTCACGTGTGATCTCAGTCACTCCCTGCCTCAGTTTCCCCAGTTGCACAATCACAATTTAGTTCCTATTTGCTAGCACTAAGGAAATAGGAGTGACAAGGGAGCTTGTTACTTGTTTTCTTATTTCAGCCTGACACACTGCCCATGATTTACTGCTTGGTTTCATGCAAGAACACTGACTTTTTTCCACAGCATCAGAAACTCCAGCCTTGGCCTGGGACACCCTGTTCCACCTGAAAATGCCCAGAAACACTCACCCTACCCTCCACTGAAACTTCATAACCAAGAACCACATCAGCACCATCTGCCAAATCATTTCTGTGACCATAAACTCAAAACAAAGTGTGAAGAGAGGCATAAACCCCGTATGCAGTAACAAAAGCAGCTCCAGGTCTGAGCTCAGGCAGCAAGAGACATGCACACACATTGCAGTTAGGCCTCTCCCGTGACCTCAGTTATATTAGCCAACCTTTTGATACTTCAGTTCCAGACAGCCAACAACACAAACACATCCCCTTACCTAAAAAGAGATGTTGCAGTGACAAAGAGAGATGCTACAAGCTTCCAGGTAAGCAGTGACAAATAAGAAACAAAGATGGATAATGCAAATGTAGGCAAAAGAAAGCAACCAAACACCAGAGAAATACATGCCAGGAGCTCCATGCACCTACAGTCCACCCAAGTCTCTAGATAGTGAAGCACTTCCTCCCCACACACGCCGTGGTGAGTTTTTACAGCGTTTACACTGTGCAAATAAGCAATGACACGGGGCACGCAGAGCCTTACCTGCTACCCTGGAGGCTTCCCCAAGTGGTGCTGCAGGCTGTGCTGGGACAGGGCTCTCCTCAGGTGCCCTCAGAGGATGGGGAACACACAAGCACTTCACTTCTTCCACCTCCAAAACTGCCAGCCTACTCACTCCTGCAACAACAGCAAAAACAAAAAAAAAAAAAAAAAAAGAAAAAAACTTTTAACACAACTGTATTTCACACACAAACCCAAACACCTCCAGCCAAAAAGCAGGCCCATGAACTAAAATGGCTTCCCTGAGTTACACAGGGCTCTTTCAGCCCATCAGAGATCCTGACCTGCGTCAGCTGAGCTCTCCAGCCTCACTGCTTCCAGGTGGCCCTCAGTGAATTCCTTCTTCAGCTGTGCTGAGGAAAAAGGAAAACTAAGAAATTGCTGGAAAATACATTCCTTCCAATGTTTCACCTACGAATTTACACCCCCTTGAAAGAAGCACAGTGATCCCTCATTTGTTTTGTTTGCAAGCAGACTCTAGAGCCTGTGGAGAAATGAGAGCTCTCCTGAGAAATGAGGTGGGGTAGGCAGAAATTTGGAAAACACTTTACCCTCCTAGTAGACCACAACATGCCTTGAGAGCTGTTTTTAAATTAACAGCGTGCTTCAGAAATCACAGGGCTTGTAGTTTCACAGCATACAAAAGCCCTAAACTGCTCCAAAATGGCCACCAGCTGAGGCGTGATGGCAGCTGAGGCGGCGTGAAAGTCATGACAGGGTACGAGCCTGGAGCTGAGCTGGGTCAGGGCTCTTAGTTCAGGTTCCTCAGGGGTAAAAACCCTGAAATTTGCAAGATTGATACAGGCTTTATAACACCACTGCATATCCATGGGGTATTGGACATTTTTAGCTCCTGCAGGTGCGCTGGCCATGCTGGCAAATCACCCCTCTACAACTCCCTTGCATTCCGGGACTTTGAAGGCCTAAAAAAAAAAATCACCCTTTTGAAAAAAGGCAAGGAAGCTGGATAAACACAATGTTAGCCTGTCTTCTGAGCCAAACCAAAGAAGTTGTATGTTTAGGTCTGTGAGTTTTCCTGATAAACCGCAACGGTCATCCAGTGTCTTGAAAAGGACCACATAGCTGATAGAAGATTTCAGCCTACTTGATTTCCCAGTAAGAACACTTGGTGCTCATCTGTTCTAAGGTCTCTCCTCCTTTGTCAAAAAAAGGAAGCTGTAAGACTAAGACTTGATTCATTCCACTCACTCATCACTCTTAAGTACCAAACCTAGGATGTCATAGGATGATACGGTTTATTCAGCTTCCTTCTCAGTTCCCAGCTTGTCCTTAAAGCTAATGAAGTCACTTGTCCTGAAACTTGATAGTAGAACTCACCAATACAATGCACGCAACTCACAACTGGCTGCCAGATGGCAGGAAAGCCATGCGATCTCTATTAACTTTACTAGATTTGAACCTGGGAGTTGCAGAGCCTCATATCTCACAGCCAGTCCTCGGCCAAGTCCATTCCCTGCTGCTTTCCTTTCTTTGAAGATTCAGATTTCATTCAGACAATGAGACACTCACTGTTCTAGCCAAATACCACCTCCAGCCTGCACTAAAGTAAATCCAACTATCCACATGAACGATGAGCACAAACTTAACTATGTGAATCTTCAAAATACGGCATCTGAGCAGACAGTTGGAGATGATCTCTCTATGACAAGTCCAAGCCACCTACGCTGCAATGGTATTTATACACCAGCGCTGTCCATGAAAAGCGCTTTGAAGGCAGCAATGATTTTAGTTTCACAGGTAAATGTAACTGCTCACGCTGTAGATTAAAAGCCCTGCAGCACAGGTTTGTTAAGCAACCCACATCTATGGTAAAGCTTGGAACAAAAAACACTCTCTGCTTTATGGTGTTAAGCTGTAACCATAAAAACAATTTTCCTTTATATTAACACCTCCTCTGCCCAGTGTCATTGAGACTAATGAGATAAAAATTGCACCAACTTAACTGGAATGGAAATTAGTCAATAGTTCTTGATAGGATTGTTTTCATTGCAAGGTGATACTGCTTTGCTAGTGTCCAGCTGACACATGCAGAACCAGCAATAGCCTTGTGGTCTTGCATCAAGCATGAAATGGTTGCACTCCCAGTTTTCCGTATGAACATTAAATGACATGCATTGATTTTCTCCTTAGCCCAGAGGTGTCCCTCATGACCTAGTACCTCAGGCAGTTGGCCTGAGAGCTCACGCTAGAACTGGAGATTTTGACAGGAAAGCCCTGTTAGATGTTACACCATAACTTTGTTTGAAGGGTGTGGAGAAAATGCTGTCCAACCTGTTAACTAAGTAAAAAGCCCTTTGAACTGTAGTTACCTGTTGGCACAGAGTTCAGTTAGGCAATCTTAATTGTTTGCATTTGATTAGACATATAAAGAAAATGTGAAGCTGCGTCACTTTGAACTAAGATATTTTCAAAAAGACGTGAATAAACATCTCAGGAACACGCTGTAGGAACACCTAGAGGTCTCTACCAGGAGAACAGATGAGAGATAACAAAGGACAACCCTTCATACTCATTCATCTGGTTGTTCATCCATTCATACTGTCCCCATCCTCCTCTACAGTGCAAGTGTTTTTTTGATAGAGAACAAAGGAGGAAAGTCTTGACTGGACAAAATACAAAATCAGTATCCTCACACAGTTGCTGGTCCTCATAGCTGGACTAGATTCTCCCACAACACCTACAATTCAGGAGACTGAATGTTCACATTGCACTTGGACCAGATCTGGACCCACATGCATGCGTGCAAAAGGAGACACAACAATGCAGTTATTGAGGGTTTTTATGGGACTGGTGTTAATATAAAAAACACACAAAAGAGCACGGAGTATTCTGGTTACACAGCATACAAGAATCCCACACTCTCTGTGGCCAGGCTCTCAAAGGGTATTTACTATGTGTTGGGGGGGGGGGGGGGTGTTGGTAATGGAGAAACTATCACAGCTACGGGAAAGCAGCTAGCTTGGTTCAAAGACAAAACACTGTGAATGTATTTTGGAGGAAAAATGCAGTGATGGCTAAGGGAGTGAAGACAGGAAGGGAAGAAGATATTTAATGTCAAGGCATCCAATGCATATCCTGATTTTTAGCACCAGACCTTTTGGGTCTACCCACATTTATATGAAACAATTCCTGGGTGGTGAGAGAGAAAATAAATGTAGGTCTGTAGGCTATATGCCAGAGTATTCATAGAGCTGTAGATGATTTATAGCTTACCAAAGACACTGAGATCAGTGCTTGGACCACAGTGGCTATTTTTCAATGACAAGGCACAGGTCTATAAAACACAGAGGAATGAAGGCCTATCCATCCATCGGAGTCACTCATGGGACATCAGGTTTCTGATGCCAGGGAAAAAGTTTCCCATTTGCTGCCTCCTGGCTCTGCTGCATGAGCTGCAGTGGGTCGTGCGCACTGCTAGTGTTTCAGCTTCTTTGTTTGCTTACAAAGCAGATGTTTGACAGGCACAGAGATAATTCCTTCAAGATCTCTAACAGCTGTGGCCAGCATTCAGATAAGAGGCCCTATATTTCTACAGCCACCCAGCCAAGGCCTTATGCAATGTGGTTAAATTGCCCTTTGAGACACTGCCTTGCCAGCTCGAGTAAGTGGCAGACACCTCTCTACGGGAGAAGAAAATCAGTCTTTTGTTAGACGTCAATTTGCTTTTCCTTTGGGCTCAAATTTTGAAACACTTTATTTTTCTTTTTGTATTGTTTTTGGGAGGTTTTCATAATGTGGAGTCTTCATGCATGCAAACGTGGACTGCTTCTGCCCCTGCCAGCCTTCAGTGCTTTGGTGTGGAAGCGGGTTAGCTCTGTTTCTGTAGGAACACCAAGTTTTCTTGAGGTCCTTGGTGTTGAGTGGCCATTTTCACAACCTTAAGTCCTCCTCCTGTCTGCCTGACAGTTTTTGCTCTGTGCAGGGCACAGTCTACAGTTGACATGAGGAGTTTAAAGGATTCTCCTGGGAATAAAATACGATTCTGTGACCATTCATTAAAGAAAAGAGAAAACAGGCTGAATTCAGTAGAAGCCCTTGGGTATCCTTCAGCAAGATGACAATCCCAAGACATTTTTGGACACAAAACAGGAAACATGAGAAGGTAGAATACAGAGGTACTCACGCTGCATGGATATAGCTCAACACAGGCCTGGTATTGTATCCAACTTGAAAAACAAAACCCAGTATCAAGGATCAGTCCATATCTATGGTGTCAGCACAGTATCTTGGTTCACTGAAATCCAGGCTTAGTACACCCAGCTCAGAATTTAAACACACACCCTGTGTGCCCCTGTTCACAAAACACCAAGCAACAGAAAGTCCACCTGGCGCATTTCACATGTGGTTTTGGTTTTCAGATCCTAAAAGTACTAGATCATGTGCAGAGGGCATGGAACAGTTGACAGCAAAGCAGCCAGAACTAATTCATTGACCTTTAAATTAGGAAGGGTTTAGGAAAAAAAAAAATGCAGGTGGAATAAAGCCTTCCATATTCTCAGTGAGGAACTGAGAATAAAACTGAGCTTCATCAGTCCAGACATGAATTTCCTCAGGGTTGATTACTGTGGGAGCGCTCATCACAAAGGCAGATCTAGGAAACAGAACAAACACAGGGTGAAGTTCAAAACAACAGCACATGATCACACTTTGCAAAACAGGAGTCATAAAAAGCCAGAGGAACTACTAACACTTCACCCTCTGATTGCACCTCCCTTTGGAGGACTTCAAGGTGGTTCACTAAAAACACGTCAGATGCTGATGCCTTTGCTCATACACCTTGCTATATGTGATCCCGTACAATTTTATGATTTAATGCAATATAGTAAGTACAAAGGGATCAGACTTTTGCCCTGGCCAATGCAGTGTCAGTCATTTTAGGAAAGTTTTTTATTGATGAAAATGTTGAGTCAGAAATTACCGCCACTTTCTCTTGTCATTACTTTTCATATCCAGAGTCCAATGTAACATCAATTACAAATATAGAAATCCAGCGATCAAGATACTTGTCAAGGAAAAATAGAAGAGTGAAGTGTTAAGCACCACCTCAAGTGGTTGTTACACTGCATATACAACATTATTTACTGCATTAAAAGATATGAAGAGCTTTGACCTACTCTTACACCTGCTCCTTCAGATTCAGTTGCAGGATTGTCTTAACTCTTCCTTGCATGCATGTGGAAGGTCACTGAAATCAGACCCGTGGAGGTATCAGTAAACTGCAATATTTTGCTCTTGCTGAAAGGTCACCCACATTGGCAGTTCCACAGTGGGCAAAACATAACAACTGTCATAGCGTGGCATATTCCTATCGTTTTTATGGTGATCCTAGTAAAAACACTCACAAGGCTTCTCCTGGTCATAGCTGTCATTGACAAGGATTTCCTCTTGCAACATAGTGCTGTTCAGTTAAATGATAATTCTGCTAAGGAACAGTGTCTATATAGCAGTAATACATGTGACTTGATCCTGCAGAAGGTCAGCATTTAAAAAGAAGTAAAAATGTCTCAGATGCTTTTGTGGTGATTTCACAATAGTGAGAAATGAAATTAGATTAGATGAGATTGGATTCGATTAGATTATTTTTTGTTCTGGACCATATGCCAGGGGATTTCTGAGCACTTGAAATCCCATCATGAAGCCATTCTGCCAAATGCAAAAGCTGGAGTAAAATTTCCTAGAGCTTTTATGTTGTTTTCTTCAACTCCCACGTGCAAATTGTGTTGATTCTTCCCCTTTCTCTCGTTCCTCTGAATTGGCTTAAAAGAATGTTTTGGGAAAGTCCTGCTAAACTCTGATCAGGCTCATTGTGATAGGGACTGCCTGTACATTACCTTCACAAAGACCTTGGGCTTCTCTGCTCTGCCATAATCCAACCAACATCACTGAAAACTCAGCAGACTCTTCCTGACTTTATGTCATGGCCAGCTGTTGAAGTGTCCCCATTAATACCAGAGATGCTTCATTAGTTTGCTGTGGGAATCAGATCCAATTAAACGCAGCACTTTCATGTTGCAGTCACCAGCCCACAGCTAGTGGGCTAGCAGAAGAGGTGAGCATTTCAGAGAGCAGCTGAAATGCTGAGCAAGGGGAACTGGATCCTCTCATCCAGCACAGAGCAGGTAAAGCCATGGTTGTCCAAGATGAGGAGGAATGCTTTGAAGCAGCAGTGTAGATCTGGGAGCTGTTTCACAGCAAATATCTTCGCTTCAGTGTTGCTCATTAATCAAGTATTTCCATTCCTAGTGGAACTCACTTCTTGGTTTTTAGCTTACAGATGTTGTTCAGAATGGTTCAGTTCTTCCCTTCCCCTGTACAATTGCTCAACGTGGTCACAATTTTGAGACAAACTACATTAGTCAAGGGCAGAACTTGGACTGCAGTGCCAGAATTTTGCATTTGCAACATTTCTGTAAGCAGATTTCTTTGTTTCAACCCTCAGGTCAGACATCTAGCTGATATATATAGAAATTACTTTCCATGGACCCAACTAAAATGAAGCTGAGTGTCCAGTGAGAGAATTATTGTTTGCAATTGATTGCACTCAGAGTTGCAACACAGGGGAGAGTGATTTTTTTTTTTTTTTTTTTTTTTTTTTTTGCTTTTTTGCTCTTTTTTCCCCTTGTCGTCTTTGGAAATTTCACAACCTTCAGTTAGCCAGACTGAGTCTGAGATGAGGATCTTGCAACACTCTTTTATCAATGCCACTGAAAAACAAATCCATATAGCGTCATAACTTTCATTGATCCACCAGGTTGGATCCAAGCTGATAGCAGCTCTGATGAGATCTCAGGAAAATGAGAGCCAGGCTTGTTGATTCAAACCGGCTGGAATTGCAGCCTGGCAGCCCACTGGTCAGCAAACAGACTGCACCCAACAGAGTTTGTCAGTGCAAACTCTGACATAGCAGTCAGTCAGGTTATCTTCTGGGATAGGGCTTCTCTGGTCCAGGACTTTCTCTTCACAGTCTCACCTCTGTGAGTAACCAAGAGCCCAGTGGTGAGACAACTTGATTGATAAAAGGGACTTGAACTCAGGGAACAATTACCTGCTGTTGTTTCATGGGCAAAGGAACACATTCAAAAGTGCAACATACAACAGCATACTATGACATACATTTAAAATAAACACAAATATATCTCACGCTGAGCCTCATGGAGCCACGAAACTGATTGCTGCAGGACATTATGTAGGCCAAAGGCATGAGTGTGTTCAAACAGAGGATCAGCCCATGGGTGATCTCTGGCATTAACCTGAAGTAACTTGTGGCTTAGAAGGTCCCTAATTTGCTGCTGGCTGTAGCTGGAAGTACAGGCTTTAGCCATACCCATTTCTTCTCTGCCTGCAAATAATCACCACTGACCACTATCAGCAAGAGGAACTAAGGCCCTGATCTCAGGCCGTATGGTGAATTTTAAGTTGCAGTCTAGACTTCAGCCAGTGAATCAGGATTTACTGAAATTCCTGAGCTTCCACATCAGGTGCTGTAGGTATTTACCATGCTACGGCTATGATTTTTCTTTTCAGAACATAGCAGCACATTCCAGATTTTACAGCCACCTGCGTGAATAACACCTAGTTAGTGTGCCTCATGAACAAAGACTGCAGACGGTACTGATTTTCCTTATTGCTTCTCCCAGTCTTGGATTTGCTCCATAATCTAACACCGATTTGTGTTGGAACGGTCACTGGAGCGTGGAGTACCTACCACTCTCACTTCACAGCAAAGGAGCAGCGGTGTGTTAACTGCAGATTTGTTGGTACTTCTCTCCCCTGCAACTTCACCACTGACCCTTGCAATACTGACACAGCGCGACGGGACTTTGTGCGGGCTGCCTGTATAGATGTGTGAGCTGGTTACACAAGTGAAGGATGTCTGGGGAGTGTTTTAAACCCTTGACCTGCTGCAGCTCTCCAGACAGATGGATTTTCCAGAAGCTTTGTGCAGTAATAGAGAACTGTTACAGGCTTGGTCCTGCCTGCCTGGGGCTGAGAGTTTGAGCCTGGATCTAAGACAGGACTTAAGCACATGAGAATCTTTGCAAGATTCTTGCTGAAACTTAAGCATGCTTGTACATGCTCTTGTTGGAGCTAGACCAGAAAAAATAAAATAAAAAAATCAGCACCACAAAGCACCAAGACACACAGCTACAGCACAAAAATCTAGACAATTGGAATTTCTGCTGTTAACCACAATGTTATCAGAACAAGATGAGTTATCTTTCATCACCCTGGGGTTCATTTATCAGCCCCAAAACCCAGTTGAGGGTAGTCTGCCATAGCATCAGTTGAGGAGAGACCAGTCTCTGACATTACAAAGTGACTTCTAGGCCATATAGGACTTGGAGAAAATGGTGGATGAAGGAAAACATGCTCTTAGCCCAGCTGGGCACTTTACAACAGCATGGCCAAAAGTAGAGCCACACACCCTAAGAAGGAATGGCATAGGCTTTTTCGGAAATTTTGTAGGTCGACCAACACACAAAGCAGAAATGGAGAACCTAAGGAAGCTCAACTAATTTATCCTGCTGCTGCCATCAGGATCAGAGGGATGGAAGCTGCAGCTGCAGCCTCTAGGAGAGATTCAACAGTAGCTCCCAAGAACAGCTACCATCCCTACCTCCTTCATGGCAGCAATAGCCAAAATGGCCCTGTGGGTCAGGGCCAACCACCTGACAGCTCCTGTAGGGATCTGTTTACCTGTCTTTTACCAATATCCAACCCTGTGAGCCCTGTCCTCCAGTCTTCCATTGGCTAGGTAACTAGAAATTTCCATTGCATTTTCTACCACTTGCTTCCACCATATCCATCATCATCTTTGCTGATCAAGGCATGTCAGCTTTAAGTTTCAGCAGAACGTGTCCATTACGTGCCTTCCTATCCACAACCAGCAACACTGTGAGTGTGCCAGGAACCATGACTACAGCCTCCAAAAAAGCAGAGGGCTTCCCTGAGGAAGCCAAGGTAGCCCCATCACAAGGAGAGAGATGCTAGGGTCCTGGGACATGTAGTGCTGCAGACTTGCTATAGTACAGAGCCTTTGAAAGCACATGGCCAGGCACCCAGATCCTACCCATCCAGGTAACCCCAATCAAGGTTCACCACTTGCACTCGCAAAATGAGAAGAGCTTTAACAATGTTCTCATTGATGCTCTTGGTATGTGGGACCTGGGGCTGCTGATTTTTTTTTTTTTTCTATTAGTACATTTATGTGGAGTCCCCTGTAAGCAATGTCGCCTGGATGTCTCATGTGGTCTTTTTAGTGATATCACAGCCAGAGCCATGACCAGTTGTGGCAGCACATGCAAAAATAACCCTACAGAAGATAAGAAAGCCACTGGAACAACTGACAGCCCAGGAGGCAGCAAGCCTGCTTCTGTGTGACATGTTCCATGTGAATAAACCATTAAAGAAGGGAAAAAAAAATAAACATAAGGACTAAGAAACTCTGCATTAAGCATTGAATTTTCCTTTAGAGCTGACCCTGGGCTTCACATGGAGACAAAGGATCAGGGACGTCACACCAGTTTTATCTCCTCCATCCTGTCTTTCTGACGGGAGCAAGTGAGAATGTGAGCACTGACCTTTCCTAGAACCTCTTCCGCTTTTCCTGGAAATGAGTCTTCAGTCACATGATTGTGTTTTGCTTCTCTTTAGGAATTCCAGATCCTGAATGAGGCAGAGAGTAAACAAGGAAACCTGATACCTCAAGGACAGAAGGAGGGAGAGAACAAGATGTCCATAGGCACACTGGAGTGTGTTCAAGCATTGCAATGTGTTCTGTGGTTTGTTTATGAATGTGCATGGCTCTGGGTTTACACACACACACATATATACACTCTTACAGAGTACGTACTGTGATCTTTATTTTTTTTCATATCCTGCATCACTAAATGCTGCCTAGAGAGAGTCAGCCCTGTCCTGACCACAGCCCTGTCTTTGTGTCTGCAGCTCTGTGGTTTCAAACCCAGTTATTTTCTAGCACGAGGCAGGGATTGCAAGGCCTTGTTTGTGGGTGCAAGCAGGTACATGAGCTGCCACGCAATACCAGCCTCTCTTGGCTGACTGGCTATTAAAACCCTGTCTGACTTTTAAGGACCACAGCTGGCTTTGTGGCCGGTGGGGAAATGAGGCTCAGGGGGGATGCTGGAGAGCAAAGGGAGGATTTGGGGGGCAAATGAGCAGCATGGTTAAAAAACAGATGGGACAGATTCTTCAAAAAGCACAAGGAGAAAAAGAAACAGAGAACCAGGTGTAGCAGGTGGATTGGTATGCCGTGCTGCTGAGACCCTTGTCTAAAGGGAAGAAAATAACCACAGGGGAACCTGAACCTTTACACCAGAGCATGCTCTTTCTCCTCTGAATCAGACACAGTTTGCAGTCCCTTACTAAACACTCACATTAACTCCAAAGAGCTCCTTAATCCTAAGGCATTTTTAGCCTCCTTAATGTTAAACATTTACCTCTTCTCAGAAAATTAGCCTAAAACCTAATACAGCTGGAACCCATCTGTAAGTGGGGTCAAAAATGGCTTTTGCTCCCTTCACTTATTGCAGAAAACTTTTAGACAGTTGGAGACAAACCTCGCTATCAAATCCTTCTCAAGTGAGGAAACTCCTTGCCATATGCAAGCTGTCGATGAGGAGCCCTGTTTGCTTAATTCTTTTTCAGAGACACAGCCCTCAATGGTACTGCGAGAGGAACATGCACAATCGCAGCAACCAGGCCATGAATTACAGCCTTATAAAAACCTCACTGAAGTCACTGGAAGGATTCCCATTGATCCATTAGGTTTTGGATAAGTCTTGAAATACTGCAACTGAAGTGAACAGAGCATAGAGACCTCTTCTCTCTCTTAAAGGATTTTTCCTGATACAGGCATTTTTCTTTTTGTATCCAGTGCCATAGGACTCAATGATCAAAATCTCTGTCAGGAAGAAAAGGTGGTTTGTTTCGTGTGTGAGCACTGGTGCTAGGGCTTGGTTTGGGCTGCCAGGTGCTATCTCAGTCTTTCTACTGACTTTGACTGTAAAACTCTGTGGTGTCCCCAAAGTCTTGCAATACCAACACAGCTGTGACTTTAACAACACAGCACAGTGACGTGGGTGTAGCACAGCCCTGCAGAGTACGGAAATCGCCTACCTGCAGACTTACCCTACCTTACCAGTTGATGCAGACAACAGCCTGATGGTATTTAGCTAAACAATTTCTTGTAACAATATTTTCTACTTGTACGTGGAGCCTCTGTCCAGAGCCATTCACAGAACCATTCCTGGGTCCTCTCCTTTGTTATAATCCAGAAAACACCAAGACCAAATAGTGGAGTGGCTCAAGTACTGAAACTATTGGAAAGAAAAAAACTCACTCATCTCATGGACTATGGTGCTATATCTTCTTGGTTAGAGGGCTGCTGGGGGCTTGTTTTATTCCAGCCCTGAGCTAGGCACCTGCTAAGTCACTGTTCTATTTCAGTGCTACTTTCTGTAAAGTAGAACTAATTATTATTATATGTCACTAATACTATTGGTACTCAGACTAAAAGGTCTAATAAAGGACTGGAAAATTCTTGAGGAAATACGCATAGAATTGCAACACAACATTACTGTTCATTATATAACTGAAAAATCAGCTCCCCTACCAAATCAGTGGGGCTATGACATTGCTTCTGTCCCCTCCTGCCCAAGCACAAACAACAAATCACGAGTTTGCCATCCCAGAAAGATCTACCTGCGTGCAGCTCCTACCCTTCAGTAAATGTCAGTGTGCTTCTTTGGCCATGAAAACCACCCAGGAAGATGCTTTCAGTCCTCTGTGGTGTCAAGGTGGGCGGCTGGGCTGTGACTGGGAAGGAACGGACAGGCCAGAAATCAGCCCAAACTCATCTCAGGCCAACTGGTTCATGCAGCCACAGCCTGGAGCTGCTACAAGATACTTCTGAGCCCGTGTTTTCATCTCTGGATCCTCCGGAGATAGTTCTAATGGGCTGAAACATCTCAGAGGAAAATTAGAAAAACAGCCAACAGTGGTATCGTGTGCCAATCAACAAAATGTTTTCCTGACAGTCCACCAGCGTGTGGATGCCTGATGGCTTATATCCCTTCTGATATTTCCTCTCCTATCACATAACTGTGAATCCTCTCATTAGTCACACTGTGCCATTTCCAGCAAATCGTTTAATCCTTCTTCATCAAAACACCACTTAAACAAAGATTAACCTATTTGAAAATGTGGGTGCTGTCGTCACTTCCCTCTGAGCCATATTTATTCACTGTTCTATTCTTTTTTTGGGTAGTCATGCCAGGTAGCTTTGGATGAGTAACATATTGTTCGCATGTTGCTGTCATGTAGCCAACAAAGCCCCAAAGAAGCCAGCAGAAGTAAAAATAAAGCCCATTGTGTGATACTGAAATAAGCTTTTCTACCGGAGAATGTGTGCCGTACCCTGTCAGACAGTTCTTTTCCATATCATTCTCTCAGTCCCCCCTTTGGAAAACATCCTGCTTGCTTGCACAAAAAAGGCACAAATCCCCTAGATCTCACACAAAGGAGGCATATCATCTCCCTCAGAGTCACTTTATGAACCATCCAAAAAAAATAACTGCAGATACAAGGTGTTAGAGAGGGGGTAGAATATCCCTGCTGCAGCTACAGCCACTGTACAGAGGAAAATTGCTCCTATTCACATCAGTGCGAGCGCATGCCCATTTCTTGGCTAAATAGTCGTGCATACACCAGGGATATCTGCAAGTTATTTTATGTTAATGTTGCAAACATATTTGCAAGTATAAGTACGCAGCTTCAGAAATCTGACCTGCAGTCTTTCTGTGTAGAAATGGCCAGCAGAAAGGACTGTACGTGCAGCACAGATATCATTTGGCTCATTGCTCAATGCCCACAGGGCCAGGGTTAATAAAGCAAAAGGGAACAGGGCACCAAAGCGCTGTGATAACTCTGTGTGCACCAGAGACTATTTTACTGGCTTCTGTGGAAGAGCTTTCTATTGTCTAATTGCTCAATATTCAAAACAATACTTGATACTGCTCGTCCAGAGATCTACAGTTCCAACCAAAAATATATAGACTGACAGAAAGGGCAGTGTTGGGAAAGTCACAGCAGGAATTGCAGCGAAAAGACATCTAGCCAAGGAAAAATATAAGTGATCAAACACTGTGAGGTAAAGGTTGGTCTAAGATCTTTAATAAAACTCAGACTTTGCATAGGAAGGGTGTAATTCTGGAAGGATTAAGAGGTCTCCGCTCTAATTTGAAGTGGGCCGCATGTTATTCCCATCAGACAGGTAGGACTGAAGGTTAATGGTCTGCCCAAGGCCATATGGCAGAGGAGTAACCAAATGCAGAGCCTAGACTTTTCTCATGATACCCTTTCCTGCCAAGTCTGATTCCACACGGTGCTCAGCACCTCCTATTTATTCGCTTCTGCACATCCTCGGGTTCTTTGAGAGAGCTCCTGCACCTGCTCTGGGATGGCCAGAAGTCATTACCAAACAGACAAGGACACTTCCTCCTAGCTTAGGACAGTAGTTCAGACATCATTTGTGAGGACACCTGTAGGGGAAGAACTTGTGATAAGGGAATGAACTTAAACAGGAGCACAACAAGGAAAACAAGACTGAATTCCTGCTGTGTTTTGCTCATGGGAAAAGCAGAAGGAGCAGACTAATAGAAGTGTGGAGCTGCATGTGGAAAAGGAAACAGGACTGGAAGGAACAGGGCTGACAACGCAATGTCAGCCGGCTCTAAAGGGGAGCCCTGTAAGATCCCCCCCCCATCTCCTTCTCTGCCACATAGGGAGGGATTTGAGGATCTGCACCAGAGGGGACAGGAGGAGGAAAGGGAGACACTTGCAAGCCAGATGCAGGCAGGATGTTCCCCAGGGGCAGGTCCAGCTGTGGGAAGGAAGGAACCTGGCTGATTTGGGTCCCAGCTGTAATTTTACCAACCAGATGGCAGAAGGCGCGGGCTCCTACCCTCAGGCTGGGCATCGAATGTTTTTCTCCGACAGGTAGGTCACCATTTCTCAACCCAACCTGAGGATCTCCACTTCAGCATGATTTTCTGTCATGGAGAAACCAAGCCAGACATCGCCATGTCAGAGAGCTTTGGGTGGGCGTCACCACCACACTACAGTCCATGGAAGAACAGTTTGAGTCAGCCTTTTGCAAAGTGGTGTTTAAAAGCAACAGGACAGGCCTACTTTCTGAAGTCTCCCACCCTCCTTTATCTCTAATAAAGGGTTGAAGAGGGTCTCAGCTGGCCATCCGGGCTGGGCAGACTTCCCTGAGGCAGGGGGACAGCACCTGACACAGCTTGCTTTGCACATGTTTTAATCAGCAGAGCAATGCTTCGTCTGTACTCTCGCACATGCCAGGAACAATCCTCCTACAGAGCTGTCAGTGATATTAAACAGATTGAGAAGGCAACAGGGCCCAACCTCATCTGGGTCAGAGCTCCTATTTTCAGGGTCAGACCCAGAGCCTGACGGCTGGACTGTCTCAGAAGATGACTTTCCTCTCGATTCAGCTGAACACAGTGAACAGGCTCTGTCCTGGGGCAGAGGAGGGGAAGGGGTGATGGGAACCACCTGCAGAAACCATGGCTTTTTATAATAAACCATTGAAGGCTGGGTTTTCACACAATTCCTTGAATGCACAAGGAACTGCACATCTTTTCTCTGATAAGTTCATATTTGTCCTTCTCAGCAGTGTTAGGTCTTTGCTCCAGTGTAGCCCTGTGACTGATGATATTAAGAATGCTGCACTTGGGCAGCTGGGAGCTTGTACTTACCTCTTTTTAAATTCTGTATAGTATATATAACATGTATCTATACATACATACATATACATCTATACATATATAGACATATACATTCATACGCAGATGAAGCTGTGGCCCACCTGTTGATAGCTTGTACATCCCCTTTAAGGTGCAGGGAGAGGAAAATAATAATTAAAGACATTGAATAAAGAAATACCAGTTGTAGAGGCTTAACCCTACTCATATCATCACTGACAATCGAAGTCCCATTGCCTTCAGTGGGGTGGTAAGCCTGGCTGTCCTCAGGTACTTGGTGATCTGTGCCTAAAACACTCACAGATCAATAGCTCCATATTTGAGTTTAAATTTTAAACTCTTTTGGGCAAGAGACTCTCTTTGCAGTGTGTCTGTAGTAATATGAAACTTATTTTGAGGTCTCTCATAAATCCACTACCCTGATAGTAATTGCAGGGATGATCAGTAGCAAACTCCCCTGGCAAGATACAGCTGCCAACTCCCCCAAATGGTGGCAGGGAACTGCCCAGGGATGCTCCTAGTCATATTTTCCTGTCATTTACGCCATTGGAAGCAGGAAGAAAGTCCAACAGAGCCAATGAACCACAGTCGAGCTGGGCGTTCCCCAGGACCCATACTCACCCCCAAATCAGACCGCGATGTGCCAGAGCACGAACGGAGCCTGCCATGGGAGAAGTCTTACTCCCAGCCACTTCCCAAACCACTGGGCTGACCGCAAGATTTCTCACCTGGGGGTCTGATCCTGCCCAACACAAGTAGTTTAAGCACGGACTGCTAAAGATCCCCTCGCTTCTCATGGGCCCGTGATCAAGTTGTAATTGCTCAGCTATTGCATCTGTTTGCATAATTAAAACCAGCTGTCGCTGCACTAGCCTCCATCCAAGAAATAGCTGCGCAAATACATTTTTTACTGTTAATGTAAAGAGCAATTTTGTGGCCTCTGCCCTAACTGGCCCTTCAAAAGTAGCATTTGTGTTTCAATTCCTTCCAAGTTCACACAAAAACGTAACCCCCCAGAAAAGTCAGTTCCTGTCCATTCCTATTATCCAGCACAAGAGCTGAGAGGTTTCCCACTTGTATGGATTTATTGCCTGGTAATTATAGTTCATGAAACCCATTCACAGTAAAGTGTGTCCTGGATACTCCAGCTCTTCCTGGCAAACCAAAAGCTTAAGATCATGAGGGGTATAAAAATATAAGCAATCATGTTTGAGTCACTTTTAACACAACAGATTAGTTTGCAGGGTCTGGCAGCGTTTATAGCATAAATCACACTTTAGAGATGGGAAAATACTCCTAGATTAGCTAGTTCAACTGCTTTTTGCTAGAATCTATTCTCTGCTGCCTTTATCCAAACCTAATTTGAGAAATATCTAATGTATGATATTTCCACCATTTTCCTTTGGGATTATCCAACAGCTTGACAGAAATCCCTGTTAGGAAATATACCCTGACATTTAAATCTACGGTTTCCATTGCTCAGTTTTAGCCTTTTACTCCTGACACTCAAACCTGAATTACTTAAAGTAAGCACCCTACTCCCTTCCCTCCCTCCCTTCAGTGTTCACCATCTCTCTAGATATTTTCAGAGGGTTCAAAGGCGCTCTTGTTGTTCACCATTTCTCCCAGCTAGCCCCTTGGTTGGTGGGGAGGAGGACATTTACCCAGCTCCGACTCCCTCCAGGTCAAGGATCACTCTGGAGCTCTCGGACAGTTTTGTGAGGAGAGAATATTGCTAAGGACAGGTCAGTGGCCAAGGCAAACAGCCACTCTTGCACAAAGGAGCCATTTCCAGTATTTCAAAGCATTCCACTTTTAATAGGTGTTTTCCATGCCCTGGTAATGCTTCAAATCACCTTTCCCTTAGCTGAACCACTCCTTGGACAAGAAAACAGGAGCAACCAACCGAGACATGTTTGGAGCTAAGGGCTGCCACTATTTACCTGCGTATTTTTCTTTCTCACAGAAGCGCTTGGTACGTCGTGGCCTCAACACCGAGCAAGGAGAGACCATGTCTATGGGGCATGTAAAGTACATATTACCCACTTTAGCCAGGACTTGGCAGGAGGCCCTTGGCAGTAGCAGCTCAATGCACAGCTGGGCGCCCTGACTTCCTCCTCCCAGCCCCCTGGCTTCGTTTGGGACCTGAAATACTCGAGCACCCTCCCCTCTGCTCGCTCAGCACCCTGAGGGGGGGGGGGACACAAAAGGCAGAGGAGTGCCCAAAGTCAGCGACAAAATTTCCACTGACTCCTCTGAGGCCGAGATTTCACTTTAAGCGACTGTTCTTCAAAAGCAGTGAAGGATTAAAACTGTGCCACATGAGCGCACTGGTTAAAATGAAAGACTTGCTAAGCAGATACAGGGTCCAAAAAGAGTTACAGAGGTTCAAGTTTCCAGTTCAGTGAACCCTGTCAGCTGTCCCAGGGCAGTGCCTTGCTCAGGAGGAACGGACTTGCCGTCAGCACACACACCAGTGAGAATTAAAGGCTGAAATTTCCACAGCTCAGCCTCTCGGAGGCACAAAATCTGTTTGCTCTTATGCTGGTTGGGAACGGGATTCCTACCAGACCTTAACCTAGGAAGGCACGCAGTCTCCTCCAGGCTCAGAGAAGTGAAGTTGTCTGGATTTGACAACATCTGGCATTGCCACGGCATCCTCAACAAATCCACTCGGCACCACAACCCACACGGCTGCAGGGCGAGGTGTGAGGTCTGCCGGGAGCAGCACCGCGTGGTGGCCCCTTCCTGCGCAGGGGGGTCAGCACTGACCTGCCACCAGGCTGCATCGCTCCCTCTGCATCCCTGCTTTTTGGCAGATGTACAGATATCTTGCTGCAAGCTCTCAACTGTTTCATTGCAAACAGTTTAACCGTATTTTAAATGAATGCAGAAGAGCCTTTCTCCAAAAAGGTTTAAAAACAGCATGCGGGCCAAACTAGACAGCCCCTCTCTCTCTCATACTTTTATTGAAGGCAAAGCTCCTGCCTGATCATCTTCCAACGTGCTGCAGCCTGCAGCAAGCACCTGCTGATGAAGTATTTATAAAAGTGACCCAGAGCGATGGTAAGACCAACTCAACAGGTAATGTCAGGTTCAGCTACTTCTGTGCCCACTTTCCCTGTGTGGAAACGTCACTAACTGAATGAGGTTGAAGCACAGCCAGCAGAGCATCTCAGCCCTTCCTACAAACCCCTATTTCTGAGGTAGTTACCTTCTTAGATCCAGGACACATCTCTCCAAGGAGATAAAGAGCTGATTTCCCTATCTTAGAGCTTACAAAAGGTCCCAGGTGAGGCAGGTTTCAGCTGAGCTCCTGCTGACATCCCACTGCAGAGCTGGCCCCACCAACACAACACAGGCACGGGCACATGTCAAATGTCCCCCACTTTGAATAAAGGGCACCTAGGCATACACAGCTTTATGGGTCAAGAGGGTTTTGGTGGTGCCAGCAGGCCAAATGACCTTACGTTACCTCCACTCCTGATGTACACTTGGCACATTGATTGCTACTCTGAACACGTACCACAAAATGCCTTTGTGCTGGTGGGATCCCAAGCCTGTAGAACAGGGAGGTCTTAAGACAGAAAATACTAGGGTTTGAAAGAACATCGGTTCTGGATACAGACCCAAATTAATTGCAAGGTCCAAGGAGTTCTTCCTTGTTCCAAATATCCGATCATCACCTTGTGCTTAGCATGAACATGTGGGTCAAAAACCCTGAAGCTTTCTGACAGACCCCAACCCATAGCAACACGTGGCTGTGCTCCAAGAGTGCTGTGAGAAGACCTACACTCCATCCTGTCATCTCTGCAAGCTATTTCATCAGTCACCAGGCTGTTCTGCAACACGCTGAACAGCAGAGTTGCGTAAGCTCAAAGAAAGTGAAGGCAAAGAGCAACTTTGGCAATCCCTGCCCAGGACAGTGAAGGTGATGAAGGCTGGGAATGGTGCCGCCGTTTGGTCACGTTACAGGTGGCGATTAGATATTTGCAGAGAGTTTTGCAGGTGTTTGCGATCCTGAGACAAAGAAGCAAAGGCTCTGAAAGGAGATTTGTGTGAGCTCTTTTATTGCACCAAGCTGGTTGACTGAATGCAGCAAGCGGTGTAAAGTTTCATGGCTGTGGTTTCTCCCTTTGCTGGTACTGATACCACAAGATAAAACCGCGGTTTATAACACCTCTATCAGAAAAGTGATTATCAGCACTAATCGTAATCAACACTCCTTTGCAAAACAACAGCCCAGGTAGGGAGCTGAGCTTGAGGGAATGGATTTAAATCAGCTTCGCTGACATTTGGCCTGATTAGTATAACTGGAAACAGTCTCCTATCTTGTTTAAAGCCTGGACACCTCACCACGAGGAGAACCAGTCTTCACATTAGGTCAGGGAGGGGAAACAACCCCACACCATGTTTTCTTGCTCTTCCATGCAGCTTTGTCCTGTTCTGAAAGACACCTCACAAGTTGAGGGTAGCTTCTTTGGACAGACAAAAATGGTTTATTTTTGGCATCCCGTCCACAGTATTTCAATTAAAAGATGCCTTGCGCTTGTCACTGAGCTCTCTGAAAACCAATGCATGAAGTTATTTTACAGCAGGACCTGAGATGGAGCTATTGCATCCTCATCTTCTTCCCATTCCTCCATGCCTGTTTTTTTCCCCTTCTCTCCTACTTTGAGGGCTACACATCAAAAGACAGTTTCCAGGAGCAGAGACAATGCATCCAAATAGGAATCAACGCACGCGAGCAACCTGGACAAAACACTCATACTCCCCAGACTGTGATCTTGGGACACACCCGACCTGTTTCACATTAAACGCGAGTGAGGATAGTCCCAACGAAAGGTGCTGAAGTGGCGGAGGCCGAAGTCCTATATTGATCTCCCAAACGGGCAATGGCAACACAACGTGCCCTGACCCTGACCCCCACGACCAGCTGCTCTCTTCAGCCCTGGGCCTCTCCATTGAGAAAGCCAGCACAGAGGGCAGGCAGCGTGACCGGCCAGGCAGAGGACATCTACCTAGCAGTTATGTGCACTTATTCCACCAAGAGATGGTTGTGGTTAACGCTGCTGAACAACTCCAAAGTATTTTTATGGCCCATAACCTGGCCTTACATTATGCACAGTAAATATGCAGGGTGGGTGCTTTTTTGCATGAGGACAGTACCGGGGTTTATTTCTAGCAGTTCTTGCTGCAGCAGCATCTTGCCTACTTCAGGGATGCTGGGGAGCACAGCACCAGTTTGCTGATCACAGGCTGTACTGCAGCTGGTCCACAGAACGTTACCTTCAATAAAGATTAAAGCAATTAAAAGCTGACTCAAAAGCTTTGTGACAGGATACAAAGTCTTTTTCCCTGCGATAACTGGTGCTATTTATATAGGGTGTTTTTTTTGTTGTTGTTGTTTTTGACTAAGTCATAATAGTTCAGGTGTTTTCTAGGTAAAATGAGCCATGTTCTTGCCACTCGGGGCTTCAGGCAACAAAATCCCAACAGCAGTTGCCTTCAGCCAGGTCTCACCTTCAGGGCCAAGGCTTGGCCATCCTGGGATGAAGGCTCACTTTCTAAGGTGGCATTCCCTGCTGAATCACAAACCACGTTTCCATTACCCTCCCAAGAGCACGCTGGTGAGAGGTATTTTACAGGCAGTCTTGAAGACAAAATCCTTATGACAGATTCAAAGCCAGAAAGAAAAATAATGCAGGAGAAGGAAAAAAGAAGAAATTAAAAAGCAACTGCAGTGCACTGATTGGGGCCCTTTGGGATGCTCCAGCCCTAGGGGCTGGCAGATAATCCCGGGGCTTTGACTCCAACAACTTTTGCCAACAGCATCCTTTGGTCCTAGTAACATAACCAAACACCTCAGAAAGGGCTGCTGGAGACATTCGGGTTCCCTTGTGGCTAATTATAGATTTTAAAGCCGTGGAGGGAGCGGGTGTTTCCCCTATCAAAAAAAAGAGTAAAATTATACAACTCCACACCCCCATGCTTTCTAATGCGACACACATAGGAAATCTCGTACATCAACTACAAAGTGTGTATTGTTCTATGTCAGCAGATAAATAATTCACCATCTGAAGACTTGGAAGCTTTTCTCTTAGCTCAGGATTATTGTTCCACTTGATGCATGAAGTTGGCAGCTTTTCTTTCTTCTTCTTCCCAAGAGAACTGGATCACTCCAAGACTTGAGTAACATCCAGGCTAATAGCTCACCAAGATTTTGAGAGAGAGAAAGAGAGAGCGAGAGAGAGAGAGAGAGAATGTGTGTATGTGTGTGTGTGTACACACATGCATGCCTGTGGAAGAAGTTAGGTGGAGAGGTGATTTCATTTCTCTTTTGTCGTTTGTTTTTAATTATGTACTTTTTTTCCTTAAGCGATGATGTTGCAACTGTTGTCTCTTGAACATCTTCCAGACATGTTTAAGATCTATGATGCTCTATCAGCCAAAAGTTTTGAGGGAGGAAGAAAAGGCCATGTTTCTGGTTTACGAACTGTTTTTGTTTTGCCTTTTTTTTTTTAAATTCAGCATGGATTTATATTAACACACATCTGACCACAATATTACTGTGTGACCAAGGCTGTCCTTTGCAGCAGGCTATCCTTGCTTGACTATTCCAGGAGGGAAAGGAACACAAGCTTTCTGGCAGGCATGAACCCGTCTCATACCCCATTTCTTCAGACCAAGTGGAAGTCCAGACCCTTATCTGATAGCCCCATTCCTACTTCTCATTAGTGCAGAAAAAAACAAAGATCAATATGGACCTCTGTCAAGAGAGCAAATTCCTAATGTGATTATGCTTTTATTCTGATATACTTAATAGTAATTAAAATTCCCTTGAAGAGGAATGTTTTTCATTGACTTCAACAGGCTTTGGATGAGAAACAGTCTGGAGGTTTTTGACAAAAATGTTATTTTGACAGAAAATGCAGACTCACAGAAATTGAAACAGTTCCTGGGAATAGCTTTCATAGTGACAGCTCAGGAAAAATGTTATCTCAGGTCCAGGGTGTACTTTTCAGAACCAGATCAGGAAGTAAAAGCATGAAGCAGCAAAGCACTGTTGGCCAGGCCATCCGCCCCAACACAGGAGACTGATTCAGGCTGCCTGGATTCAGACTGCCGATTGAAATATGCTTAAGCTTCCCCAGAAGAATCCAAACGACCGGACCTTTAGCTAGTTCCAGTGAGCTGCTTCTGCCCTCCAGTTTGGGAGCTGTCAGTTCATCTCACCATGGAGCAGGACTATTTTAGAAGGCTTCAAGTGTTCTTTAGGATAAGGAAGAAAAAAAGTTTCCTGCCAGCTGTACTGTAAATTAAGCCATAAAGCTTTACATTTAAAAACAATTGTGAAACACAGCTCAAACAAGATGCCCTCAGGGCTGTGCTCTAAAGACAGCTTTGCCATCAGCTTTGATGAGCACTCAGCTAACCCCACATCTCATTAAAATATTGCTACCTCTCAGGGAGAGCACTCTTCCTAGAAAGAAAAGTGCATACTGCTCCCCCTCTAAACTCTGGACCTCTGCACATGTCAGAGATGGAGATGCAATTGCCCAGACATAGCAATACAAAACAATAGTTGTCCTTGAAAATTAGAGAGAGGAACTCAAACACAGTGTTAAGAATAAAATTAATAGAAGGCAAGAGAACTGAAAAGTTTCTACTGCTGCAAAACCAACTAGCCAAAACCTCATCTGGCATTAAATGGCACAGCTGCAGTGTATTTAACACGGCAATATTGATTTACACCAGCTGAGAAGCTATCCCAGAACTTGTTTGTAAAATAAGATCAGCATTTAGGGTAAGTTTCAAATGCTTTAAATCTGGGAGGGCTCAAAGAAGAAACGACCTTCTGGCTATAAGTTGTATTTGAAAGGGACAGAAGGCAAGGCAGCTGAGATTTGGCATGGTGCTGCATTCAAGCACATGCTGGGAGGAGATGCAGATGAAAGCTGTCCTTCTAAAAGTCAGTTTGCATCGCACTTCACTCACTGGTGCACAGCAGATTGAAGAGGGCATGCACGTTCTTGTGCCAGAATTACATTGCGTACAACGATAACTCACCAAGAAGAACAAACGAGTCTGTTTGCTTTCTTGAAACAGCATCACTGAATGGCTTAATGCATGTCAGAAGGGCAAAAAAAAAATACAAGTCTTTTTTTCTCAGCTGTGCGCAAGAGCCGATGGATTGGGATGGGGTTGTGCAAGGATTGCATTAAACCCCACGGTACATTTCCAAGCCTTGTTTGTCTGAACAATTGACTCTGAGCACAGACACTTATCAATAGAAGCCTGAACAAATTTCAGAACAAGCTTTATTTTATTTTTTTGCTGACTTGAACATCAAGGTGTTCCAGGGTTGCAGTTGCTGTAGCAACAGGAAGGAGCTTATTAAATGATCAACCTGAAGGCCAAAGCTATCAGAGCTGAAATGACCAAAAGTTAATGTTTAACCTAAATCCTCTTATTTGTTTAAAAACATGCAGCTCACTTTGTATTAGCGGTTGCCTTGTGGAGGTACTTCAGAAATAGCTGTGCAGCCATGAGACCATTGAAATTTTCATGTGTATCCCAAATAACGTCCAAATCCTCAGTGGCACAGGCTCCGACAGCTGCTTCCTACCAGAAATCATGTAACACCAGACTCAGGCAGGGAGCTGCTTCCTCTGATCTTTTAGGTCTGACAATCACTTGAAACACATGTCTAAGGATGTTCTTCTCAAAGATCTCCACAAACTAATGGCATTACACATTATTTTAAGAGGTAATGAGAATGAGCGTGAATCATTTTTAACCTCATTAGAGTCTGTCCTTTGGACAACTGTTCTGGGATGAGTTACGCTATGCCTTGGGCCCAGCAAGTAGAACCAAATGGAAAGAGATTGCTGCGGCAAAATTAAGTGACCCATCCCCTCCTATTGCTTCAACATGTCTAGCCTCCCTTAGTGCTTTTTCAAATGTCTGGCAGGTTATTCCTTTCCCAGCTTTCAACATGAACTTTTCATCAATGAAAATCCTGTGAACAGCCAGGAGGGACCCCTTAGCTGAGGCTACTTTATGCTTGCCCTCCAGCTGAGCAAGGACACTCCAAGGAAGGCTGCAGAGATACCTCACTTGGTCAGCTCCTATTTCAGGATCAAAGCGACACATCTTTGGCAGTCATATACTGAAGGAGGACTTCTGTAGACCACTGCTTTCAGCAATTTTCTGCAGTTCTGATCTGCCCAGACCAGGTCCCATGTGTCTCTGACTATACCTATCCCTACTGGACACAGCTCTTAATGAAAATTAAAAGGAAAAATGCTTCTCTACTTCCTACTCCCTAACTTAGCTCAAAAAAAAAAAGTTATGTCTGACCTGGAGATACTCCTCTCCCAAGAGGGAACTGCAGACAGATCTCAATTGCAGATAGCAGTCGCTATCACAACACATTGTAGTCAGGAAAATCACCATGTAAAATAAAGCTGTGAAATATGATAATACTGACCAACAGTTTCACAAAAACAATCTTTATTGCCACTGCTGGTGGAAGAGGGGAACCCAAAGCTCTATAAATACATTAGAGGAGCTAGGTCCAGGTGCAGCTGTCTGTCATGTGCTCAGATCATGCTTTGATGAAAGCTTGTCATCACCTTTGCACCATTACAGCTGGAGGTAGTTGATGGGAAATTTTGTCTTAGTCTAATGCAAAACAATTTGTTTAATTATAAGGAGGTATCATCCTTGCTCGAGCTGTTGGGTCTCACTTGCAGAGCTAGGAAACTGCATATAAAGACTTGAGACACCCAGACACAGTCCTGAAATTTGCCACACCTCAACACATCCCAGTCAGATATTACCTTGCTTGCTTTTTGCTATCCTTCTGTCCCTCATTCAGCATGTTCCAGCTGACCTTGTGAGGGGGCAGAAACACAAATGGGACAGCCGTGCACCACAGCTTCTAGCAGTGAAGAGAAAGCAAGAGGAGCCATCAGGATGGTCACATCCAGTTGTTTTTGGTTTTTTTTTCAGCTACCTCTATCCTACAGCAAGCATACCACACTCACCATCAGGGCAGCCCAACACACACACACACACACCCATAAACCCTACACCAAGCACAGTCATTTTCAGCTTCCTCCCTGCCTCCTTTGTCCTTTCCCCCCACGTTACAGCTCTGCCAGTAAACGAACACAGGTCCCACCAGAAAAGGTTCACTGTGGGTCACCTCTACGCTGATGCTGAGAAAGGACTGCTCTGCAAGGCAGCAGAGATATTTCCACAAGGGTGAGGATTAGAGCACATGCTGAGCCATCCTGCGGAGGAACCCTCCAAGTGGTAAACCCCAGAACATAAACAAACCCCACCAAAGCTCAGCTTCACTACTGCACCATCCCCTGGCTGTTTTCTGAAACCAAACTCCAAGGAGGAAGCGCACTTGGACTTTGCATGCATACAGTCGGCGTTGAAAGAGGCTGGGAAGGATGCCTGTGAGTCCCTTCTCCCAAAAACACTGCCCATGTTTCAATCTAGCTGCAATCTGCAGACCTGCAGCTGTCGGAGTCAGCTCTCCCCGTGCTTGGTAATCCGAGGCTCTGCAAGCAAGCGCTCACTGCTTGCCTCTCCTGCCTTCCTAAGGCAACACTTGCTCAGCAAACACAAATATGTTTACTGTGGAAACTTTGTACTTGCCTTACTGCCCTCGCTCTTTGCCAGGTGTTTTTCTTTTTATACCCACAGGAGATGCAGAGCCATGTTCTAATATAGAAATATAGATTCGGGTGCAAGTGTTTATTAATAAACAGGTGGGCAAATCTATTTGCTTACTGCCTCATTTGAGTGATTTATTCAGTTATTTTTAGACATCTTAGACTCAAAGCAGCAACATCAGGGACTGGCTATTGTAATAAAACCAGGCTACAGCCACAGACTAATTTTTCCAGAGAATAAAAGATAAGTACACACAAGGGCACCCAGCACCAGTTAGCCTTTTTTTTCCCCTCTCACCAGCTTTAAACTGGTGTTTTCCATGATGTTGCCCTGAACTGCTGGGGATAATACAACAGGAAATTCAGTGGTTAGGTAGACCAGAATCTCTTCTAAGGGCTGCAGTACAGAATCACGTCTAAGTGTCCTGGTAGTACAAAAATATACTGCTCTAAGCAACCATATGTATAGAAAAAGAGTTATGTATGTACACGTATGCGTGAGCATAAGACATCAAATTTTTATTTTCTGACTTTAAAAAGGAGTTTGAGATACTACTTTAAAGGAGTTTGAGATACACCTTAAAACCCACTAATATCACTTGCAAAGTGAAAAAAAAAAAAGTGCAAAGCCTCCTGTCCTCAGGGGACTGCTCTCACTTCCTGAGGGTGCAGTCCTATATGGACCTGAAAAGAGGGGACCTGAAGGAATGTGGTCAGATGAGAGAAGGCTCATGAGATGGGGCCCAAAGAATTCCTCAACTATTACAGGTGAGGGTCTCCCAAAAGATTTCACTCTGATAAGGCTGTTCCTGGGCCCTGCCTCCCTCTGCCCACTGTGTGGAGCCTCCCTGAGATGACTGTCATGGGCTTCACGTCCCCCAGGGATGTGGGCTCAGCTGAACTGGCATTTTTGCTGTTCCTAGCATCCTCCTGCTAGCCTGCTGCAATAAGCAGAGTTGATTGTTGACTTCAGCCAAATAAGCAAGCATAAATGCCAGTAAAACAAGACATTGCATACATCCCTCATCTGGAAGTTATTTTTGTTTGTATTTATGTTCCCGCATGTTGTCAGGGTGATGTCTGGGCTCAGGCCCACATGTGGAAAAATCTGGACTGTGCCCTGCACTAGGAAACTCTCTAGCTCAGAGGCTAAGTTGCATTTGCTCCTCCCCACTTCCCCAAAAACAGCCTATATGCTTGCCTTTAAAGCTCAGCGTACAGCCTCCTCTATCCCAAGAGGAGGAAAATAAAGAGTTGAGAAGAGATTTGTTTTCACAGTATGACAGTGGAGCAGGAGGAAGTCCTCAATTCTGTGCCAGGAGAAGAGAAACAAGCACACGTCCAGACAGGAACACGATCCCCTAAGTCACACTTCAGGGTGCAGCCTAGTTCTGGCCACCTGAACAGAGCCAGGGGTCGACCTTACGTCCCCCTGGGCTAGGCCAGGCTCAACCCAGGCCCTGAGTTCAGATACCTTGGTCAGAACACCTCAGCTTCCTCCCAGCCAAGCACGGTTCATCACTGTGTGGGCTCAAACACAAGAGAACAGTGTTTACCCTCAAGCCACTTTCACCCCTGCAAGGACCCTCTTTTCCTCAAAAACAACCTCAAGGGGTTCAACTATGTCAGTGACGCCTTCCCCAGCACATTACCTGCTGAAGGCTCGTTCCTCAAAACATCTCTGCACAGGCCAGCTGCTCCTCCCTGCAGACTTTCCTTGAGTAGTCTTGGAGAGGCCTGCACCCAAATAGTTACCCCTGGCCTGCCACAAGCACCCCATTACCACCCCACCCAGCCCCTGAGCTCCTCCCCTTACAGGGGCCTGGAGGTGCCCTCTGCCGAGGTCTCTAATTAGCCCCAGGCCCTGGGGGGAATCACGCATCCCACCTGGGACCAGCCTGAAGTCATCAACCCTGAGCAGGGAGGTGCTCAAGCACAAACAGGGTAAAGCCAAGGCTCTGATAAATTCAGTAAGACTTTAGCCTTTGCTGACAGAGCCGAGACTTCCCTTGAGTGAGACCATTTTTTTGTCTTGGTCTCCGCACTCAGAGCCTGAATGGGACGGGCTCCAAATCCGTGTTCTGCTTATCAACCTGGCAGCCACAGGCACGTAGATCAAACACGAGGCAGGACGTCAGGTCTGCAAATCACGTTTCCACCTCTGTCAAGGCGGCCACCAGTGTCCCTGTGTCTGTCTAACAATGTAGGGGAGTTAAAGCCACTGCATTGCCTAAACAGTATCTCTGACCAGAGAAAGCAAAGCAAGGTGGAGGGTACAGTTTAGAAATGACTGAGAATATGACCTAGAGGATCTGAACATCTTTTCTCTGCAATATTTTCTCTTTTCCCTCATGATGGTAGCTGTCACATTGCAACGCTAGTCAGAACTATCACTGTGTTGTGGCTGCCTCCAATTAAAGGCCCTAAAAACTTTAGCTGAGTCTTCACATCTCTTCAGTGTTGCATTTGCCCTGGAATATTAAAAGGGCCTTGTCATGAAAAATCATATTTCTGGGGTTGCTGAAAAGTGAGGGAAAAGTCAAATTCAAAGATAGCTGCTGAGGTTTGAACAAAACCAGACAGTTCTCCTGAAAATTCCCATATGACAAAATATATATCTGAAAAAAGAAAAAAAAAAAAGAAGAAGAAAAAAAAAAGACAAAATCTGAAGCTTATTTGACAGGAAAGTTTTGACTGGTGGAAGACCTTGACCAGGCAGGAGAGAGGAAGCTCAGAGAGCAGAGACAAAGGGGTTATGGAGAGTCGTCCACTGCCTGTACTAACCTTCGTGACCCATGGTCCCAGGGCTCCTCCATTAGTGTGGACACAGATGTGACTCATAAGGGCTCTTCAAGGACAAAAGTTGAGAGAAGCGCTTTCACTGGATTGCACTCCTTGCTCTCGCTGCATAGCTGCATGACCTCAGTAAGTCCCCAAACAACACCTCACTTAAGTAAAACCCTCAGCAGGCTATGAAGTTTTGCATACTTTTGTCTTTTACATTAGCTTATCAATAGAGCTTTTCTGGTAAAATCAAGACATGTTCAGTTCACAAGGGAAGCCTCAGTGGCAAGAAAACAAGAAAGGAGCACCATTTCAATGCAGCCAATTTGAGGGACCAACCCAGTAGCTCTGGGACCTGAACCAGGACAGCCAACATCCCCAGTAACTGCCTGCCACCACATTAGCAGTCCAGCTCTCTCTCATGCTCCCTCATATCTTCTGGCGAACAATTTTGGCATTTCCTAGTGAAATTGAATTTTTTTTTTTTTCTGAGCAGCCCTAACTGTGCTTTCTTTGTCCTGCCCATCTGATTAAACTGCCTGCCTCTACAAATACACTGCATCTATGTCACAGAGACCCTACTTATGAGGTTTCTGGGTGGATTACACGTACCTAAGTAGTCACTATGAACAAGGCAGGCAAAAACCTGTTTCTCAGCAGCACATCTCTCTAGCTAGTGACTAGTTATTTGTTGATCCAATTAACTGCCTTGAAAACAATAATTAGCACTTATCACAACAAAGAGTAGAGTTTATTAATTCCAACACAAATTATCTAGTTGCAGAAGTTGAATAAAAGATCAGAATAAACAGCAGAGATTAAATTGGACTAGATCTTCTGTACCAACTTTCAAAATGAGCACTCTTACACAATCCAAAATGTTTGTGTTAATAGATAACAGCTAGATAGATAGCTCACATACAGTACATCAGCAACTGGTCATTTTCTTTAAAACAAATGAGTTTGAGGAGATTCCTGATAAGCGGAAAGTTTCAAAGTCAAGGAAGGAAAGGTTGCAGGCAGATGAACAGGAAGATCCAGCAAGGTACACATTGGATTTTAGCACAAGGAATTCTCTGAGGGTGCTAATCAGCTTCACACCATAAGGGTGAAGTTTTAAACAGTGTAGAAGTGCTTTATGGAGTGACAAAGTCAGCAATAAAAGGAAATCAAGCTGAACTTCTTGCCACTTACTGTGGGAGCCAAGAGGGCCCCCACAGAAGAATATGAACCCATCTGCAGAGGCCACCTAGGGCCATTGCAAAGACTCAAAAATCCACGAGCAGATACAGCCAAGCTGTCCCCTCCTGTTCCCCAGGGTTCTGCAGCAGCCGCAGAGACCACAGTACACCTGCTCCAACGTCACTCATGCTACATAAGCAAAATGAACACATTTGTCACCCCTTGTGCTTGACCTCATGGTTTTCTACAGTACAGATCTTAGGCCTATCCAGAGGGCTAAAATGCATCCCCACTCCTCCCCAGTGTGCTTCAGTTAATCGCATCTACACATTAGTGTACATGTCTCAAAATCGTTTCATGTGATGAAGGTCTGGGCCTGTGAGAAGGAAATGTTGTGTTTGGGTTTGCTGTACAGCTCTGCTACAAGCTGCCCAAGAAATACTAGTCAAATCATTTAAATCCATTTTCTGCCTTTGTGCAATGAAGGTGACAACTACTCTTCAAGGGGCTTGAAAGGCTTAAATCCCCAGTGGGAAGCACGTTCTGCTCTTCAGCTGAGAGATGCTAGTGAAGTGCCAAATATTGTTATTAACTTAGCACAGCTAATTTGTTCCATGGAGATTAGCATGCGACTGCTAGAGCAAAACGAAGGAGGTAGCTCCAGCTCTCCCTGGATTCATGGTCCTCCAGCCACCAGGGATCAGGTAACTCTCATGAAGTCATCAGGACTGATTCTAATTTGCTAATCATTTCCTGAGGCATGACACAGATTGATTCGCATTAAACTTTCATGGGTGCCTCTGATCTCATGCAGAAGCTTGGACTATCTGCAAGGCACTGCCAGCAATACTGGGCAAGGGGCACGCACTCAGGCAGCTGGGCAGTGCTTGAGAAGGACTGTTGTGAGCTTTGGTGGCCAAAGAAAACCCACTCTCCCTTGAAGAGAAATGTGTTACTAATGTGTGTTTGTTTATCAGTTGTTGGAATACACTGTGAGGAGACTAAAGGTCCCGGGTGGCAGGTAAATGAACACCCTCCAGTTGTGCCATTAATTCCTAGGGAGCGAGAGGAAGAGCTCACCAGCCAAGTAAATCCCTAACTGGCTTTTCTGGAGAGGACAGATCATTCCTCGTCCCTTCCAGCCAAACCTGGTCCTCCCCAGCAGCCCTTGCCACTTCCAGGAGAGACAGACATCTATCTGCCTTTCCATCATCAGAGGCTGTTCCCCCATCAGCTAAAGCAGAGAGATCTCACTGACAGCAAGGGGCTCCCCGCATCAGCCCTGCCTCAGGACGTTCACATCCCACCTCAGCCCCGTAGAACTGCAGCACCACATGGTCAAACCCCAGTTCCTGTCCATCAGCCCGCGTGCAGACGCGCTGCTGCCCTCAGCACAGTCAGGGTGTTTTTCCAGCCTCTCTGACATAATAAAATTTCCAAGCCCTTTGCCCTCCCTGATGCATTATCTGCCACCAGGGACAGCCGGGCTGAATGAATCAAGACCCAGCCAGCTCTCTAAGGTCCAGGACATGCTGTCCATGGAAAAACAACACACACCAGAGAAACAAAAAGTGAGAGACTACCTGGCTGCCGCTTATAGTCTTCTCAGAAGAAGCCAGCAGTCAACAGCCAAACCTGAACATTCACGTCACTCTTTCACTTATGGAAGGCGAGCGTACTGAATGCCTGGACTCCTTTCAGCCCAACAGCCCCATCTCTGCATTTGCAACCATAACATTGGAATAACTAGCAGGGCTCAAGCTGGTGCCCGCTGGAGTCAATAGGAGATGCAGGTGCCAGAGGCTTTTTTAGATGCAGAACAGTGATTCTTTGTACCTTTCTTTCTGTGGGTTGCAGGACTCCACCCTCAGTCACATGCAAAACAATTCCTGGATAGATGTTTCCACTAAAGATCTCAGAGAGTTTTGTAATTATTGAGTTTCCCGGTATCCGCGTCATATGGATAAATAACATTTCTGCTTATGGAAGTGCTAAGACTCACTCAAGACCCCTCCAAGAATCAGCTACAGTGTCCAGAAGAGCAAAGGGAGTGTCCTTATAGCAGGAAGGACCCAGGGGACCAACAGCGAGTGATCCCAGCCCTGTCTCTCCATGCCTGCCAGCTGCCCAAGGCGCAGCCCAGGGACTCCCCTCTGTGCCATCCCTGCCACCGAGCTGCAGTTGCCCCAGGGCTCTGCACTCTGACTGCCGCTGGCTGCTGGCTGAGACCACCCTCCTCCTACACAAGACGCAAAGCCCTTCCTGCGTGCAATGAGCCTGTCACCTATTCATGCTGGAAAAAGACCAAATGGGGTCTGTTACACCATAACATGCTTCACTTTCTGTTTTCATTCCCCTCTCCGCTCCCTTCCAGGAAATTATAGGCCACATTCACCTTGATTTTCTCTGCCTTTCAGGACAGTTACAATTCCAACATGAGCAGAGGCAGTTACTGTCAACTAATGAAAGCAAGATGAGAGCAGGTTTCTCCAACAGTTACTTATCACCCCTGCATTTCACTCCCATTTTACCTAACGACTTGGCTCTGTGGAGATGCAAACACTGCCCTCTGCTCCTGCTGGCCAGAGCGCTGCTGGATGTTGCTCTGCACTGCAGGATGCTTAGACAGAGAGCTGGGGCTCAGCAACATGCTGGCCAAGGCATACACGCTCCATAGGGCAGGACAGGTGAGCTGATGAAAGCTCTCCACAGCAATGTCTCCAAGGGCCAAGAGGTTCATCCAGCTGTAGGAGACCAAGTGCTAACATGGGCTTTGAGTCAGCCTGACCACAAAACCATTAGAAAAGTGGTACTTGGGCAGGGAATGCAGCAAGAGCTGGAGGATGTGCTCCAGCTCCAGCTGGAGGAAGACCTGCGGAGTGGGCAGAGCAGATCAAAGCTTAGCCCTGGGAAATGCTGAGCACTGAGTAGCTACAAACCTTACAATATAGGAACATTGGACTAGAAGAGTCACTAAGTCCTATCTCTGCTGCTGCATGCAAACACACACCAGGTGTTAAGGCCAGAAGATTCTTTACAATATCTATTTTTCACACACCACACACCCTCAACCCCCCTTCCCCCCAGCAAGCTAGAATAAAACTAAAACCTGTGGGATAAGAGGCTGATAGCCACAAAAGCACAGATGTCCCAGAAGAAACAACTGAATGAAGCCAAGGACCTGCCGGGATCTGCAGTTCCTGCCTTAGCTGGGATTTTTTTTCCCTGGGTAAACCATGGCAGTCGCTGTCCTTGGCTTGCACTGAAGTCAGTGGGAACTTAGCACAACTCATTCTTTAAGAGCAATGTCTCTGAATAACAAGAAAACACAGCATGGCAATCACTGAGCCGAGTGAATAACGGGTTTCATAGGTGCTGTCAGAAGGGGAGAAGGAAAATCCCAGCTGGCTCCAAACAGCTTTCTATGTGCATTGGCAGGTCCTTGGTATTTCTCCCAGACGGGGAGGGCAGGTCCAAGTCGAGTGCCCATGGTACAGCACATCCAGGCTTACATAACCCAAGGGGCCCAGGGTAATAATTAACACTGGCTTATTGCCACTGGCTTTGTGCTGGAGTCACCTGGCTGTTTGGATTAAATGTATAGTGGCCATTTAGACAAGGAGAAGGCTCCTGGCACAAGGATTTAAGTGGAAACAACCCCCAGGGAGGGCAGGGAGCAGGGAACTGTTGCAAACATGTAATGTGGTCGGGGAGCAGGACCCTTTTTAGGGAGCTTTGCCTGGACGAGTCCCAAGCACAATGTACCAGCAAGCGAGCTCTCATTTCTCTCTCCTTGGCATCCTTTCCAAAAGCAGACGCTATCAGCGCAGCTCGACTTTATCTCATGGCCCGTCTTTACCTTTCTTTGCTTATCTGATGTCTCACTTACACGTCCTATCACTCTTTGCCTTCTATTACCTTCTGTTTGCTATTGATACGCAGTCTGTGCCACTGTCTGGGGCAAAGGAGATTTGGGACTTCTTGGTTCTGTTCCCGCTTTCCCTCTGCTTTGCTCTGTGGTCTCGGACACATCACTCCACTGCCCTCTGATTAGCTGCAGGTCACAGAAGTCAGGTCACCTTACAGAAATGTCACTTTACTCTCATTCCTTACACTTAATCCTTACCTTGAGAATGACCTTCCCAGATGACTGTTCCTCCACCACTAGCTCTGATGAAGAGCTAAAATATAAACAGCCAGAAATCGGCAGTAAAACCGTTCAGAATTACACAGAGCACTCACAAGCATTAGGGACTGGCTTGCAGTCATTATACAAAGGCTGTAACACTGCACATGTGTCCATTCATGCCTCAGAAAGCCAATTAGAGATGTCTCAAGTCAATGAGACTTAGGTATATGCATAACGATGCCATGCTGTGCTTTACCGTGCAGAGTTGCCAAAGCAAAGACATAATAAACCTATCTACAGATGTAGCATCAAAGAACTTAAATATATGTTTATCTTCGCGTGGCTAGAGTAACCAGGCTTAAGGCAAAGCCACCTTTTTCTCATGAATTAGCAAGACCTACAGCCCAGCCTAGGCAGGCCAGTAATTCCATGTAAAACTAACACCCAAAACTTTTTTTTTTTTAAATTTCTACTTTTTTGTGTGTGACAAACCTCTGAAAATACCATTTATTTTCATGCAGAACTAACTCTCCTTTCACAGCAGCTATGACCCTGCTCTTCTGAGCAAAATGTTGCAACTTTATATAAACTTATATTTCCCTACAGCTAAGCATCTAAAACCAGGAAAAAAAAATAAAGAAAAAGAAGAAAAAAACTACACACACAAACCACACAGAAACTGTACTTAGAAGAGGAAAAGAGAAAAAAAAAAAAAAAAAGTAAGAGAGAATAAGTGTTTCATGGACAATATTCCAGGCTAAAACATAGCTTAGATCTTAAGATTTCTGTACTGCTCTGCTCCAAGAGTGGGTATTTTGCATTACTCCACTTCAGCTGTAAGTACTGCCTCTTGCAGAAAAAAATAACAACTTCTGCCCCAAGTACCTTGCAGGGTGAATTACCCAATGTTACAGCAATATCAGAACTCCAAAGGAGATGGGGAGGAGACTGAGACGCTGGTTAAAATAAAGCCACTTGTTCAATGCATAATGTCGATAGGGTGAGAACAGAAGGGAATCGGAGATCCTCTTGGTGCAGGTTTGCTAATTAAAGCTTCTATGCCATTAGAACTCTTAAAGCAGCTGTCCTTAGGACTCTGGTCTTCAGGCTACATCTCAGGAGGTAACACCACCACAGAGTGACCAGAGCTTGCTCTGCTACGTCCCTCAGTCCTCTTGCCAGGCTCATAGGAGTGCTCTGGGAAAAATAAAGGTCTGGAGATCCATGGCACATCAGCTGGCCTGTTTTGGTGGCTGTACTTCAGGGAGATGCTTTAATCCCCAAGTCTCAGGGGATCCCCATTAGTCTCAGGGTGTTTCTTGCTGGGAGAAGATGGGGACCTGCTGCACCATTGCTCCCATGGAGACTCAGAAGCGGACACCAATAACATTGCTGGCTTCTTCTTCCAGTGGAGGCCGAGCACCCGAAAGCATATTGCAAGAGATGTCCCAGCTTGCAAACCACAAGACTATCATGTTCGTGCCTGTGTTGTTGCACATGGGAAGCAATGGTTGTTGCAGGACATGGTGTCTTCTCCTCAGGCCTGAGGCATGCTTTGTACCGCAGGTCCCACACATCTCTCCTTCAGATGTGGGATTCGCAGCAGAGCCAACTGAAGCGCCTTGGCACCAAGACCTCCGCCGTGCTGAGCCATTCTTTCACAATCTAATCCCATGACTGGTCTTACTGCGGGCTCCTTCCATCCACGGATCGCACGCACAGCAGTCAAGTCCCACAGTGTCACCGCAATGAACTGTCATCCCCGTTTGACAAGACAAGGAACTGAGGCACATGGCAGTGAGCCCTTTGCCCTGGGTCACACAGCGAGTCACCGTCACCGTCTCAGACTCTGAAGCCCTCCTCCTTCATGCTAGCCCCTAGAGCTTGAATTTCCTCAAAACCTGCTTGCTCTAATGTATTAACCACAGCCTGACTGTGGTTAATAGTCAGTTGCAGACCTGTTCCACAGCTGTCAGAAACCACAGAAGGCATTCGGGGCCCAGCGGCTGCCAGGCGAGGCGTGAGAGCTCCGGTGAAACATCTCGCACCTCCCAAGAGCTTTGAGGTGAGGAAAAACTGAAGGCGGCTTGAGGTCTGTTCCATCACCTCTCTGTTCCCCAGCACCTGAAAACTTACATCCAGGTGAATCAAAATTTCAAGTACTAACTTGATTTCAACCACTTTCTTGATTACAGAGCTGGCTACAAAGGAAATTGATGAATAATAATTTCAAAAAGGGATATAAAATTTCCATTTTCATTTTATTGTCAAAGTAAATATATTTTTATGAAGAACAAAAGAAAATATACAGAATTGTAACTTATGTACACTGGCTTTATAGGTATTTTTGTTTCCAATTTACACAAATTTTGATACGTTATTAAAAGATATTTTATATAGATATGCATCTATGTACAGTTTTATTTACATACATTCATAGGATGTGATATAAACCAGTCAATAGATGATAGCTCATTTATATTAATTTCTAGAGGACAAAAGGAATGCATTCGCTTTAGCTAGACCTGCTGTTCTTACACAGCGCGGGCTCCTGCTCTGCCTAGCACTAGGATGGCAGTTAGCTATTTCCCATTTTGCCAACAAAAAGACAAACAGATGCCGTCTGTGAATGGAAAGGAAATGCAACATCCATTATAAAATCGTTCCTAATTACTGAATTCTATTTTCTTCTAAAGCTTCTTACAATCGCCAGAGTTCAAAAGGAAAAACAAAACAAGAAGAAGAAACACAAACAAAATTGCTTGCCTGCTACCATCTGATTATTTGCTTAAATTCCCTTCTTAGCCATCTACCATATAAATTTGTTTCTTTTGGCTACTGTTCTCACCCATTTGCCCAGCCCAGCTGTGTGGAGCTCTGACATGGCTGTTGGTAAGGGAAGGTTCAGTGCTGAAGCTCACCCTGGGACAGAAGATCTCCTGGTGCTGTCCCACCAGGCCATGATGCTCCCTTTGTCCCCAGCCACTGGCACACCCTGATAAATGGACAGGGAAAAAGAGGCTCAGCCCCAGCCAGTGTGGGCAGGGGATGCTCGGGATGCCCAGTGCTCACCAGGACCACTGGGCACCTTGGGGGCTGGTGCTCTGGTTTCTCCCCAAGGACCACACAAGAGGACAGGAGTGGAGATGGAAGCAGAACGCAGCCATTCTCACAAATGGCTTCCTGTTGCTTTACACTCTAAACAATAGATCTTCTGCTAAAGACAGTGGATGCTTCCAAACAGTCAAAGGAAAGCAGCATTTCTTTTGATGCGTGGGCATCCTTTCACCCTCAGTGGCAGCACAGGGCAGGAAAAGCATGCACATGGTACGCGGTGAGCCACACCAAGAAGCCTCCACGCCAAGCCATTTTACCCAGCCTGAGCTTCAGGTTTGTTTGGGATATACCTTTGCTTAAATATATACATATATATATGTATGAATATATATACATAAATATTTATATATAGCCCTAACTGAGGAAAAGGTAAATGTGAGCTGGAGAAATGAGAGAGGCGTGGGGGCACGCTGCAGCACCCGCCATGCCTCGCCTCCCCCTCTCCCCGACTCCCACTGTTCCTCCTCCTATGGCCAGCCCCTACAAATCCTTGGCTCAGGCAACCCAAAAACAAAGCAGTTGTTTTCATTTCAAAAGGAATTTGCTGTTTCCAAACTGGACAAATAGAGCAGCTTAATAAAAACTCACAATGAATGGCCTGTACATGAGCAAAGCCCTCAGGAATGCCAGGGCTATAATTAACTAGCAGCAAGCAACTCTTACATTTTCATGTGCAGCAGAAAACAGCTAAAAATAAAACACTGTAATTTCCAAAAGAAGCAGCAGCAAAGGAGGGAAAGATAGGAGGAAAGGAAAATAACATCCTTAAAAAAAAAAAAAAGACAAAAAAGGAAGAACACCCCCCTCCCCTGACCCAAAAAGAACTTCATTCTCAAATCATCTTTAAAGGACATGGGACACTCAGACATGGTGGTATCAAGTAACAGCATTGACTGTTGTGTGAAGACAAATAAATTATCACTAGAAATATAGTGAGCAAAGTGCTGTCATCGGCTGCTGTAGGACGGCTGGGCGGGAAGGGGAAAGCAGGACCGATCAGTTCACGGAGCGGACGGAGCGGTTGCTTCGCGGGAACCGATGCACCTTGACGTGTTTGGACAAGTGGTCACTTCGAGCAAATTTCTTCTCGCAGACGGGACACTGATAGGGTTTCACCCCCGAGTGGGAGCGCCTGTGCCGAGACAGCTCATCTGACCTGGAGAACCTGCGGGAGAAGAGAAGCCTTTTCAGACAAAATGAATAAATTCTCTTACAGCCCCCAAATGTCCCCTCAGGCCACTCGGAGACTCTGCTTGCAGCAAAGCCCAAATATGCAAACTGAAAGGGCCAGGACACACAACAGAGCCACCCTGGTCCCAGCCAGAGGACAGCAACAGTGATGAAAACACACAATTCACAACCTCATCCCATGTAAACTCTAGACTTGGCACAATGCATGGAAGCACCATTTGTAGAAACCTTGCCCTAAGCCCAATCATAAGGGTGCAGCTCAACTAAGACAGCTCTGCTCCTCATCCCTCTGCCAGTGCCCTTCAGAGTCAGTTCCCAGCCTCTTTCCTACAAAGCCAAGCAGAGGTAACCACCAACGTCCCGCAGGTAAAGTCTGCTCCAAGCTCCCACCAGCACTATAGCACATTTATCTGAGATGGACCCCAGATAACAGCCAGATATAGTTACCCAGAAGCTATCTGGCTTATCAGATCCAGCTGAAAAATTGGCCTTGGCACATGCTCCTGCAGGCTAAATGAAGAGCAATTAGCATCTCAGTACCAGAGATGCTCAGGGCTGTAACAGCTGAAATCCAGGTGGGCCCCATGGCCATTAGCATAGATACTTCAAGAGCAAATTGAAATCAAGATGGGGACTTTAATTACCAAAATTGTCTCTCAGAGTCATTTTAATTTTAGATATTCCCCACTTTCCACCTCAACAGAAAAATCCCCAAATCCCACTGCTAGTCTCGTAGGCGTTACTGAACTCCAATCAGCCAACCCTTTGGTCTGGGCAGCAGGGCTGGCTCTGCTTCCAGCTTGGACATGACTGGGAGCCACAGGGTTAATTAGCACTGTCATGCTAAAACAGCCCTGTCCAGATGGGTACAAAAAATTTGCTGCCTGACAAAGGGCAATTAAGTGTTTTGTTGCCAGCACAGTAACAAAGAGCAGCACAGAAAGCGAGCTTGCAAGAAATGGTATCAGCTGTTTATTTACAATAAATAAATGAAGTCATGGGCACTAGTGGAATAAATGGGGGAAAGAACATGTAGAAAAATGTGCCCTTCTGGAGCAAAATATCACATCACCAACCGGGTGAATACGCTATTTTTATGAAAGGGGAAAAACAGGACTGCTGGGCTCCTATGAATAAGTCCTTCATGCAAGAAAAATAAGTTTCCACATAAAGGTTTTAATTAGCAGTGATCTCCCGCCACTAGTTGCAGAACAGGGCACAGGCACTGGGAACACTGGGAAGAGCTCCTTCGGTTCCCACAGCTCTTCGGTCTGCTGTTCCTACCCGGAGAGAGCCCCGCAGCCAGCACAGAGCGGATGCAAATACTCGCCCTGGGGAAGGTGTGGTGTGGATGCAGCTCCCCCAGGGGCATTTCTAGGGGAGATTCCCTCACCTGTTCTCTTGCTTTTCTGCCTTGTCCTTGCTGTGGTGTCTCCACAGTGAAAGAGTCAAATTCACCATCAAGAGCAACAGGCAAGTGCTCTAATGGAGCCACCAACCCAGGATACATCTTCACAAAGGCTACAAGAGGAGCTTCTCTTTGCCTCTGGGACCTGCAGACTTGCTTGCTCTAACACCCCTGCTCCTTCCAGCCTTGGCTTCCTGAAACCACAGCCTGGGCCTGGGAGCAGCAGGGCCAGGAGCTTCTCCCAAGTCTCTAGCAGTGAGCTGGTCCCAGTGCCGCATCCCTAGAGGGACGGTCTTGCAGAGCTATGGGCAAGTGGGATTTGGCAACGTTTTGGAGAGCGCAGGTTGTTGCCTGTGCAGGCTGTCTCAGAGGGACTCAGGACTAGGAATAGACCAGTTGCCAGTGATGGCAATAGCAACCACATCCAGGAAAAGAGGGAGCAGCAAGAGGGAAGCTCCTTTGCAAAGAGCTGTCCTCCTATATACTGCCTTATCACCCAGGGAAGGAGCAAAACCAGATGTGGCTGGGTTGCTTTGTCCCATGTCCTTGGCTGTTAAGGTCACCATCTGCAACAGAAGTGCCGTAGCACACGGCTAATCCCGCACAAGAGCTCCACAAGTGCATTTCAATGGGAATCGCATGGCGAGTGGGGGAGAAGGAGGTGCACATTGGGAATGAGCAGCTCCGCTCCTACCCTGGGAGCTCGGATGAGTTCATCCGATAAAAATACACTCTGCCTCATAACGATGTC
Organism: Anser cygnoides; assembly: GCF_040182565.1. Lineage (NCBI taxonomy): Eukaryota > Metazoa > Chordata > Aves > Anseriformes > Anatidae > Anser > Anser cygnoides. The sequence goes on along the minus strand of NC_089882.1, from coordinate 12,913,089 downwards.
CTTAGCTGAAGAGGCAGGAATGTTGCAATACTGTTCCCCAGCAGTCACGGAAAGATCAACTTACGAGCCCACAGAAATAAACCTCGAGCTATCGGTGTGTTTACAAAAAAACAACGCAAAGGTTAGGACAAGGAAGCTGGGAGGATCTGGCGGCCTGGCTCCACGGTGAAATGATATTTGCAGCACATTCTGGCACCGAAAACACCCAAGAACCAGGCAATCCCACAGCAACTGGAAGAGTTGCTTCATCCCCCTGTCTGGTGGGACCGCCACAAGACCTGTAAGCGCATCTCCCTCGGAGACAAACCTCAGAGCTCCCTGGTGTGCAGGACACGTGTCCCGCAGCTCCTGGCCACACGAGGACACGTGGCTCGCAGGGCAGGAAAGGCCAGGCGCTTCAGCTGGTCCTCCACGGCCCCCACCATGGCCACCAGCCACTGGACTGCCCCAGGCTGTACTTCTGCTCTGCGGTGGAGGGGAGGCTCTGGACATGCATCCTGACCTGCCCCAAGCCTCTAAACCCTCCCAGCCAAACCTCTGCCACCTGCAGAGCAAGCTGCGGGCAGTGCCCCCAGCCCCAGGACGTGCAGGTCCCTTAAACGCGCCTGCCTAATCCCGCAGGTGTCGGGAACAAGGGCAGCTTGGGTGCTGCTGCCCAGGGGAGGGACAGCGAGAGCTTCTCCGGCTCCTGACGCAGCACGGCTGCTCGGGCCGGCCCGTGCCACAGCCCTGCGTGTTGGTGGGGATGTCTGAGGGGCAGAGAACCAGTGGCTGCCAAAGGCACAAGCTGGCCGGGCACGGATCAGCGCGCCGGCCGGTCCAGCGGGGTATTGAACGCGATGGGTCACCGGCCGCTCCTCACCACCTCCTCTGCACCCTGCAGAAAACATTTCTCTCCCTGCACCAGGGAAGGGCACAAGCAAGGAGGATTCAGCCTCCTCCAGGGCTCTGCCACTGTCCTGGGGGCTGGCGAAGCCCCCACGCAGCCCTGCCCTGGTGTGGTTACGGCACACAGCTTCCCTGCGGCAGCGCTGCCCAGCGAGCAGGGCGGGCTTTAATCCCCTCCACTCAGCCGCCTTGTGCTAGGCAACACTTTGTTTTGTTTTCGAAATGACCATCTTCAGCGAGCTCAGATCTTAAGTGTCTTTGGTGAAAAATAAATACACAAGCACAAGAATGTGGGGGAAGGAGGGAGGGAAGCAGAGCCCAGCAGTGTTTCGGCGCTTAAATTCATTTGAGATGATACAAAACTGGGAGAGGACAGAGAGTCCGGATGCATTTGACATAAGTCATGCGAGACCACAGCTCTCGCTGCACTTCTGGAAAAGGTAAACACGCCTTATTGATGGAAGGGGGCTGAGCAATTCAGCGCTCGGGTGGGTCTGCCCTTCGGTGTGGGAGTGGGACACATGAAGCCCCAGCAAGCAGTGAGGAGGGCTCCCCGGGAGATGCCTCCCTCCCTTCCCACCTCCGTGGATGCCCTGCTGACATCTGGGGGTGCTGGGGGCCGGCTACCTGCCTGTGCCACGCAAACACAATACAAACAGCCAAAGTGAGTCTGCACAGCTCCCCCAGCAGCTGCTGGTGGACAGGAGAAACTCCTCGTAGCTAAGGGGATCAATTCTTCCCTCTTGGGCTCCTCATCTTTAAGGGGCTGTGGCTGGCAGAGAGCGAAAGGTGCGGATGCTCCGTGCTGCTGGATCAGCACATCTCCTGGCCTACCCGACCATGCACCCCGTGCTGCAGCAGGAGGCACCCGGCTGCAAAGTCAGCATCCCTCCCTCACTGCTTCAGGCATTTCCCCAAATGCTTCCCCTGGTTCTGCAGTCCGGAAAGCAGCAGCCCTGCGGGGAGACGGAGCCAGAGGTCACCCAGAGGCAACGCTTCAGACTCCTGAGCCTGAGCCACAAAAGTCACCGGAAGCATTGGCGTAAATCTCGGCATGGACCGGACCCAAACTCTCACGTGCCACATGCATTTGCCACGGAAACGAGGGTTTTGCTCACATCCCAGCACAAGGAAAGCCAACACGACACCCACAGGCACGTTCGCAGGCAGGAGGCACATCTGCTGCCTGCGCGCACGTACTCTGACAGCCGAATAAACAGGAGCAGTGCCCCTGTGACAGGCCAGGAACCGCACCGCCTGCGCCTGGCGGGACCAACCGGGGAATAACAGGGCTTTAATTTCAGTGCAGTTCCAGCAGCAGCCCCTGAGCCCAGCTTATCAGCAGTGCCACCGGCACAAATGAGAAGAAAATCCCTGCCTGTTTGCAGAAACACCACAAACTGAAATGGGGAAGAAAAAAAAAATCACCAAAGAGATCAATTGCAATGATCCCCCCAGTCCCTCCAAGAGGCTTCAAACTGGTCCAGTTTGGGAACAGAGGATTCAGCCCTATTCTGACCTTTTCCCTCAAACCAATCCAGCCATCTCTAATTGCTGCATGTCTCACATAGTTGCGTTTTTACTCGACCCTCTCCTGTTACTTTTTACCTTGTCTGTTCCCCATGACCACCACCCATTTCCTCATTAGCCGTTGCTCACTGAAGTTCTGCAGGATATTCTTTCAAAGAAATGTGGTTTAATTTACTACAAGGGAGTTAGGACTATGTTTTGCTCCCATCATAATTTGCGGTGCTCTTTATTAACACTAGCCAGCAGGCAGACTATTAGCACAGTTAATTGGAAAGAGGGATGAAGGCTTCCATCAAAGTTTCTGTCAAAAAAAATTCGACTTTTTCTCTTTAAAAAGTTTTAATGCTTTCTACTGGTATATAAAAAAAAATCACCTCTACTTTTGTAGAGATCACCTGTACAAAACGTTTTGCTCAATCAAACCTGCAATCTTCCATTCAAGCAACACTCAATTCCATCTCAGCCTTCTGGGTGTGCTGTTACATCTGACAGCTTTTTGCAATTTTGAGCAGCACCCACGCATTTTTCTCAATCAATGCAGAGAATAAAACCCAGAGCAGGCTGGAGTGCCACTGCCAGCATTTCCAGAAGGAACAGGATGGAGTGCGTTTTCTACGAAACTGCACAAAATGCTCTTCTTAACTGCATTCACATCTCACAGCCCTTCACTGATCATGCTTAGCCCCCTGCAGCTGGGGCCCCACACAGCCATGCACACCGTGACTCTGTCCTAAACCACCCAGCTCATTTACAGCCCTCAGCTGGTACCAGCTGAGCATCTGCTGCAGCTGGTGTGTTGCAACCAGATAGATCAATGTGACTGCAAGGCATTGCCTGCAGTAACAGGCTTAATCTGACCATCTTGGAATGAAATACGAGTTATAATGGGCTTTAAAGACACTCATACAGCTGGTGGCAGCAGGTGATGCTCTGCCATTTAATTTATCTAAGCCTCTGGATTACCTAATAGTAAGAAAAAAGTTCAAATCCTCAAACAAACCGAGCCACTTTTGGGAACAGAAACTGTTCAGAAATGAGTGCAAATGCTGAGAGTGCTCAGCAAGTTAGGTGAAACGAGCAAAAGGGCTAGGGGAACTGGACCCTGCTGCACCCCAATACTAACCTCCATCCGCAACCTGGCCACGTGCACGCAAAAGGCTTTTCTCCTGTATGCCTCCTCAGGTGGGCTTTCAAATGGCTGCTTTTCGTGTACATCTTGGTACAACCAGGGAAAGAACATTTGTGCATTTTAATGAGTTCTGCTGCAGGGTTCTTTTGAAATTTCTGACCCATGATGATTCCCGTCTGACCCTGGATCATGCCTCCTGGCCCAATTGGCTTGGCGGCGATGGGGACGGGAGCAATGCGGACAAATTTAGAGGACAAGTTCAAATTGGATGACTGAACTATCTGGGGCACAAGGGCAAATGTCTGTCCTTGGATGTTGACTAGGAGCTGTGCAATTTTAATGTTGTCTTGTGCTGGTCCTTGGGAACTAGGGCTGGTGTTGGACTCCTGTTTGACCTGTACAGGTTGAATTTGGAGCATAACCGGTATCCCATTCTCCAGGGGCATTCCTCCATTTGAAGCCTGGCCACCTTCCGTCGAGCTGCTCAACTGTTCGTTTTTACTCTCTTTTAAACTAGCGCTGGGTAACATATGGTCTTTTTGCTGTAGCGAGGCAACAGAAACTTGGCTGCAAGCTCTCAAGTCCTTGGTCTCACTTTTAGGTCTGTCTTTGAGCTCCAGCTCCATGTTCTCTTCCAGAAACTCCTCAATTTCCTCAAGCGTGGGCTGAAATGGTCCAGAGTCTTCCATATCCACAGCAAATTCAGGCAACCTAAAGTACTCCTCTTTGACTATGGGCTGAAGTCTCCTTTTGTCCCACCATGACGCGGCGGTGTTCCCCAGAGATGCCTGGGACAACAAGTAGTCTAAGATGCTGTCCTGACTCTCCGCACTGGATGTGCTCCCATAGCTGGAGCTGAGAACCTGGGAGTCCGGGCTGGAACAAGAACAAAAGCTGGACGAGTCGCTGTCATCTTCTGACAGGGGAGAGGGCAGCATTTGGTAGGACCTCACCCCTGCCGTCATGTCCCCAAAGTATCCCAGAGAAGACCTCGTAGATGAAAAGGACTCATCGGTAGGCAGCAAGTGATCCACCATTCCTGGGCGATCTCTTACGGGTATCCCAACAGCATATACCACACGGCAAAAGTTCACGTGGGAGCCTGGGTGCAGGGAAACAAAACAGCAGCAGTCAGAACTCGGTGTAATCATTTACCTCCATGAACTAACCCTCGCAAAGCCCTGTAGCTCACAGGAAAGTCCCAAGCATCCAGCCTCGGTGCGCACATGCTGCTGCACGCTGCGATACGTCTCTACCACCCCCAAAGGACTGTCAGGGCCTAAGCGCCTTGCAGGATTGCACCACATATTTGCAAAAGAATTCTTTCAGGAACCATTTCACAACCGTGTGTACTCTAGATTTACAGCTCCCTTCCAGAATATTACTGGCCAGAGGAAATAAATTGCGGGCTTTCACCTAACAGTGAAACTGAGAGCCAAAGAAGGGAACGGAGAAGGAAAAAAAAAAAAAAAGTGTTGAAATTTTTAGCACCCATAAAAAAAAATAATCAAGTTTACTGCTGGTGTCCATAAAATGCAAATCCTTTCCTTATCTTGTAGCTTTCCACCAACCTTATTTTTAACTTCCTCCGTTCCACAAATATAGGCTAATCAGCGGAATGCAAGGATCAATCTGTCAGGAGCCAGGAATATTTACTGTGCTTCAGCATTTACTAGGCGGATTTTCCCCTCCAGATGTAATGAATCAGTGTGCCAACGTCATCGTCACCTGCGCTGCCCTTAATCAGGCTGGCACGGCGCTGAGCTAATTGCCACGGCCTGGCAAGGCAGCTGGTGGCTGGTTTCACCCATCACTCCGCGCTCCCGTCTCTCTCCGGCTGCAGAGATCGAGCTGACCCCAGCCTCGTGCCAGTTGCTGAGCGGGGAGGGCAGCCCTGTGCCCGGTGCCCCCCGTGTGGAGGTGGCAAAGGGGCAGTGTCCCGTGGGGCCACCCCACCGTGAGCCCTAACCCCGCTGCCACCCGTGCAGGCACCGCGGCCAAACGCGACCTCGCTAGCGCAGCCGGGCACGTCCCGTGCTCTCCCAGTTAAGCTGAGCAAAATTCCCAGCAAGGTTTCTGGGGAGGGGGAGGCAGGAGGGGCAGCTGTGGGTCTGTTTTCTTCTTTTTTCACCCCCACCCCAGTGGAAAAGAAAAAAAAAATTGCTTACGGGCTGGAGACTGTGCCCCTTAAGAGAGCAACTGCAGAGACCTCCGGACGGAGCAAACACTGGCTCTCAGTCATCCGCTCAAGGTGACTGATTGAAAACAGAGCTGTATATGTGCATAATAAAACAACTCTTTCTGTGGAAGGTATGCGGAGCGCAGAGATAGAAGTCATTTGATCAGCCTATGAGGTTTTGTGTGTGTGTGAATTAGGAGGCATGTGACCAGCGCGAAGGAAATGCCAGTCAAGCTTGTTACACGCTGTCATTTTCCACAGGCTCTGCCGCTGCGCTTTGGACGTTTTGCCATGAATAGTCAATAGCTCCCAGTTTTGTGCAGGGAAGGGGAAGCTTGTTATTGCTACTGCCGAGCATCCTTGCTGCCTGAGCTCCAGAATTTGCCCGTCTTTGCCTTCTCTGGAGAAAAATCAAAAGCCATCTATGTGCTTAGCAGCTAACGCGGCATGAGATGCTTCACACAACACCCTTAAAGAGCTCCATCCCAGCAGCACCTATTAATATTTCACAGGAAACAAGGAAAAAAAACCCACACATTTCTACATTTCTTAAAGACACAGCTTCCTCCCTTATATGCACACGAGGACGCAGAGACAGGTTGACAGAAAGAGACTTAAAAGTAAGATGGCATTTCCCTGGTTTGCACAGCCCGTCAGCCAGCTACGCCTCTGACCCGATAACAGAATACTCACATGTGCTGAACACGAGGAAGTTCAAACAGAGGTTAGTGGCTCTGCTTTGCGACCTCAGCCTACAATAATCTCTTATAGTAAAAGTGAAGAGCCAGGAGAGCTGTGTTTAAGACACATGACGTCTGTTTTTGTAAAAAAAAAACCTCTGCTGGGGGAACTTTCCCTCCAGGCAGAAGTCACAGAGCTGAGCGATGTGAAACAGAAAACCCAGCCTGTTTCTGAGAAGTTTTTGTTGCTCCCAGTAAGAATTCACCCCAGCAGCTCGCTTCGCGCCTGCACGAGGAAGGGGTGACTGCCTTGTGACACGGGCGGCAGAGAGGAGCTCTTGCCCTCAGCTGCTTTCCGATCCTCCCTCGTCTGTCCGCATTGCTCCAGCCTGAACTGCTGAAGAACGGTGCCGTGAGTGAAATCTGGACCACGCGTGTTTTTTCTAAGAAAAGCTGGCGTGCTCTGCGTGCGCAGGGAATGAGCGTGCACTCAGAGCAGCTGGCAAGGTTTGCTTTTCCAAAAGGAAAAAAAGGAAAAAAAAAAAAAAAGCTCAAGTTTTCTTTAAATGCCTGCAAGAACTAGGAAGCCACATATCAAAATATCCGTAGATTTCACAGGGAATAAAACTAAACCTTACTTTGAATGAAGACTGAAAAGAGAGGGGGGAAAAAAACAACCGAGCCCTAGCAGCTGCTGCGAGCAGCATACCTCAGCAGAACCCAGCCAGCATGCTCATTTCCCCATTGCTTTTGACAAGGAGCAATGTCACTCGGTGTAACCAGAGTCGTCTCAAGAAGACAGGGGACTGTCAGAGGCAAACAGATCCAGGCACACTGCGGGCCAGAGCTGCTTTCTGCTCGCAAAACTTGCACAGCAGCCAAGAAGATTTTGGGGAATGCCTGGAATGCGGGATCGGGCCCAGGCTCTATTTTATCCTAAAGGCCAGACTAACAACTAAAAGGCTTTCATCCCTACTTTGTCGGAAGCCAAAACCAGAAGCTTAAAAAACAAAAACAAAAAAAAAAGCCAGGGCTACGCGAGCTATGAAAACTAATGATGCTGTTTACATAAAGCACTTGCATCCCTGGAAGGGATGAAAACATGTCAGAAATGTAAGCACCTATACGGGGAGCTGAGCGCCCGAGCCACTGGAAAACAGCCGCTTCTGGAGTGAAATAGAGCAGCTGTTCAACAGCGCACGGCAACGCGACGGGCTCCAACTTTTAAGAGTTCCCTGGGTTGTTACGAAGTCCTTCCTGCCAGAAACATGTTGTTCTGCTTAAAATCTGTCCGTCTAATCACCAGCTTAAAGGGAAATAGGGAGAGAAGGCATATTCTGTCTCTGAATAACCTTAAAACGTTAAGTCCTGGGAACTTGCTGCAACATGGGGACCCATTTCCCAGCACAGATAACACAGCAGTACGTGGGTTCAGATATGCTGACAGTCATTTCCCATGTATGTTGCTACAGCTCTTTCTAGTTTAGGACTAATCTGTTTACTGTTTTCCCTTGCTCCCTAGAAGATTTAATATCTGTTCAGGCTGACTCGTGCTCCACGGACAGAGCCATAAACTGGCCAGGGAACCAGGGCCAGCGTTTCTAAGAAATCAAAATGGAAATGCATGGGGGGTAATAAAAAAATAATTTAAAAAAAAAAAAAAAAGGAGCCACGAGCCAGGAAACCCGTTTACTCTCAGCCCTGCTGCAAGGTGGCTGCACTGCTCATCGGACACTAGGGGTGGGGGGCTACATTTAGGGGCCTCCCCCGCTTTTTTTTCAGCGCCACTGCTTCTGGAATGCTGTAAAACCCTTCCCAAAGCCCTGTTTTCTCCCTGTTTTCTGCAAAGTGCCCCCACCTTTAGACCCAAACTTCGGCCTCCACGAGCGGCGCGCACCCCGGGCCGGCACCGAACTCCCCAAACAACGCGCGGTGACAGCGGTCGGGGGGGGGGGGGCCACAATCCTCACCCCGGCACTGCCAGATCTCCAACGCTGCGAAGTTGTTATTATTTTCCCCTATTTTATTGATCCTTTTTCTACTTTTTAGGAGGCTTTGGTAGCTCTCCCCCCCATCCCACCCGGCCCCGATGGCCGGGAGCAGCGCACCCCCCCCGCCGCCCCTTGTGCGCTGCCCAGCCCCAGCCTTGCGGCAGCCCCCCCCCGCTGCCACATCCCACCCCCCCGGTGCAAACCCTCACCTGAACTCCTCCGCAAGCCGAGCCGGGGCAAAAAAAAATCACCAAGAAAAATGCGAAAGCAACGACGACAAGGCGAAGGAGCGCGGTGCAAAAATAGAGTAGAAAACGCAAAAAAAGATACAAAAATAAAAATTAAAAAAACAAAGCCGAGACACCCCCCCCCCGGGAGCGTAGTAGCCCCCAGCCCAGCCCACCCCCCCCGGTGACAGATCCGAGCCCCGGGGTGCGGAGCGGCGGGCGCGGCTCCCCCGGGAGGCGGCAGCGCGGGTGCGGAGCGCGGCGCGGGCCGCGTAGTGCTTTATCCCCGCGGGCCGGGCGGCCGGCGGCGGCGGGGGGGCCGGGGAGAGGCTCGCCCCGCTCCGCCGCCACCATTGGCCCCGCGGCGCCGGGGGCCGGCCCCAGCCCGGCCCCGATGGGAGCCCGGCCCCCGCCGTGCCCGCGGCCGCTGGATGCCCGGGGGGGGGGGGGGGGTAGAAAGGGGGGTGCTGGGGCTGGGGGTGTTCCCCATCGCGCTGCCGGGCGTGGGGGGCTGTAGGCTCGCGTGTAGGGGCTCGGCGGGGTGTGTATGTGCACGGATATGCACCTGTATGTGCACCGCGTCCGTATGTATATGCTGGTCATGTATGGACACGGATATATGCACTGGTTACATACATACACACACATACACGCTGGTTATATGTGTACATATATATACACTCCCTACACATATACATACATATACTGCTTACATATATACAGGTATATACATATATACACATATACATACACTTGCACATATATACACATATACATACACTTACACATATATACACATAAACATATACTCACACTTTCATATACTGCTTACATATATACAGGTATATACATATATACACATATACATACACATATATACACATATACATACACTCACACTTTCATATACTGCTTACATACATACAGGTATATATACACTGGTTATATATGTACATATATACACTCATTACATATATATACACACATACATACACTCATTATATATATACATACATACACACTGGTTACATATATCATAGAATCATAGAATCAGAATATCCTGAGTTGGAAGGGACCAACAAGGATCACCAAGTCCAACACAGGACCACCCAAAAATCAGACCATATGTCTGAGAGTGTATATAGATGTATATATACACTGTATACATATATATGTGTATATATATACTTATTATATATATACATATATATACTCGTTACATATATACGCGGATATATACACTCGTTATATATATACATGTATATATACCCTGATTATATATACACACATGTATATACCAGTTATACATATATATATACACACACACACTGGTTAAATACACTAGTATGTATGTATGTATATATGTATAAACAAACTAGTGTATATATATATGTATATACAGGTACATGTGCATTAATTATATATACACAAATTATACATAAATTTACAATTTTAAAGCTTTATATATGCAAATATAGCACTATTCATGCAATGTCGTGGCGATCAGGATCCACATTTAACTCCCGCAGTGGTGAAGCCCAGTGAGGAAGCTGCTGTTTGGACGCACAGGCTGCCAGCTCCTGCAGCAGTGGGTTTCCCTACTACATCAGAGATATTTCAAGTCACATTTTTTTTATTTTTCTGATCCCTGGGAAGGCGCAGGCCGGGCTGGCTGGGCACAGCCCAGTGACATAGGTCTGGGCGCCTTTCTGATCTCTTCACTCTGATGCTGCAGGACTGTGGGCCTCAGGGCTGCAAATTGCTGTCCTGTAGGAAAAATGAAGCATTAATGTCATTTTCTGAATTCATGGTGAAACTGAAGCACAGACGGTTGAACCAAATGTCTCTGGTAGAACCAAGCCACAGCCTATTCTCTTTTCAACTCCAGCCCAGTGCCTTGAAGAGGAAAACTCTCCTCAGTCCTCATTGCTTCAGAATTTCCAGCAGCACATTTCACGCTTTGGCAAACACCAAACAGCCTCTTCCAAAAGGACTTCCAGCCGAGACAAGCCCCGACAGATGCAGGAGGACCTGGGGGTGCCCAGGCAGCACCCAGTACCTAAGGACCTGAGGGGCTACAACGGCCGGGCTGGGCTGGGCAAAACCCTGAGGGGCCACAGGAATGGTCTGCAAGGAGGCACGTAGGCTGGAGATGTGCCCTGCAAGGGACGGGAGGGATGGGTTTGTGGCCTGTCCTCCCCACCCCAGACACACGGAGGTTAGGACCGTGAAGAAAAGGGGTCACAGCACATTCTCAACAAAGTGGAAACGCTTTCCTCATTTCAGCCAGTTTTGTCCTACCGAGTTTGCTTTAGCAGAGATTAGTGAGGTTTTCACCTTCCCTCGGTTTAGCCAGAGGAATTAGAGATGCAATTTCCACTTTCTCCGGATGCTCGGTGCCCTTGCAGCCGTCCCGCTTGCTCAGCGCTGCCTTTCAGCTTGCAGCACAGAGCAGCGCACACACGCTCGCTGTGTCCTGCTCTCGTGCAGGGACCTCGCTCTTCCTTTCCTCGTATCGCAATGAATAATGCATAAGTGCACGCTCATCAGATTCCTAATACTATATTTATACACAAACACCAGGGCCAAATCCTGCATTAGTGTAACTTCACTGATGTAAAAAGCATTGCATTGGTAAAAACACTGGCCTTGAATATTTGTACCCCAAATAGATTTTTAGCAAGTCTTGTTTCACTGTTTTCTATCCCTTTGTTCCCTGAGTAGGTGAAGTTTAGCTTGATGCAATGCAAAGGATTAGATTTAGATATGGCTAAAATCCCAAACCCTCAGGATTGGATTTATTGGAATCAGAATTGTTGGTTTGTGCAGATATGGAATTACCTTAGAATGTTTAATGCCAGGAACACAACCCAAATTTACAGTCTTAATTTTATCATTATGACCTAGAAATGCACTGGGACACATTAGTGTTTGCTCTGAATTTTGGACAACTTCTTTAGATTTAAGTTACAGTAATTTCCAACTGTCTCTCAGTCGCAGGAGGGGTAGGGAAATCCCATGTTTACTCACATGGAAATGAACCGGTGCATGTCCCAGTTCTGCTTTTCAAGCCGCTTCCACTTCACTAGGCCCAAACCTTTCTGTTTTCCTACCAGTATCCCGCAGGGCTGGCTGCATTCAGCTCTTACTGAAGCAAATACAGAGGTTGGTGTCTCCAGGGGTCTCCAGCAGACCCAGATGTGCCGCTTGTGCTGGTGCTAGCCCTGTGCGGCTGCACACAGAGGAGGGATCCGTGGCTTTTTACCACCTGCTATGGACCAGTCGCTTCGAGAGGCAGGTGGGAATTTGGTAAATCAGGTAACGAGCTTGTGAGTCTGAGCCCAAGGACACCCATGGGATGAATAAACACAGCTCCAGTTCATCATCACTTTGGATGGCTCGGGATGAGTAACTTCAACTACACTGCAGAACCCTACAGAGCTTCATACCCATTCAGTACAAGGCAAGAGCAATTCTCGGGAGTTCAAATGCAATGGCAATAAATAACCAAGTGTAACTAGGGCCTCTGTATTTCTCCTGGAGATTTCCCTAGGAAAAATAAAATAAAATAAAATAAAATAATAAAATTAAAAATGCATGCAGGCAACACATACTGCCAGGGGAAAGGAGTCCAGAGCATCCAGGACGAACCCCTGATGTGAGCTCGCTCACCCACTGTGTGACAGGTTCTGGATGCACCAAAATTCTTGCACATGTCCAGATGCCCTTAGCCACGCATGTGGGATCAGCTGTGCTGGGAAACTTCAGGAAAGTCCTTGTACATACATGCAGAGGCTGTGCCTTTGGGACTTCTGGAGGTCCAGCAATCTTGTAGAAATTCCTGCTCTGTCCAGGCTATCGGACATTAGGACACCCCGGACAAATAGCCAAAGTCCATTTTTTTCTGACCAGACAAAAATTCTAGACAGACAAGGGACATGCTAAAAACAAACAAACAGGATACATGAAAGCACGAATTCTGATATTTCATTTCAGCACAAACAATTTCATTCCTGTGCTAACCCACTACCGTGTAACAGAGAATAATGACAATGCATGCAAAAGTCAGTGTCACGTGGAGCCCGGATCTGGGGTCATCCTTGGTGAAAGACGCCCACAGCCTCATCCTCTACAGCATCTTTTCTGAGCAGAGATTTTACCTCAGAAGGTTTTTTTCGCCTCACGCTGAGACTGTTGTGAGGCCTCAAATCACAGTCCTGGTTCTGGGGTCCACAGAAGTGCTTTTGGGCTTAAACCCAAACCTGAGATTTACGAGCTGCAGTGGCAATGCCAGCCTCTTCTCCATCCATCCAGGATAACTGAATGAACCTCTCAAGCTGCGAACTGATTTACTGATCAATTCCTTGGAGCCCCGTGACAGTGAAAGCAAGTTGGCACACATCTCAGCTTTGCTCAAGGTTTTGGAGACACTATGAGCTTTTGCATAACAGCAGGAAATACACATATCGAGACTTATACTCTGATCACTTTTGGCTGCCAACTTTTCACAAGAACCAGCAATGACTGTTGGGCTGGGGCAGGCTTTTTGGGGATGATCTTTTGTGCCGTTGTCACCAATGTCTCAAGTCAGCTTTCTTCTGTCCAGTGGCTTTATTTGGTACTGCAGCAAAACTGAACCCATTCTCCCTGCTGTAAAATACACGCACCTTTTCCCCTGCCCCATGCTTTTTGTGCATTGCTAAGTGACTTCCTTCCCTGTCCAGCTCGTCGCCAAGTTCTTTAAAAATCAGTTGTCACCTCTATGGCTTGATCCTGCCTGGGGAATTTCCATCGCCTTTTTTGCCACCTTTCAGGAGAGAACTTCGGTCAAACTGGTTCCCCTGCTCAGACAGCCTCTGTGGCATTCCTACTGCCCCGCCAAACACGGGGGCTAAGGCGTAGTTAAGGCACTTTCCATTGTCCTTTGTCTGATGGCTGTGTGCTAAGATCCAGTCAGGAAAGGCAAATAAAGCTCAGCATTCAAGGCTTTTAAAATTTTCCTGGAGATAATAATAGCACTGCATTGTAAAATCAAAAAGAAATTGCGGGCTGAAGTTGTTCCCAAGCTGCTACGCCACGTAGCACAGCACCGGGAAAGGTGGGAGAGGGAGCAAAAGGCTGCTCCGTGCTCAGCAGTTTGCACCTAAGGCTTGTTTGGCTCTGCCCACACTTTGCCTTTCCACATGTGGCTGTCCTGAGGCTGATTTTTTTCCTGCCTCAGGTTTTCCCATCTTCTGTAAGTTTTGCAGTTTTGTGTTACAAATGACTTCTCGCTTTTGAGGGGACTGGAAGGGAAAGTGTTTGAGCTTCACGGATGGGCAAAAAGAGGGATTGTGCTGCACAGGGTAAGTGCTTTGCTGCCTTAGAGGTCACCTGTGGTATTTTTGCCCCAGCCCCTGCTATTCCCCGTCGCTGCAGCAGCAAACTGTCAGCAGTCTGGAGAGCCAACCAACCGCTTAGCAGAAGAGTTAGCAAGGCTGAATTGATTACTTGCACATTTACATGTGATTTACAAATCGAGGCCGCTCTTTCCCAATGAGAGAAGCAAAAACAATCAGGCGAAGAAAAATTTACGAGTTCAACTTCTATTTGGAGATTTTCCTGAACCAGCCACCTGCAGACAGATCCCGTTCCTCTGCCACAAAGCCGGTGGCAGTGTCCGACCGAGCCTTGCCAGGCTGCAGCTCTCAGCCCCGGAGCCATAACACAGCCCAGGGCGAGCACCCAAGCCTGTCAAACTCCCCAGTAACGTTACGATCGCTTTAACTCGGCAGTCCTTGACACTCGCAGATAAGGACTGCAAGTTCTCTCGGTACTACAGAAATATTGACACAAAGAATATGTTTATCCCTGACTGTGGTTCTGCAGGACAAGGTGGAAACGGCAACAGCAATCTCAGGGCTTCATTTCTTTGGCCTTGCAAGGGCATCTGCGCTGCAGGGCCAACAGTTTATTGATTCTTTCATATATTTTTTTCTTTCCTTAACTAGTTTGGAAATTATGTGGTCTTTTCAAGTCAGAGTTATAGGTCTAGGCGGGGATAAGATGGAAGAAACTCATTTTAGGATTTTTGTATGTTAATGCCCTTTGGAATATTAAAAACTGTGGAGAGCTGGCGAGAGTTTCTGACTTTCTCCCAAACTTTCTGTTCATTAAGATACTGAAAAAGAAAATATCAGCTGACTTTCTGGCTGCTATTTTTCCAAACCATCTTCAACCAGGTCCCGTTCCAAACCTGGCTTTCGATGCAGACCTCCTGGGTTTTAATCTGTGGTCAAACACACCCAAGAGCAGAACTGCACCAATTACTATTCTGAACGGCCAAGGGAATCAGGCCATCTCCTGCAGGAATATGGGTTTGCTAAGCGAGTGACAGACATGCTGTCCCATCACTGCCTCCCCTGATGTGATGACATGAAGCAGAAGAGCTGGGCCTCAGCTGTTTAAACCTTGGTCCCAAGGCTGTGCAGGAGCCAATGATGCTTCCAATGTGACAGATGAGGCTCGTTCCTAGAGGTCCAAGAGCAAAGTCAGCAGCGCAGTCCAAGCTGTCCCTCATGAAGATGACTCAGGAACAGGCAGGTCTGTAAATGTGACAAAATCCACTGACTCACTTCAAGATTCAGCACTTACCTCTCTACTGCGTTTAGGAAAGCAAAATAGACTAGAAGACATACAGGAAGATCTGGGACATGACTAAACCTGGCTCCTGTTCAGGAGTGAATCTGCAATAAACTGTATTCCCCTGCCCTCTCCTGGAAGGAATACGCCAGAGCTGGGTGTGTTTGTGCAGGAGCCTGGTGCTGAGGACTCCAGGGAAATGGCTCAAGGTGTTAAGAGAAGATGGTGCTTTTGCAGACAACGTTTACAAAAATGAACAGCTATGACTGTGTTGTATCCATCACGTGCTGCCAGCACCGAGTCTGCCAGAAACTGGCAATAGAATTTGGAGGTTTTCAAGAAAGAGCTACCTTGTCTGTCTGTCCGTTTACATTGAGTTGGGAAACAGAGAGGATGACCCAACCAGTGGAATCCAGAGCCTCTTGCTCACCTTAAATAGTAAACACAGAGTCCACACAAAAACACTGGTAACCTTCGCTCAGGTCACGGAGCAACGACAGGTCAGAAATGCAACACCGCAGCACCAACAGGCGTGTGCCTGGGGGGACCAGTGCTGGACAGGCAAGTGGGAGCCCATCACTTGGCCAGAGATGTGGTGAGAGCCCAGCAGGGAGGTTCAGTCAACGTCTTTGGAGGTTATAGAGTTGAGACAGAGCCAAAGTTCACAAACCTGGGGAGATCCAAGGCTGGGGGTTTGGACCCTTTGGCTGTGATGTTACTCCAGGCACTCAGTTCAGTGCGTATGGCCCATTTGTGTAGGTTCAGTGTTGAATAGATGAGATGCTTTTGTGAAGTTTCATTCTTCTCCAGCGTCACCTGAATTACAGTCATCTTCCAAAATGCCAAACATCCAAAGCAATACTGATCCTGCTTTAGAAAGAGGACTGCTCAGTGAATTGCTGCTGTTAAGATCAGAATGGGAGCAATGAATCACAAAAGCTGAGTGTAGACACTCTACAGGTAAGTCTACAGTTCAACAGTTACCACATGTGCACTATATAACCACAAAAAAAGTCTCACATGCTTTGAGGTTTTTTTTGCCATTGTATTTCAGCTCCTCCAACCTGCAGTAGAGCTGAATTACCTCCTTGCTGCTGAGGTGCTGCTCAGCACAAAGGAAAGTGGGACCATGGCTTGAAGACAGACCATGAGCAAGTACTCCTATGGGGAGGGGGGCATTAGCTTCTAAACCCTGGGATATTGCCCCATCTTCATGTTGGGGGAGTCACTGAAGACCACAACAGACACCACATAATATCTCAACAAGCTCCACAGGTGGTTTCTTTCCCTGTTCCAAGCACAAGGCCCGTTTGCTGGGTTTGCAGCATGTTCAGCACATTTCTTTATCCTCCCCTTCACCCGCTTATCAAAGATATGAACTTCAACAAAGCAGTTCCAGCTGCCTAAAGAAGAGAGAAGGCTCCTATTTCCTGCTTCAGCACAGGGGTTAAGAACAACGTTTCTGTTCATCACAGAAATAAACATTAAATGAATGTTGAGTTATATCCCTCCTGTGACTAATGTTCTAGCTTGTTTTCTAAAGTTAATTCTCCATACACTTTTTTCCCCTCTTGTTCTGTCTTACATTTGTCCAGACTCCCGTGTTCCTGGGGGAATAATTACCCACTCAGCAGTTACTCTGAAGTCCAATTGTAATAGTTGGCAAAACTCCATTCTTCCATGCAAGCTTTCAAAATAATACTTCAACTTATTTCAAATAGCACCACTCTCTGGAGCTTCTTCCCAATTTGTTTTGCCCTGGACTGAGATTTATTTCGCTGCTGTTGAGAGCTGACTGCTTTGCTTGCCACAGGCCAGATATTCTCAACAGAATAATTAACAACAAACAAATAAACAAGCCAGAGGGACTGCTCATTTAAAAATGATCCACTGTGATGTAATGTTCTATTTCTTCATCCGCTGAATCCTTAGTAGCAGTGTAAGCAATGAAGAAAACACAGATGCAGACCTGGATTATACTTCCCCAAAATACAGACGTGATCATAGGAAGTGTTTTCATTCACGCCAGCCTTGGACTTGTCAGAAAGTTTAGGGAAATTTTAGTCATGCATCCTGTGATCTAAAAATTCACATTTTCTTATGTTGTAGGTGTTCCTGGGCAAAATATTCACCTCCACTAGCGTCACAAGAAATAACTAAGAGCTGAATTCAGATCACTGGCATATATTTTTTCCCATAAACACTGCTTTGGAGGAAAACACGTCCTTTCCCAACTCTGCTCCTATTTAATTAACGTCTATATGGCCAGAAGCAACTCACCTCATCTCCTTGCTCTTCGTTTTTTCCAATGGTTCCCTGAGGATAGCAGTCTTGACGCTGAACAAACTGATATTCATAAAAAGCATTTAGACTGTCCAGTGCAGAATATATGGCAAAAAGATGATGACAAAGCCTTTTTTTCAGGACACCTGAGTTGTGCCAATGTCACAGGGAATGTGGCAGCTCCTGCAGGAAGAACCTGCCATCACTGAATGGGAGAGAACAACACATCTTATTTAACCATTTCACTCTTCTATAACCTCTACTTAATGACATGCTAATTCAGTGTAAAAAAAAAAAAAAAGGCACTAAACCACTGCACATCACCCAATAGTTGACGAAGTGGACGTGGGATCTACTTGTGGCAGAGACACAGAGCAGCACCAGCTGTTGGCACTGAAGTGCTTCAGTCTGTATTTAATTGTCAGCATCCCATGAACTAGTGCATGCAGTAGGGCTTCTCTGGATAGCACTATGGCTCCTGTCAATAAACAAGTATCAACTCCATTATTACAGTCAAGTATTGGTCATGCTAACTTGCCAGGTTTAGCTAAAGTTCACTATTGTAATTCCATTTTGCAACGGAATTCCTGTCTAAATATCATAGCCCCTAAGGTAAATACAGGCTAGTTGCTGCCCTGCAAAGTATCGCAACCTCAGTAGGGTGACCAGTCAAGAAAATTAATTTTGCTTTTACGCCCAGAAATAAAAAATTTTCACTGATGAGAGAGCACAGAAAGCATGTTGGTTCTGGGATGTCAAGTTTTTCACTTTTAGCATGTAAAGTCAATTATAATCACAAGTATAAGTTACTCGCTGACAGGACCCACACCAGTACTAACCAGGAATTTCACTGGTTGGTGCAGCAGAGGATAAAGAAATCAATTGTAAACTCTAGATCTTTATTAAAATTGATCCAGTAATTAAATATTTACCCTCAAGACTTGTCTCAGCCCTATTTCCAGATCAAAATTACATTTTTTTTAAGGATAATTTCCTTACCTCTTTTCCTACACGTTAAAAAACACTCTCCCATTTTCTTAAACTCCATGAAAATTTATTCTTTTTTAAAAAATATCTACACAGGTTTATGTGTCTTCCAGTTTCTTCACTTCATGAGCCATCACAAATGTTCTCGCTAACATTGCAGGTCACCTTTTGTTACTTTCCCACTTCCCATTGCTATTTTTGCCCCATGCAGCCATGCCCTGTGCACAGCTACTGCTGAACAGCGCTGATCTGCCTGAAGGCAAGGACACTTTGTGCCCCCACGTCATGCTGGAACTTCTCCTGCTGGACTTAAAACTCGGAAAATCCAAGTACTTCCAAAATCTAAAATTGGGAGCGGTACTTATTCTGTCAGCAGCTTTGAAGAAGAACCGAAGAAGTGCGTGGGCATTCATATAAAAATTGAAACTGCAAGACACCCTTTCCTTCCTTCTGACCTATGTGCAGAGCTGTCAAGATGGACCGCAGCCTGGGCCAGCACTCAGCCAACCAGCCGAAAGATTTAGAAGAATCATTTCTCTAGTTTGGGGTTGGAATCAGCCCGGGCCAGCGAGGCGCAGGCAATGCTTGTGATGATGCCAGGAGGTCCCAGCGAATCCACTCCTGCTGAGCAGCTCAACGCCATTTCACAGCTCTCCTGCCCTGCCTCTGGGGAGTGCAAGAGGCCAGGGTGCCTCGAGGTGCAGGGATGGAAGTGTGTGCTGCCCCGAGGATGTGAGGATCTCCTCCTTCCCTGCAGCACCAGGACACCTCCCTGCTGCAGTCAGGTGTAGCCGTTGTATCTGCCACCCTTATATTCCACCATGGTGGGTTGGGTGCAAGCTGAGGCTGCTGTTTTACCCGTCACTATTGCCTTCAGCAGACCTCAGCAGCAAGTATTCACAATAGCTGCTTCTAGATAATGTACTCTTGTTCTCTTAATCAGTGCCATGAGGATGAGCACCAAGCCAAGGCCAGTGATTTACTGGCACTCTCTGTGGTGCTGGCTGCTGCAGCTCCATGACAAAAGGCATTCACTTGTGCCAGCCCGAGCCCCAAGCACAGGAAAGGCTGCAAATTTGCTGGAGTTTTATCCCAGCCGCTGCCCTGCTCACAGGTCAAAACACGAGGATCCTCCTTTTAAAAGCAACTTCCATTTGCTTCCAGCCTGAGGTTTCTGGAGCTGCAGGGCCACCCGTGCTGCCTGTCGGTAACTTGTTAATTGCAGGTCAAAGCAGCAGCGGCTGCATGACCTCCAGCGCGGCTGCAGCTGCTGCAGCAGCAGAGTGCCAGGACGAGGTACAGTATTGCAGCCCTTGACGTCACTCCAGCAGGATCAGGCTCAGACGTCTGTCCGGACGGGAGATTGCGCACAGCCCCCCCGAGAACAGATGCGTTGTGCAACACCAGAACAGACTTTGCTGAGGAACCGGGCATAACTCTGCCTCGCAGTGAATCAGCTCAGCACTGCCAGGATCAGGCCTCGGGCATGCAGAAGTACATGAAATCGGTGCAAGTCTGCTCAGAAAACTCTATAATAATTTGTCTTCAAGCAAAAACATTTTAAAAGAGGGTACGCTCACATGCAGCAGCAAAAATCATAGACAAAAGACCTATTTCCCCTCCCAAGCCAGAAAGTTTGCATGAGGCAGAAGGAGAGGGTTTGAATCCCCCTTGGACTTGCTGTTTGGTGTTAGGACAGTGCAATTGCTTGGGCAAGAGAAATAAAGGTTAAAAAAATCTCAGGGATCAATCAGTCAGGATCAGTACATGGAGACATTCAGGTCTTTTTTGGAATAAGAGAATTAAGGAAGGTTCATGGGGGAGCCAAAAGGGGATGATGTTTTGGGGAAAGGGAAAGAAAGCAGAGCATGTGGTGCAAAAGGCACCAAAGGAGCTGGACACAGACAGGAGCAAAGCAAGCCCTGAGGGCCTCCAGGCGGCTCCGTTTGCTGCTTGGAGCAAATGGTTCACTGCTGGACTCAGGCATGGGCTGTCACCTCCAAGGAGAACGCTGAGGGCTGGTGTTTATGCTGAGCCAAGAGAAAATGAGCAATGGGGAGGGAGCAATGGGCTCGAAGAGGGACCAGAGAACTGCAGTGGCAGCCTGCCGGGGCGGCCGATGGACACATCCAGGCGTCCTGGGTAGGGGCCCAGCAGCGGCGATGCTTTTCTGGAAACAGGGACCAAAAGGTGTCCCAGCCATCAGAGCCCAGTGGGTGAGACAAATCCTCATAAAAACACAAGCCAGCAGAAAAGCTTCAGCAACCCAGAAGAAGAGGCGCAGAAAGGAATTAAAATGCTGAAAAGTCACCTCGAGCAGAGGCTCCTGAGCCACACTGGAAGGCAGCCGCCACATGGGACAGGGCCAACCTGAGAACTTGGCACTTCTCAACCCTCTTTGGAGCCCACTGAGACCCAGACAGGAGACGAAAAATTTTCTCAGCTCAATTATTGCAGCCTCCTCCTCCCTCATCCCCAACTTTGAGGAGAAAACATGCCAGGAGCCTTCTTCGGCAGACTTCAAGGCCACATGCCTGCAGACGAGCCACGTGGGCTGCTTCATGGGGCCACTGTGAGCAGCTGCACACTGGTGGAGCTGCAGGATTTACCCTCTGATAAGAGACCAAGCCACGACCCAGAGGAGCATAGCACGAAGTCCCAGGTCTAACAGTGCATGGGGAGTGGAAGGTGAATGAGGCAAACTGATAGAGTGTTCACTGGGCTGATCCCAAAGCGATGCTATACATTAAAACTTAGAACAACTCAAAAGACCTTCAGTCAGGAGCTGGGCTCTGTTTCTCCTGCTGTAACAAAATGTAGATATATTGCAGTGGTGGAACTGCTTGCTTCACCCTTTACCACTGCCAAAGACAGAAGATGATTTACAAGACACTAGGAAAAGCATCAAGAAAACAAACAAGAGACTTCAACTAGTCCTTGAGAATGGTTTAGCCATAACTCAGGCTCAGAAAGCACTGAAAAGCCTACAGGAAACTAAATACGAGGATAAGAGAAATCTAAGCACTCTTATTTACAAGACCCTTTCCCACAGCTGCCACCAATCTCAACAGCTTTAACAAGCTCCATTAAATTTTATTTGGGAAGCTTACAAGGGGGTGCTGGCCAGAGGGGCTGGATCTGAAGGACAGGCACCAGATGGCTTTTGCTGCAGGGTACAGCCTGGGGTAACTGGGCTCAGGGAAGGTTACTCTGTGTAACCCACATGCAGGGCAGGCCACTGGAGAGGGTGCAGCACGGCGAGGGTTTGCAGGCTTCTTTCCATGCCTGGATGGTGTCCTGCTGCGATACTAAACTTTGAATGGGAGCTGCCGTATCGAGAAATTTCACAGCAAGACAGGGGCTGCCAGTCTGAGCCTGAACCAAAGCGGTTCCAAAATGAGATGGTTTACCTTGGACATGCTACTGCTGACAGGGGAAAAAGCGATGGGCAGGCAGTGAGCTCACCGAGTTGCTCCGGCCGCTCCTCCGCCACCAGGCTGACCGGTGCCAACATTGCACAACTCCTGGGGAGACGGGGTGAGAAGGGAAACCATTGCAGTGGGCACCTGAATGCAATCGAGCCTCTTCGGCAGTAGAAATAGCTCTCGTCCCTGTGCCCTGACTCAGCCCTCCCAATGTTGCAAAATCCCTGTTCATATCATATGCAGGTGGTAGGGTTTCCAATTTAGAAGCTGCGTTGGAACAAGAACAGAAGAGGCATTCAGGGGTGAGGGCTTAACCTGGCATAAGTCTGCATTCAGCAGAGCGAGACTGCTGCCATACCCAAAAGAAGCTCCATCAGAGGTGTCGAGCACCACTTCCCCTGTTCTCCCCAGGGAAAAGTCCTGGGTCAGGATCCACCTTACTTCTCTGGGGTGCACATTTAGAGATAGCAGCAACTAAAAACAACTCTAAGGATCATGAAACCTGCAGTGGTGCAGGCCCCAGCCCAAAGGCAGCAACACTGGTGCTCGCTCCAGACAGCCCGGCTGCACGCACCACTCTCAGGGCAGCTCCATGCGAGGTGTCCCTATGAGGTGGGGATGGGCTGAGGGGATGCCAGCTGCAGAATCCACATCAGGAGTTTGTCTCCTTTTGGGAGAAAATGGGCACAGTCTGAACCTGAAACCAGCTGAGAGGGAAAACAGGGCAGACAGCAGACCACCGCTGAGACCTAGATGGCAGAGGAGCTGGGTGGGCGCTGATAAGGGGAGATGCTGCTGCTACGTGGGAGGTGAATATAAGGAGACAAATATCAATTAACTTTATCTCCTTGCCTCAATAATCAGATAGCAGTGCATGAGCCACTCACCCGTGGCTCTTGGTAGTCAACAAGACACCTCCAGAAGGAGGATGGGCACTGAGAACTCAACGCAAGGAGTCAGACGGAGCCGCTTACCTCAGCCACCGGCCCCAGGAGATGCCTTCTGCAGCCGAGCTGCGGGGAAAGGAGGAGGTGTCATTCAGTAATGACAGCATCAACACCTAGGAAGAGAAAGCAGCCAAAAAGCAGAGTTACATTAGGATTAGTATTGGCAGCATTGCTACGAGAGAATGCCCAGAGGAGGGAGAGGGTTTTTGAGCCCTGGCTGCAAAGGGGCCGAGGACTGGCAGCATTTTGAGCGTGACCAGCTCAGCATTGCAGGGCAGGGACCTTTGCCCCACCTTGGTAAAGAAAGAGGGTCACCGCTCAGCAGCACACATCCCCTTTGCTGAGGGCTCTGGGGAGCTTATCCCACCCACGAGCGGCAATGGGGTAAGCGAGCTGCAAGGCTTCTTCAGGCGAGATGCCTCTGATCTAACGGCAGATGCAGGAAGCCGCCGCTGTGCTAAGTGACCTTTATTCCATTTGCAAAACGACACAAGCTCCACACGCTGCCACTCGGCCGGCTGCCGGCTGGGGCTGTTGGGTCAAGCTTTGTCGGAGGGATCTGACTCACTTCTTGCATCAGACTTGCAAGAAAATGAGTCAGGGATAATCTCTAATATCCCAATCGGCCTCTCCTGCCTACATTTAGCTCTATTTGGGGGGCTCTTGGGGAGCTGAATTTGAGGCTCATTCAGTACAAATGCAGGTGGGAAATGAAAGTTATCACTCAAGGAGGTCACCAAAAGAAAAAGGGACTAAGAGAGATGCACCAAGGAAGGACGGAGGAGTTTGCACAGGGTTGTTGCTGCTCCTAGTTCCCTGGAAGGCAGAGGACTGTGTGGCATTTAGATGGGAGCACTGGTGCTCAGGAAAGCATCGCAGGACAGATCTCTGCAGGGATTGCCAGACCTACGACAGATTCAGTGAGTCCAGCAAGGAAACAGAATCTGTCCTCGATGAAGGAGGAGGAAACAGGGAGCGTGAGGATGAAGGGAATAGCAGGAGCCTGGGGGCAACCTGTGTGTGAAGCAGAGGGGAAGGTCTGGGACTTGGAGCTGTGCAGAGGGAGCCCCGACCTGCACCCACGGAGCAGGGAGAGCAGGGAACAGTGAAAGAGCCTCGTTATCCCAAATGTTGCCTTTCCCTCATCTCTTAGGGAGGAATCAGAGACTAGGACGAGACTGAGGAACTGCCAATCTGGAATAGAGCAGCGGTGCCTGCAGTCAAGTACCCGGCTTCCAGAGGAGGCAAATTTGGATGCTTTAGAGGAAAATCTTCAATAGCATCCCAGTTCCAGGAAGAGTGCAATACGTTGGGTGTTTACTCGTGTTGGGATAGCTGCAGAACCATAGCAGGGCAGACAGGCTATTTATAAGTGTATCAGATATCAGCTAAGCACTTTGCACTTTCTATGGAGCATATATCAAGATTAACGAGAAGGAACATGGGCTGAGGGCAGCAAATGAGCACAGGTTGGAGAAGAGGTATCCTTTAATACAGTGCAGATGGGGAAGAACAGCAGCTGGCCCTGTGCCCAGTGCTACTTCTAAGACCTCTCAAAGCTGAGGAAGATTGCTTTATTACTAACACTGTGAGAAGGAAGGGTTGAAAATGCTGGGTTTGATGTCTTTGCAGTATTAGATGGAGAATTGTTTGCTCCTAAATATATATATATATATACACACACAAATCTATTCATAGATATTTCATTAAACTCTTCTAACTACATGCTGTGTGTAACAAAATAATAAGCCAGCTAAAGAGTTAACTCTCTATATATATCCAAACCTACTAGGAGAGAGCTAGAACACAGATTTAAGCAGACAGAAGATGATACTTGTTCCAATTAATGTTCCAGCTAGCATCTGCTCGTTTTAATTAGTTGAAGTCTGGTTTTGTCTGGAGACAGAATTGCTGAGCAGAAGCGTGCTGGCTTCTTTTCTGCTTAGTTGGCTATTCTGATCTCTCTTGGTCTTTGGAAACTTTTTCTACACTTCACAGAGGCTAAAAACTATTGTGCACTGATATTTGTGTGTGCCCATAGGCTCTCTCTAAGTTTCACTGCAACCAGCTTCCATCTGTGTTTCCACTGGAGGGAAAACAGGCACAGGAAGAGCTTTTACAGATGTCCTCCCCACCACACACACATTTGTGCATTGCTTCACTTATCCGAGACTCAGTTTTCTTCTGCAAGCAAGAATTCCTGTTGAGCAGATGCAGGTGGATGGAGAAGGGTTCCCCAGGACCTGTTAACCTTCCTGTTTTGCTCAAAGCTTGCTGATCCTTCACCTCACCCTTTGTAACATGACCTTTGAGGATCTGCATGTTTCAATTACGCACAGATGAATAATTTACAAGCCATGGCTGTTGGAATAAACAAGCCCTTCTGCTCTGTCCAAGCACTAGAGAGTTTGTCCTAAATTTCCCTCACTTTGCTGAAACCTCCATGACTTCAGCAGCATTCAAAAACCTTTAAAGGAGAAGCTGGTGAGGGAAAAGCAGGATGGCATATCACAGCAGCAAACAGCACTCACAGCAAGTATTCCTGTTATCTCTGAGCAGGGCATTGACCTGTTGTACAAACTCCAGGTAGGAAAGCCACTGGCAAAGCAACCTCAGATGTAATATTTACCTAAGAGGAGACATTTCAGTGGAAAACAAGCTACAGGATCTGCTGACACCCTGGTGGAGAGAACAGCGGGCATTCACGCAGGTGCAGTCAATGGAATAGGAACAGGATGTGGAAACTTTCTAGCATTTCCAAGTAACAAGGCTGTTGTTGCATGAGGGGCATGTTTGCGCTGTCTGTGATTGCAGCTGAACAGCTAAGAGAAGCTGTGGATCTGGGGCTTGACCTGCCAGAGCCCCACCGTGCGGCATCAGAGGAGTCACTTGGCTTCTCTCTGCCCCACTACTCCGTCCTTAAAGCAGAGATGCAAGCAGGCAGGTCCTGCAAGGAAACAGCCAGGCTTGCGCCACACGTTTAGGAACTGCTATGACAGGTACCCACTGACGCCTAGTCCTCTGGCAAGGGAAACGGATCCCATGAGCTGCCCTGGGGATATGAGCTGCAGTTTAGGACCATAGATAACAACTCCTGTCAAAGCTTCTCTGCAGAAGAAGACAGGACCGAAACAGCTCAGGAGCAAAGTGAATAACAGGGTTGTTTTTTCTCTTTAATCCTTTCCACATGAGCAGAAATTGTTTGGAGCCATAAAGCATGTGCTCTCTCTTACAGCTCTTAGAAATCAGCCCTTTACTTTACAGATCCTTTTTGGTATGATCCTTATGCCCCTACTGAAGGAAGGGAGCCTGCAGCACCACCTGTTATACTAACAAAAAGCCACAGTTTCTCTATCTCCCTAAGCAGAGACTGGCACTGACAGGGCCAATCCCACCTTCCCCCAGCCTTTGATCACAGTGATCAAAATAAAAGGATCTTTTCCTCAGGCAGGGTATTTTTCAGCTGGACAGTCACAGCAGCTGTACTTTTGCCATGAAGCAAGGGCCAGGAAAACAGCTGGAACTGTGCCGTAAGAGCTTAATGTAAAATCATGAAGTTGCAACCTCAGGTTCCTGGGTCATTTGTCCCTGCAAATAGCAAGAATTTATAGCCCTTGTTATAGCCCTGGTTAGGAAAGTCTCCTTGGCTTCAGTTCCGTGGCTCTCTTTCCAATGGGCCAAACACAAACTCCTAGGCCCCAAATGTACTCAGTTTTGAGGGAAATCTGGAACTAGTTTTCAATTTGGGATTAGGTCTAAACAGGTATTCAGAACTGGCCTTGAAATCACAACTATGTCATGTATTTATCATCCTTACCAACACAAGGCCGTGAGAGGCCATTCAGGGGCCCAACCTCAGCCTCCCAGATCTCCTCCCTGTCACCTGGAGAGTTTCTGAAACGTCCATTCTTTGAGGTTTTCAAAACAGCTGCACAAGGCCTTCAGCAGCCTGATCCGACTTTGAAGTTAGCCTTGCTTGGAGCAAGAGGTTGGGCCTGAGACCTCCAGTGGTCTCTCCCAGGTGGTATTTTTCTGTGGTTCTGTCATCTTCAGCTGCATTTGCATCATGCTCTGCTAGGCCACTATCAGCAGACAGATCAGCAGGTGTCCCCACACTGACTAATCCAGGCCAGAAGTCAGAGAGCCTGAATCAACCGACTCTTCAGTGTTGGCTGCATTATTTCAGGAGACAGAGCAAAGCCCAGAGCTTATCTGCATGCAGTTGTCTAAGAAGAGTACTGTGGACAGTCATTGCAAGGGAGGATCCTTGCCACCATGGCACACGCTAGAATAAGGTCTGCATTGCAAAAGAAACTGGCCCAGGTCTGGAGAGGGTCCCAAAAAAAAGACTGCAGAGTATTTTCTCCTCTTCTCAGCAGGAAAGAATCCACAATCTCAGCAGGAAAAGGAGAGGGTGAAGTACAAATCATCATGCACTTGCTGCTTTCTGCCCAAGTCATTACACAAGTACCCTCAGCAAAAGGATGGATGACAGGGGCTGTCCTGTCATTTCCACATGTCTCTTTAGAGTATTTATCAGCTTTCAACCACCAGATTGAATCGAGAAGAATTCTTGTTGCAAGAATATCACAAATTCATTTTGGATGAGGCAGCCCTGGAAGACACTGGGTGTGAGAATCAGTGGCAGGACTTAAAGACCTGAGAGAGTCTTGCTCCATCAGTTTGTTTGCGATGATGAGAGTTGAGCTCACAGGTCTTCTTGCAGAGCCCCCTGTCTGGGGACACTTCTAAGTGTCACTTCTTTCTTCAGCAGCCAGAGGATGGGCCAGATTTTTCTTGGTGTGCCTCATGTCTAGAGACCTCACATATATGGTAAGAGTGGGAAATATGGGTCACTGAGCCAAATCCCCGGCCTTGGCAATACAAGGTTGCTGCCACCTCATGGCTGGCTCTGGCCGTCCAAAGGTTACCGGGCATGTTTTTCCAGCTGGAAAATTTTACATGAGATAAAAATCCCTCCTAGAAGTGAGCTTCAATTGGGGGTAAACAGCAGTGCCAGTAGATAGACCCCATGGAGCCAGGGCACCTGGGTATCACAGCTTTGCTGTGCACAGGAGGTCTTCTGCTTACTTTCTGCACTAGCTGCTTGTCCCTGTTTGGGAAGGCTCCAGCCCAAGTCATGGTACCTCTATTTCTGTTAGGCCACCACTTCCTTGTGCCCCACAACCTAAGGAGACAAGGAAACATCCACATTTTTGTCAAGAGGCCCTGGGTTTGCCGTGCACATGCAGCAGTTGGTATGTGTAGCAGTTCAGCATGGATGGCCATTACAACAGTCAGGTGCTGGGAAGGAAAAAAATCTGCAGAGAAGCAGAGACATGCTATAGCCCTAATGCTTGATCAGATGGGATAAGATATGGTCTCCAGTACTGTTTCTTTATGTCGTCTTTCATTGAGCTGTGGTGCCGATGCAGGGATGTGTACTGTAAATAAAGCACAGAGGAGAACCACCTAGTCAGTGTTCCTCCCTGACTCAGTGTCTATACAGAGCTCAGCGGTGTGTACGGACCTTGCAAGAAGGGTGTGAGCAGCTGTAATTTCCCCATCATGTCTCCACAACCAACCTGAAGCTGCTCCCCTCTGAGCAGGGAAAAGGCACAAGAACAGTCTCCCTAAGAGACCCGCCAGCAGAAAAGCACCCAGAAGCCGTAAGACCACACTGAACACACTAAAGCAGAGTGCTGGTTTCATCACCTTCGGTGGAACTCTTCACTTTGCTGTGGACACTCACTTGTAGATCCCTTCTCCTAACTTGTGTGCAACACTGGAAATAGGTTCTGATTTCCTCTTCTTCCTCTTGGGATGCTCTGGGTTCTGCAGCCACACAACTCAGCAGGAAACAGAGGAACAAGAGCTCCAGAGAATGAAAAAGCTGCCAAACCATTTGGTATTCCTGTGCCATTTGCTGGTTACTAAGGCTTTTCCCTTTGTGTGGTACGTATTGTGTCTCACTTTGAAGAAACTGAAGCAGAATACTTAAATAAATGAGTTCCCCTTGAGAAGACTCCAGGCAATGGGGAGATGGCTGCTCAGTGACCTGTGCAGTATCCTGGGTACACAGGGAGTTTCCTGTAAAGATAAGACTACAAAGGAATATTTATTTATCTAGATACTTACTTAGCTTTCATCTCTGGCAGTGTTTCTCAATCAGCCATTTCAAAATGTTTTGCCAACGCTAATTAACCCTCACAGCACCTCTGTGCTAGTAGAGAAGACAAGCAACTCCTTCAAGCAAAAAAAAAAATGAAAGGAGCAAAGAAATAACCATATCTTGCAATCCTAATCCCAGTTCCTAACAAAACCATCCCCTAAAAGCCCCCAGAACATCCTTCTGTTGGAAACACAAGAGGCAATCTGCAATTCTTATCGTGCAGCCTGTCTTCCTCAGATCTGCACCAGGGAAGCACTGTCCAGACATTTAATAAGACCCAAAAATGCAGTGCCCTGAAGCTACATTGCACAACCCGGAAATCCCTAATGAGCTACAGCATCAGTCAGCTGTACAGCCTATGCCACCAAGCAGGCTTTCCCATGATGTGCACATGATACTTATTCCATTCATTAACCAAGTTAATGGTGGCCAAGAATAGACCCCAGATGTCCTTCTGGCCTTAAAAACTTCTATGCCCTCAAGGAAACAAAAAGCCTAAGCGGCTTGTGGCAAGTGCGGGATATGAAAAAGGAACCAAAACTATGAAGAGCTTGTGCATTTCCAAGAATTCACAAAATACATCTCCGATTTTAAATAATTTCCCCAAACAGGAACAGAGATAAGCGTTTAGGAAGGATAGCACAGAACTGAGCAATGCCTATATAAATGCATCATTCATTGATGTAGAGATTACGCCAGACAGAGCTGTAGCTGTTCCAATGTCTTAGTCCTGTTATTTATTTCCGTGATGGCTACTGCTGTTACTACTACTGCAAATTTGCAATTCTGTAATAAACTGGTATTTCCGAACAAAGGCCATTTGATATTATGCCTTTAGAAAAGTGCGTCTTAAGTACACTTCATTCCTGAATTATTTTTTTGGTAATGGAAATTACTTTACAGTCTCATTTTCGATACATACTCCCAAGTACATTTGGAAAATTTCCCAAAATATACCAAAGATAGCACTTTTCTGCATCACTGCTAAAATCAAAGTAATCATGTGCAGAATGAAGAGAAATTTCTTTCTTTATAAGCATTTTCCTTCTGTTGCCTGAATCCAATGTCTCGATAATCAGCAATCACGGAAAAGAACAATAACAATCAAATGAGAGTTTGCACTTACAGAAAATCATGCTATTTATTGCATGACTTATTCAGAGGGAGAAAGCTGTTTGGAAACCTATCTGTAAATGAAGGAAACCGCTATTTCAGAAAGCTGAAATTATATTAATAGAAAATCTAAAGAGTCTAGAGAAGAACATGGTCCATTTGGAATTGATTTGGTCTTCTCAGAAAGATGAAAAAGAAAAAAATGGTATTTAAAGATCTTTTCCTTCTTAAAACATATTACTTTTTTCAACTGATAAAGTATCAAATCATCTTTCAAATTATTTGAGTTTCTATAGCATTATTGACTTCGGGAGAATCCAGTAAATGACAGTTCATTCACCCATACCACATGTCAGCCCCCTGAACTGAGACTATTCAGACCTTGTGAACAGAAAGACCAAAGCAGAGGGAAAAAAGAAAAAAAGATGAAGTCACACGATGACTAAAAATTGCAGTCACTTCCACAGTCCAGGGCTCCAACTCTCATCTCCTCAACCCACTGCTTTGCTCATTGAGATGGGGTTAAATGCCTGATCCCCAGGCCAGGTGGATCAAAATAAAGAAACCCAGCAAGGGAGGGGAGCCTTTTACACCTGATGAGTTTTCTCCCTTTACCATCCAGACAGATGGTTTGTACTTAAGGGAGCCGCCTGCTCGGGAGGCACGTAGCAGCACCTGTGTTGGGAAGCCTCCTGGGAGGACCCACCTGGCTCAGCCCTGTGCCATCAGGCCAGGGACACTTGTCCCTGCTGCAGGGAACCCAGGCCAAGGCATCCCTTCGGTGCATGGGCCGGGTGCCACCCGACAGCAGGCGCAGGGGTTCCCATGGCAGCACAAACAGAAGGACAACAGCCGGAGCGGAGCCGAGCTGCACCGCGTCTGCTGCACCGCGTCCACGGCCGTCTGCGGAGAGAAGCCCAGTGGAGGTCTCCTTTGGGTGAGAAGCCATAAAAATAAAGGGGTGAGGGCAGCCACAGCATTTTCTTTGCTTGTCAGCATCGGATATAACTACGTGCTCAGACGAGCAGAGGCACTGGGGTGTTTCAGTGGGAAATCACACACACTAATGGTCTCCTCCTCCGTGCCAGCTGGGAAATGGGACACATCTGTCCCTACAATAGCTGCCCCACAGCTCAGAACTTGAAGCGATTTCCCAGTGAGCACAAGCCTTCTCTGTGAGTGATGGTATCATTTAAATTATTTGAGTATAAAGCACATACACTTATCACATACTCTGGGAACATGGTGGATGGATTTTATTGTATTATTTTTAGAATTGTTTGCATGTTTACTTTGGCTTTAATTTTTTTTTTTTTTGCACAGCAGATTGGTGCTTGGAAAATCACTGAATAAATGTTTCAGTAGATTAAAGCCATGAATGCCTTATCTTCTGATTCACATACTGCTGGACATTGATGTGTAGCTACTGAAACATAAAAGTGTCAGAGGCAGTGAAATATATGCCAAATGATTCTAGTAACAAAGTATTTTTCATTAGCATTATAGAGCTTAATAATTATAATTAGCACAACTAGCGCTTCTGTAGCTTTTGGCATTATTTCCAAAGTGCTGTGCAAACAATCTATTAAAAAAAACAACCACCGCAAAAACAATATCCTCAAAACAAAAATACCTTCATAAAATTAATATTTATAAGTTAATCTTAGAAACAGGGCTTTGTATACTTAGCTAAGTGTATTACAAAGCACTTTTTATCTCAGGGAGCTTCCCTGACAAATTATTTCCCACATATCAGTATCCTCTGTCTAGTTCTGCTTTTCAGTCCCATTCCCTATAACAGAAATTGTAATCAACCACTTGAAAAAAAAAGATTTTTATGAGAAGGTTTTGGGATTACAGAAGCCAAGGTATGCACTGAGAGGGCTGAATGTTTGCTAGAACTGCTCTGTGTATTTCACAAAGTGTACTCATCTGAACACTGCCTTCCTATACCTGGCCCGATGGGTTTTTCCTCCAAAACTCACAACATCAGCAAAGTTTATGTTGTGGCAGGACACAGATGGGAGACCCCTAGAGAAAAAATCCCATGAAGTTACACCCAGGTTCAGAGAGACATGAAATCTAAGTGAACAGACAATGATGCTTTTGGAAAAGGTACTTCAGGATCTGAAAAGCAGAGAGAAAACATTTGGGGTGCATTCAAACAGCTTAAATTCTACCTCAGTCTCTGTGTCTCATCAATGCTGAAAGTTTGACACCTCTGAAGAATAAGACTAATTGGGCAGCTGCAGAAACACAGCCAGTAAAAAACACAAAGCACCAAGGACGTACGTGGAAATTAGGCCAGATGAGTTTAGCTCAAAATACATGAAAACTGGAGGCTGTTCAGAGCAAATAATGATGCTTTAAAATAGCCTTAAAACTAGTGCAAGCGGAAGAGGATATTTTCTGCTGTGTCTTATACCACTGTGGATCAGGAATGGTCCCAGCAGCAGAATTACATCAATTGAACTAATACCTCCCTGGACCCAGCTTGCTGCCTTTGTTGATTACAGGGTAACTGTAACAATGATCTATCTGTTCTTTGTGAGTGAGATCATTACAATTATGTCTTTTCCCCTAGGACCCACAGCAAAGACTACAAAAGAGGTTGGATTCAGAGAAACAAAAAGCTAATCTTCAACAGTTTGCCAGCCTAAAATTAAACACGAACCAGTTCCCTACAGCATGTCTGTGTTGTCCAGCAGTCATTCAGCCTTATCACAAGAAACCCACAGTACTGGAGCAATTTCTGGTAAGAGCTTTAGGGAGTAAAAATGTTGCTTGTGAACCAGCATGGGCAGATGAAAGCATGGGTTTGGATCAGAACTGGAGCTGTGGATGGAACAAGAAAAGACAAGGGACTCGAGCTGCTTATTGTCTCCAAATTGTTTTGTCTTTGCTTTCCCATCATTGTGTATGTGAGGAGGACTCTTGTTTTACACAACCTTCACATCAGCCAAGGATCAACATCTCCTGTTTGGTGTCAGAACACAAACATTTTCCAGTTTGCTGAAGCTTTTTTTTTTTTTTTTTTTTTTTTAATTCCCACCGATGCAAAAGGCTCAGCAGTTAAGATCCAGAAAGCCCCTAGGCCGTCACTGCTGTAAAACCTTACTGCATCACTTACTGGCAGGTTCCAATTGATCGATTTGTTTATGGTTTTCTTTGGGCCAGGGTCAACAATGCCATCTCCACATGAAGAGTCAATCTCTGAAAGTCTCTCTTCCAAACCTGGAATGGAAACATACCTTGTGCTGTCAGGTAAGGTCATGACGCTCTGGCAGCTTTTTGTTGTTAGGTCAAAGGAGAGGTCTGTGTTCATACTCTTCTGCCCATGATCAGGTTAGACAGACTCCCAAAAGCTTCAGCAAAAGTTCTGCCTGAGGAAAACAGTGAACAAACACTTCAGTAAACAAGGTTTGGAAATGGGAAGATGGACTGTAAGGGAACACAGCTCTTGCTCTGCCACCAACAGCTCCTCAGAGAAGAGCAAAGGAATCAGTCTGGTCTCTGATAGATCTCCTAGTACAGCCAAGATCTGAGGTCCTTCCTGAGTTTTTCTTGGTCTCTCAGACACTGATTTTACCTTGAGCATTTACCCAGGCTGACTTTATATCACAGTATTAAATTGTGAACCAGAGTCTCCCTGCACAGGGGCAAAAAGCATTCTGCTCTTCAGACTTGGGTCTGGCTAAAGCCTTCCTGATTTCCAGATAAACCAATTATTTTGAGGCTTTGACAATTAACTAAAAGCTTATATTTATATTAATAGGAATGACCTATGTATAATACTTTTCCAAGTACCCCTCCTGAGAGGACTATGTGCCTACCAGTCACAAGAGAGCTGGAGAAGGTCCAAACAATTGACACTTGTTATACTGGGGCTCCTAATCTTGGAGTGGGATTGTTAAATGCTAATGTTCAAAGTTAAAGTAGGCAGTCAGCTGTCACCAGCCAGAGGCATACATTGTCTCTGATCAGGAGATGTGCTGCTGCGGTGCAACACAGCAGTGTCCCTTTGCACTAGGTCCTGATGTTCTGCCTTGCACCTTCTACATCCTTGTCTATTTCTTGCAGAATTCCCAGAAGAGGGTGAAGAAAACCCAATGAAAAATCCTTTTACAATTCCTCCGGATCTTGATGTTTTCTTAATAAGGGACAAGGAAAGAAAAAAGGCTAAGGCGGTACGTACACATGTTTTACACCAGTGTGTATAGAAGGGGCTCACTAGGGGAGGCAACCAACTAATACAAAGTAAGACCAAAATCTACTGCGTGAGAGAAACAACACCTGCCATATTCAGCTGAGATTCCCCCAAATCAGCTACAAGCCCACTGAGGTCCATGATGAAAGATTACCTTTACCAAGGGCAGATGTGAACATAAGCTTGCTGGTCACTAGTGCACTAGCCCGGAGAGCTGCGTCTGTGGAACATCTCTTTCTTCCTTATTTCCACTGTGGATTTTCCCTAGGGCATGTGATCCAAGGGGGCGGGAAGTCACGGAGAGCTTATGGTGCCTCTGAGAGGCCTGAGCATTGACGTGGTTGCAGAAGCCACGCAGTAGTGTGGAAGCAAGAGGTCTTTTTTGTTTCTAAATCACAAAGGGAAGGCTCCAAACAAGCTTAGGCAAGCCTCCTCACCTCACCGACTGATGACTGATAGTCTGGGTTGAGCTTGGGTTCAATATCACTATGTAAGTATGGGGAAGGGCCTAGCAGGAAGTGCACTAAGGATGTCTGCTGCGTGATGTCCTCAGCCTAACCCAGACCCACACTGAGGAGGGAGCAATGAATTACAGACTTCAGACCAAAGCTTTAAAGAGGGTTTGAAGAGAGACCCTCAATTCAAACTTGAGGGTTTACATGCCTGTGTGAAGGCTGGCTGAGGTGGTAACTGAATGTGGGCTGTCCTGTACCCTTTGAATAGGGGAAGGATGAATCTCTGACAATTTCCATTCTGTCCCAGGAATAACCCAGGAAGGAAAAATGAGGACACTGAGTGGGTACCAGCTGTCACAGCTGGTGGCTGGATGCAGAACGCAAAGTCAACAAACTAATGAGAACAAATGCTAAGAAAAGAAACAGTGTTTTGGTTGCACCAAGAGAGGGTATCACTGAGATCAGTCAGATAAACCAGGCAAACAGGCATCAGCAGGGTATCAGTTGCTGCAAATTTCTAGACTGTGAATAACCACTGATGTCATTAAAAACCACAGAAGACAAAACACATTATCAAGCTGTCCGCATAACTGACTCCTCCTCACAGGAACGTGAAAAGATGAAGACCATGAAAATCCATGAGAAAATGACATACTCCACTAAAGTAAAAGCAAAGCAAAAAGGGTTCAGGAAAGCTCTGCAAAAGGAGGAGGAGGAAGAAAACAGAAAACAGGCAACAGATGAAGAAAGACTGAAAGCTCTTCAGGAGTGTCTTTCGTGGAAGATAGCCATTAAAAAAGGTAGGGAACAGTTACTGTCTTTGTAGCAGTGCTGCTCAGCTGGATAGCAGACTACATCAAAAGTCACACAGGGGATGGGACTAGCAGTTAGCTCTAGCTGACTTCGGTGAGCTCTTCTTGCAGACATGATAGTTATCTGCTGCATCTTGCCAGCCGCTGTGTGGCCAGGCTGTCTCCATCTCATGCATTTACATACGCAGGAGGTGTCACCACCACCACAGCATCCGGGGTTCCGCCATCCCCTGTGGCCACAACAGTAGCTGGGAGTCCTGGGAAGCAGCACAGAAGACAGCTGAGAGTTTGCTGGACCTCGTGTCATGGAGACATTTCCACTAAAATTCACATTTAGGTCAGCTTAGTAGACATGACCCTAAACTTCCTGCCTCTAACATGGGGAATAGCTTTGCCAACTGAGCCTAACTGATGTCAAAATAGTAATAAAATAATTGGTATTGCTGCCTTCAGTGCCAAGCACATTCATGCTCACAGCAGCCACCATATTCACTGTTCTTTGCATGACCATGTTTC
Source organism: Anser cygnoides (assembly GCF_040182565.1). NCBI lineage: Eukaryota > Metazoa > Chordata > Aves > Anseriformes > Anatidae > Anser > Anser cygnoides. The sequence continues at coordinate 12,876,927 of NC_089882.1, read as the reverse complement.
CCCCCCCAGTTTTGATGAACTTTTTGTCTTTGTTTCAGATTACCCATTAGAAAAGGAGACCTTCCGCGACTACATAAATGACAGAAGAGAAATATTTTTACTTGAGGTACTTGGCTTTCTTTAAGGATGTTGTTCTCTGTTCATTTAATTATTCTTCCCTGTGTTGCTTTTTTCCCCCCATAATGAGATCCATCGCATAGAGGTTACGCTAGTAGGGCATAAACGAGACCTCATGAACTGATTGTCCAAGCCCTGTGTTGGAGGCTCATAATCCATACATAGGCCAGCAATCCACAACTAAGAAGTGAACATAGGTCACTCACACCACCCAGTGGCAGCCATCCAACTATTTCCTCTTCATTTACAAGATGCGCAGATACACTGACCTTTTGGCTTCTGCTGCACCATATGTAGTTTATACCTGGGAGCCATTATGAAATCAAAATATGGGAGCCATGCGGGAATATCCCCATTATTTACCCCTATTGTTTTACTAAAACACCATTGAATCAATCTTTATCAGCTAGGAGTTAATTCAGTGCTGGGACTTCTTGATTCTGCCTTCAGTTTCACCACTTACATGTTATTTCTGAAACATCTCCTGGCCTCTGTGTACCTCATTTGCACTAAGACATATCTTGGTTTGAAATCCTTACCCTCTCTGCCAACAACTAGAAGGCAAAAAGGTAACCAAGAACAAAGCCAAAACAACACACCACTAATACTAACCGATTTGCCTTTTGGGTTCATTTCAGTATGCCATGGCAGTGAAGAGAGAGGAGATTCAAAGGATAGAGAACATAGCAAAGAAAGAGGAAAAAAAGCTGGAAAAGGCTGAACACCGCCTGGAGAAGGATGTTGCCATGTTTGATGAGTTCCTGAAGGAGAACCACAAAAATTCCGTTCAAGCCCTGAAAATGTAAAGGACGTTGAGGGAACCACACATATACTCTTCTGCACAGGACAGAAGGTTTTTTCCTTGACCTCCCCAGAGGGTTTGGGCTAGCATCCAACCTCAAATTCTGTGTGTCTGGGTTTTCCCAGAGTTACAGTCCCGGTAGCATTTTCTCCCCTTGTTGCAAAAATTTGGCTGCAGTGAAGAACATAATGTTGTCCCCACCACTTCCGTTCTTCTCACAACACCCCTACAATGGGCAGATTCTTCTCCCCAACCCATCACAGCAGGAACAGTTCCCTAAGAGAGGCAAGATGGGCACTTTGTCCCATTACAGGTATCATAAAAGTACAGCAGCAAGTGATGCTCAGCAGCAGCCAAAGTAGGGACACCTTGACCTTGACCACAAACCCTTTACCAAGGCAAGTGGGGCCTTCAGCCAGGATTAAAGTGTCACTTGCGGTACATCTGTACCATTAAAAAAAAAAAAAAAAACAAAACATTTCTAGGATTCCTCCCCATCTTTGATCTGTTTCATATGCATCACAGCTCACTGCCTGCTTATCGCTAAATTGTTTCATGGCTTATGTTGATGCATTCTAGTGCTGAAAAAGAATCTGCAGCAAAGACAAAGAAAATAACAGAGATCCAGATGATCAATTCCCAAATAAACAACCTCCAAAGGTAAGAGCAGCACGTTATTCTTGCTCAGCCTTTAACAGTCCCTACAGCACTATACCCTTTACAGTCCTTAGGGGGGAGAAAAGTTCAAAAAACATTATTTTTAAAAGTCAAAAGATTTCAGTGATTTCTAGACAAAATGTTAGAGCTTTTGTTTTCCAGATGCTGATTTTGTTCTCTAAAACAATTTAACAGTGTCCTGGTTCCAGTTAGGACAGAGTTAAGTAGCTCATAGTAGCTGGTAGGGTGCTATGTTTTGGATTAGGATGAGAAGAGCGCTGATAACATGCTGATGTTTTAATTGTTGCAGAGCAGTGTTTACACCAGGCCAAGGACTTTTCGGCTTCTTGCTCTGTCCTGCCAGCGAGCAGGCTGGGGGTGCAGCAGGAGCTGGGAGGGGACAGACCCAGGACAGCTGACCCAAACTGGCCAAAGGGGTATTCCATACCATCTGACGTCATGCTAAACAATATATAGGGGTGGCTGGCCGGGGTGGGGGGGGCCGGCTGCTCGGGGATAGGCTGGGCATCGGTCAGCGGGTGGTGAGCAATTGCATTGTGCATCACTTGTTTCTTACACATTATTATTGTTAATACTATTATCATTATCACTATTATTATTATTATTGTTATTATTATTTTCCTGTCTTAATAAACTGTCTTTATCTCAACTCACAGGCTTCACTTTCCCGTTTCTCTCCCCCCATCCCAGAGAGGGAGGGGGGAGGGTGAGCGAACGGCTGTGTGGTGTTTAGCTGCCAGCCGGGTTAAACCACAACAAACAGTTTAACAAGTTTAACAGTATTTTAAAAAAAGAACTAATCTAAAACCAAAATGAAATGCCTAGTCTCAGATTAAAAACAAATAAAACTACAGCAAGGCATTTTAATAGTTTCTTTAAAAATGATAATTCCCATGACAAGTGGAGCTGGCAAGATTTGTATTCATTTTTCAAGTAAAAATGCTATTATTTGGCACCAAAGCTAAGAATGTGGCTTGGGGTTTGATTCACTGACTGAAAGACTGAGCTTTTTTAGAGGCAGCAGGAGCACTTGGTAATACATTAATTACTCATTTTGTTAAATGCTGCCATGCTCCCTCCTATGGGCAGCGTGCAGGGAGCAGGTATTTCTTTCCTGAGGCGACAGATACTTGGGGGAAAGTAAAAGAGCTGAACAAGTTATCACCTGCCAGCCAAGGCACAATACCTCATCACGTGCATCTGTTGAGCCCTTCTGAAGTAACACACAGATGTTTAATGAAGGTAACTTGACTGCTTTATTGTAATGTCCCTTCTAGATGTTTGCTCACACTGAGCTCAGAGCCAGGTCAGGTCCTTTAATCTCACCGCTTCCGTCTTCCACACCAAAGGTGACACGGGCCACATTAAACCCCTGGAGATACCTGCAGAGCATGGGTGCTCTCTGCTGGCTTCCCAAGCCAAGGCACAGGGGCTGAAGTTTGGGTGGGACAAGACAGCAAAATGGAAGCATTTCTTTTCTTCTAAATGTACTTCTCTGCCTCTTCATCTCAATTGACACCATCAGAGTGTATTTTGACATTCATCAGTGTATTTTGACACTGGCAAAGCTGCAAATGGCAGCAAGTCACCACTCCTACTGGAGACACGTGGATGAGGGAGATCTCTGTTCACTCCCTTCTAGCTGCACAGGCCTTGCAGAGTTGACAGATATGAAAACTAAGCTGCAAGGCCTGCTGCTCAGATTTCAAGACTCTGCTGGAGATGTGGGTAAAATGCTGCTGCTTTGACATCAGGTAACTCTCTCTGGACATGTGCAATTAGATCTGAACTTGTCTGCCTGTTTTTCAGGCTGGCCAGATGCCAGTCACTTAGACAAACTTTTCTAGTATTTTTCCTATATTAGTAAGCCCAGTGCCACAGAAGGGGTCTGGCCACAGAGATGTGACCAGAGGGATTTCACATGAGGAACCATAGCGAGCACATGCAGGAGAGGTTTGCATTTGTCTTTGTGTGTCCACAAGGACATGTGCCTTCTTGTCCGTTTTCTGAGTGGAGCTGACTGTCAAGAGTTAGAAAGAACCTGCTCAACAGGGACTTTCCTTCTTGCTAACACGTTGCCCACTTCTCTCACTCCAGTGACATATCCAGATTTGAGAATACTCTGCAAGAGTACAAGATCTACAAGGACTTCCTCTATCAGCTATCTCCAAAAGAGTGGCAGGAGGAACGCGTGAAAAAGAACACAAAGCAGTTGAAAACAGCCTCCAAAGCTAACAAAGGAAGTGCCTCCCCTCCTACTGCTGCAGAGGAGGGTAAGTGCCATGGAAGAGCTGCCCACTCTTCACCAGGACAGCTCCATGCTTTAAGTCTACACCCCTTCTTGTGTCCAGGCCCAGACCTGACAGCTAGGATTAATGCTGCCTGTCCGTACACTACAGGTTATACAGATGCGCCAAGTTCTCTGCTGTCTGCAGAAAGTTTGAATTTAAGGCTATTACGTGAGATCAGGCCACAGCTCAAAAGCCTCCTGAAGCCTCTCTCAACAAAAAAAACGTAAGTGCAAGACAACGAGAACAACAGAGTTAAATAATACAGAGAACGCTCAACTGGGAGTCAGGATAGAGAAAGCCTACTCCTCACCTTTGCTCTCAGCATGCATAGGTCTGGGTCTTATTGGAACGAATCAACATATCAGATGTTCCAAAGATGTGCAACTCAGTACCTGTACACCTACCCCGAAAGAGCTCCGTCCCCAAATCCTCTGCTAAGAGCCTGCCCAGGGTTTGGGCCCAAAGGTGACCCCAGGAGGAATCATAGACCTTGGGCACTGTCCTGGAGCAAAGCTTCTCCGTGGCCAGTTTGTGGCTGGGTTACTGGGTCCCACTGTTGGTCACATCGATCCCATCAACGAGGTCCATATTGCACTGACCACATGCTTTCAGTAAGAGGCTTCCATAAAGTGGGCAGGCCCAGACTGAGCAGCGGAGGGCAGCTGATAGTAAGAGACAAGCAAGGCCCACTCCTTTTTTTTTTTTTTTGGAAGGCAAATTAAACAGTTGCCTGGAAATGCAAAGCATGGGTTCGCGGTGATTGTATAGCCTGAGACCAAAAAACACCTGGTTATCAGTAGAGTTTAAGCCAAGTCTCCACCTGCAGGGCCAGCTCCTCAGCCTCCCCTCAGAGCACTGCAGGTGCCAGGCCCTCCCAAGCAGGGCTGCTTTGTGCCACCCCTTGTGAAGCCACTGCAATTACTGGGCTGCTGCCACGTGGCAGAAACAATGCGTGCACAAGCGGGGCTGGCACTAAAATGATGCAAACTGAGGTTTTTCACCCCTCCCATGGCCCCAGGGCAATAGGTGCAAATGAAGGCAATGAGCAGACAGCTGCCAGTGCCAGAGAGGCTCCTCTTGCCTTGCTTTTGCAGCGCAGGCTCATCCCTGGGGCTGAGCAGGGAAGAAAGAGACTGCATTGCTGGTAAATGGCATATGGCTGTGCAGAAGCAGCACTTAACAGCCTTCTCCAAGGGCAAGTAGAAGCTGCAGACTCCTGTGGTGGCCACAGCATGTTGTTCGGGAGCAGTAGCTCACTCCACACAGAGCACAAAGCTTTCTCTACACTTACTGTGCTGCTGAGTCTTTTTAACAAGTCTTTTGCCTCAGCCTTCTCATTACGCAAGAGCCCAGCTTCCCACCACATTTACAGGCATTTGGATCAACACCCTCAGGTCAGGCTCATCTGTTGAGTCCTCACCCCACTGGCCAGCAGAGCCTGAAGCAGCTCAAAAACCATCTTGTCTGAGGACAGACGCAGTTTCTACAGTGCACCTTGGTGTGACCTCTAGCTTCTACTGACCCCCAAGTAGCCCACAGACAAATGGGGGGCAAACCTGCAAATGTTCAAAGGAGTATTCAGGAGCAAACAGCCAACACAACGGAAAGGGAAGCTGCCGGCTACCTGCAGCTGAAACTAGATGTTGTTTGCAGGTGTCAGTGTTGGCTAGTTGCCATGTTCATAGTATACTAACAAGGTCTCCTTTGAGCTGTCATTTCTCTAAGGGCCTGATACACAAAATGCTTTTTCAGAAGTTCCCTGGAAGAGCGAGACAGCGAAACCTGCTCAGACGAAGAAGATGAGGTCAGAAGTCTTTATACTGAAATATTTACACTTTGTCCTGTGTCATTTATTGATGTTATTAATTTCTCTCACCTTCTAACCATTCATTATGGGGTTGAGGTGTTATTGTGGCCACTAGTTATAAATGTATGTTTATATATTCATAAACATTCATGGTTTTAGCAACCTTCATTATAAGTATCTTCATATAACTTTCCTCCTCTGCTTTCCAAAAACCCACCATCGCTTCAAAGCTTGCCAACCCACAACAAGATACGAGATGTCACAACAGGAGGTTTTGAGATTAGGAAAGTTATCATTTTATGTCCAAAACTGAAATTTTCTCACTCAGATGTTTGCATCACTTTTTACTCCCCAAAATTCAACTTGGTGCAGCTACTGAGGTAGTGTCAAGCTAAACACCTGGCAGGAAAGTAGGAGACATTTGTATGTGGACAGCCAGGTACCTCTCTACATGCAAGAGCACTTATTCAGCCCCAGCTGTCAAAGCTCTTCACTCCCTTTATTTCAGTTCATGCCTGTTTTGTACCATCTGTGCAAAAACTGAAATAAGAGCTTCCCCTATTTTATACCGGTTGAATGAAATTAAAGCAAAACTAACAGCATCGCCACCCCAAGTCAGCCAGTGCTATAAGGCACACAGACTTTTTGTAAGTCTTGCCATTCTAACCAAGTAAGCCTTACCTCCCTCTTTTCTTGAGTTCATCACTTTGGCTGCAGATAACAAATCACATAAACCTTCTCCATAAAAAGGCAAGGCTTCAGAGACAGACCTGGTCCTAGAGAAAAGAAAGAGACAGAAGGTTTCAGGAGTCAAAAATCAATGCTCAGAATTGGGCGCAAAACACTCAGCTTTTTGTTGCCACAGCCCCTCTAGCCCACACTGCCATAAGAAACCAGAGAGCCACTCCGCTGAGCAGCAAAACTTCTTTAACCTAGGGCAGGGTCTACTTGGTAGTTTCCCCTAACTTTTTTTTTTTTTTTTTTTTAAGGGAACATAGTCATATTTGGGGATCATGCCTGGCTGCCCTGCTGGGGGGAGCCACAAATAACTCCTTAATAATGCTTAATGAATGCTTTCTTTCTGAATGGAAGAAAAGTCTTTCCAGTGTGAATTTTTTGGCACAGGTACAAGTTCTTGCCCTCACTCTGTGTATGCTGTGCTGTTTGTAAAATAACGCCATAACACCTCCTGGCAGATGACACCAGTTGTAGACAACCCTCCATGTAGCACAATGGAAAAGAAGCTAGGAAAGGGCAAAAGCTCATCACGTGTTTTCCTCTCCAGGAGCCTGAGCTATATTTTACTGATCCCCAACAACTGCTGTCTATTTTCACGGAGATGGAGGAAGAGAACTTGTCCTTCATCCAGAATTCCCAGGAGATAGAGGAATGTTTGGATGAGCTCCAAAACACTTTCATCACCACACACCAAAGGACGTAAGTGTGATCCTGCGATTCTGTGAGTGATGGGAATGGGGTCCCCTGTGCCCCAGCTTTCAAACACAAGTGACCCCCCCATCTACTAGCACCTTCCCACCAGGCTGCACAGTCCTCAAGGCACCGGCTGGGGAACTGATGCACTTAGCATTCTGTGGGGTACACACGCCAGGAAGTATCATGTAATTCTCATAAGGAAAGATCAAAGCAAGAAACAAGGAACCTGGAGCGATCCAGACCAGCATCTGTTTTGACTCAATGCAGACCCTTCCCAGAGGAAGCCAGCAGGGAACCCGAATGTAATTGCAGCACGGTATTTATATGGCAGGTAGGCACACCTATTCCCATTTGCAGTGCACCTTAACCCCTTGTGAATGTTTTTAAATGCAATCTACTTCCTGCATTGACTCATTAGAAATTCTTGAGTGTTATTTAGCTATGCTACTTCTCCCTCCCCCACACCGACACAATAACTGTTATTCCAGAAAATCCAAAGCTCTCTGCTCTCAGAGCTACAGTGCAAGCTGTCCAGAACTGGCATGCAGTGTTACCTCCATCTGCCGGCAGCGGGAGGGATGGTCCTGGGCTGGAAAGCAGAAGAGCAGCCAAGGGGTTCTGAGATTCCTTTTTCAAAATACCTCCCTTCTCTTCTGGCCTAGGGAGCAAGAGATAGGACAGCTGAAGCAGGATATGGTCAACCTCAAATCCGCCATCGCCAAAGAAGAAGAGAGGGCAGCAGATCTGAAGCACAGAGTTCAAGTCTTTTCTTCTGAAGAACACAATGCTGATGTCCAGGTACTCCTTGAGATCAAGGCAAGGTGGGAGAGCATGGCAATGAGCAGTTCCTCTCCACTGACCGTAATCATCCTGGGTAAAAAGTGACAGAGGGCTGGGATCAGCATTTTTCTCAGCGGTGGAACTGCAGCTAGGGCAGATTTGGGGCATTGCAGAGCCAGCAAACTGGGACAAACGTGCTCACACCACGCGGCTACTGTGAGGTGGGACGAGGACCCAGACAGGCACCCAGGCTGCTGCAACCTGGCCCAGGCCACAGCAAAGCTGGGATGAGGAGGCCAACAAAAGAACGGCTGGATACAGCCATCCACCCAGGCACTGCAAAGCAAATTGAGAAGCAAACAACTGAGTTTTGTTGAGGGAATTGAAATCTACTGATTTCCTTTTCTATTCTTTTGAAGGGATGTGGTGTTTCTACTGGACAGACGCTCACTGGTGCATCTCACCTTATCTCCTCTTATCCCTAGGACAAAATGCTCACAAGCTTGAACAAAAAGGTGCAGGAGGTCTACAGCCAGTGCATTGGAGACAATGAGGCAAACCTGCCGACACTGCAGATGCTAGCAGCGATAGAAAAACAGCTCAATGATTTACTGGACAACCTGGAGAGAGTCCCACCAGAAAAGATAGCACAGATTGAGAAAGCCAAAGAAAAGGAACGGAGGATAAGGTAAGACAAGACCCTCTGGAAACAGGGCCTCTATTTTTTAAACACTGAGGATCAACAGCAAAACCACTGAAAGAACTAAATTTGTCAAATCAACCCTGGAAACTGTAACAGTAATCTGACTGCCCAGGTGACCAATGGATCCCATTTTACTCCTGTATTGCTTCAAATTCACAGTACTCACAACTCTTCACCGGCAAGCAGCAGCCCACAGCTATGTTAGAAAAGACCTGGAAGGTGCCTGTGTCCTGAACTGAAAGGCAAAATCTAGAAAAAGAAAAGATAAAAAAGTTGTCTGAGCAAATTTGATGAGAACTATAGTTTTAAGAAGACAATTTGCATTAACAATATTTAAAGTAATTGAATAGAAAATTAATCCTCCGTATAAGTACATAAGGGCACTTGGCAGCAACACCAGTTTCCAAATGTTTCTTCTAAAGAACTCTAAATTTAATTTGTGCTTTTTAATTGAAATAGTAGCTAGTTAACACAATAAATTCAGGTTTTGAGATGTTGCTATTGCTTCAGTTACCCACCTGAAAGTTCCCCTTGCAAACAGCAGAGAAGTAATTGGAGAGCTGGCTGTATCTGGCTGTCCCCAGGTGAACCAGATTAATCAGAAGAGAAAATAGCTCGAGCATTTAAAGCCAGAACACTGACATTTTGCTCCTACTTAGTTTCTTTCTCTGCATTTTTCTTCACCTTTGTAGTAGAAAGGGTGCGATACTTCTTCCTGATGTGCTGTGAATGATTTTGCACTCTTAACTGACAAAAGAAAGAAGACACACACATAGTGCTCTCTGGGGATGGAAGAGAGGAACCCAGGAAGGAATCTGACCAACCCCTGCCCCTGCCTCCACACCCCCCATGCCAAAAAAAACCATTCAAAGATCATTTAAAATCCAACGTTGTCTATACTCAACCTCCACACTCCATTGCACTTACACTGTTAGACAACATGTATGTCAAAAGCGTACTCTGTGTAGCTGTGTACGTTTAAATCCTTTTTTCATTCCCTTCAAAAGGCTCAGAGAGGAAAAGCTAAAGCAACAGAAGAAGCTGCAGGAGGAAAGATTGCAACGGGCCCTTGAAAGAGCACAGGCAACCATAAAAATAAAGGTCAGTGCAGTAATCCATAGGAACATCTTGTCTCCATAGCCCACCTCAGAGAAGCTGCGGGTACCATTAAGGTACAAGGGAAGAGCTGTTACAAGGAGGCCTCCACAGCTGCGTGGGGATGACACCCACACTCAGGTGTAGGCCAGTTTACAGGATTCATGTAAGTTAAACAACTGACAGAAGGCAGCTGTGCTGAGTTATTCCAGTTCTGTGTCCTTCTACTGTCCACCCATTCTTATGACTTGACCAAATGGTCCTCTCCGGTTCTTGCTAATTTTCTCATTGAGCTCATTTCAACTTGATAACCTGGCAATATTAAAAAAAAAAAAAATGGGTAGGAAAATCAACAAAGGAGGAACAAGGCAGCAGCAGGACACCCTGCACAAGCAGCAAGCCCCTAGACCAGCTCAGCTGTATCACCAAGCCATACCTTTTGTTGCATGGTCCTCATCACAACAAACCGAGACTTCCCCCCTCAGAGGTACGTGCAGAACCGCAGGCCATGGCTCCTGCTGCACACCAAGCGAGCACATTTCACAGGTCAAGGTGACCGTGAGGGCAGCCCATCTCTGTCACACACCAAGCTGGTGACAGGACGGGTGACCACGAACAGGTACCATGAGTCCTGGCCCCTTTACTCAACATAAAATAGTTCTGCAGGCTCCCTCAGGTATTCCCTCAGATTCCAACCTTCCACCCTCTTGCAGTACAGAAAGGTTTTAGTCAGAAAACAGCTGCAGAAACATCTTCTACAGTACTTTATAGAAGCTGAAGTACTAGCACACGGATCGTCTTCAGGTGCTTGATGCTTATACTTAATAGAAAAACCACGCTGAACAGACACACTCAAGCCTGCCTAGAAAGCAGCCAGCACAGGCCCATGGCTCCAGGCAGCAGGAGAGCCCCACAGCGTGAAGCAGCTGTAGCAGGAGCCGCGGGGCTCAGAGATGCTGCTCAGCACAGCACTGATGTGCACGGCCTCTGCTTTCTCTGCAGACTGGCAGGAGGCTGATGTTCCGCTCCAGCCCACCCGCCAAGAAGGAAAAGAAGAAGCGCAGCCAAGAACAAATGGATAAGGAGAAGGAAGAACTACTCTATTATTTCACTTGACAGCACAGCCTTTGCTATACCACGTAGGGCTGATAATCATTCTAGAAAAAAAGGTTTTCCTAGATCTACAGTCTGTTAGAGTCTAAGCCATTTACTCAGCGTATGAACTTCATAAAATTCCTTATCTTATACCACAACATCCCAGGGAAAAGAGCTAGTGTCAGGTAAACGCTTTTTACCCCCCGATTTTTTTCCTTAAGGAAATAAAATTTTCTCTCATTTCATTGCAGGCAACAATGCTTTTCTCAGTCAGTTCTTGAAGCAGAAAGCTTTATTCCTACAAACCTGACTAGTGAGATTTATCACAGCAACGATTTTTTGTTATGGCAGAACTAAGTCAGGAACTTACCAGACATTTATTATTAAAATCAGAGATCCGGTGAATAACTATAAACATGAAGGCTATCCCTTAGTCCAAAGGATGGGTTTTGTTACACATCAGTAACTCCAGAAAAGGAAAAAACAAGCTATATAGAAACCAAGCTGTTGACCGCTAGCTTTATGTCAGATGCATCCATACAAAGAACACCACCCAGTGACAAACTGACCATAAAAAAAAAAGCTTTATTAACCCTTTTGCACCAGCAGTTCTTCGGGTATCCATTGCCAGCAATGGACTTCAAGCCAAGTGATCCAATTTTCGGCCCCCAGAGGTTAGCGCTTTACATTCATTTACAAAGCTGAATGAGGTACATTTTCAGAAGTATAAAGATTCAGTTGCAAGTCCCATAAAAAGATGGAGTGTTCCTTGGCCATTTTGTTAGATTAAGAACTGGTATGGTCCTTGAAAACAGATTAACACAGGCAATGGGAGCTTGAGGAGTTTCAGCTTCCAGAGAGAGCACAGTGACCACTAGGAAAAGCACCAGTAGTCCCTTCAGCATGATTCCTCCTCAACCCTTCTACCTCTCAGGAGTGGATTCCACGCTGTGGTCACAGCCATCGAGTATATCCCCTACCAATTAGCTTGGTTTCGAAACCCCACCTGAGAGGGTTATGAGATTCCCTGGACATGTACTGTAAACTCGGGATGAGAGGAACAGAGAGACTTCAATGCTCAGATAGTTAAGCAAAAGATAGAAAAAATAAAAACTGGTTCAACCAGAAGATAAAATACTGCCTATAAACCAGGACCTGAAGTTAAACGTAACCTGTATGCTCCCCCCCACCCCCTCCCATTAACTGAAAAAAGTATTTTTCTGGACACATACATAGTTCAAAAGGCACAGGAAGTAAAAGCATTTCTGAATGACCTCGTGTGAATTCAACATCAGTAAAACTGTAAAATAAATAAATATGTGCAAGGTTAGAAAGATCACAACGTTCTTCTGCATGACATAATCTTATTTCATAAAAAATATACACATACGTGCATACACACACCTCATTGAGAATAAAAAACAGTACATACACCCTTTTATCAAATTCCTATACATAATTTTATAGGCATTCAGTACATTACCATAAGAAACATTTAAATTGCCACCTTAAAATGTAACCAAATGGTGGTTTTTTTTCCCCCTATACAACCCTAAACGTACTTAGGTGTCTGCAATTCAATCCAGATAAGTACAGTACATACAACCTCTCCCCCCACCCCCCGGCAGAAACTGCAGCTTTTCAGCGGAACAAATCTTACTAGGTAACAATTCTTTTCCCCTCCCAACATATTCTAACAACTGCATATTCTGTAAACCAGACGGAAGCTCCACGTGCATGTGATACTCTGTGATATCAATAAAGAAAAAGTGTTAACAGTGTTCCATTAAAAAAAAAAAAAAGGGTAGTGGCCAGTTTACAGCTAACTTGGCAGCAGTTCATAGATGAGAGATAATCAAGGTGCTTAAAATTTACGTGACGGTCAACATCTCTCCCAAAAAAGGGAACACAAAGATAAAACTAACCTCTCTCAGACACTGTTGGAGTCTTAGCTAATCACTTACAGTGAGTACAGTTCTATTGCAGTTCTTTTTTTCAAGTTTTGCTGGAAGAATTCAGCAGATAATTTGGGATGCAGGAGCAAGGAAAGGGAGAAACTCAACATGAGCTACAAACTGATTCACAGCTAAGTTAACATTTAGAATCTAGCTTGCTAAAACAAAGACTTTAGAGCATTTCATTTTCATGGTGTAGAACATTAACTTTGTTGTATGTGACATTTTATTCCAGTTTTCTGCCAAAACACAGGGGCCAAAACAATCTGTGTGTGTGCACGCGTAAAATACTTGCAAATTTTAGCTTTTAATTCCTCAATGCCACTGGTTCCAGCAGGAGACCAATGGAAGGGAAGTCTGAACTGTCATAGGCAGGTTTATAAATTTGTACTTGTTAGCTGTAGAATACTTGCTTTCCTGTGAAAACAGTAAATATTACCTCAGTTTGAAGTTTAATACAGTACTTCTCCCTGAAACAACACTGTACAGCAGCCTGCCTCAGTCTCTGTGACCATTAGGCAGACAGGTTATACTACACAGGCACATCAAGTAGGATTTACATTTTTTAAAAGAAAATCTTTCAGCTGTAACTGTCTTTAGCAAATTGCAAAGAGTGCAACCATAGTCCAGTACTCCTAGTTTTCATATTTTCCTTGGAAAAAGACCCACACAGTTACCTCACTTTGTCAAGACATGATTGCCCAATTTGTTTTCAAGTAATAGTTCTTAATAATGGTCACTCCAGATCCTGTAAGTTTATTGTGCTTCCAGTGAACTGAGAGTTATCAGAACCTGCATCATCTTCAGTGGAATTGTGTGGCTCCTGTTAAAGCAAATAGATAGCATGAAGAGTTCAGTGGTGCTCTAGATGCTCTTAGTGTTTATCACTAAGACTACCTTGACATTTAACCAAGATCGGAGAAATGCTTTTAGCTGTTTAGAGGAAACATAAAGCTCTCCTACTTTGGGGACCCACTCAGACAGTGCCACTCCAGTTTTTCTTTGGAAAATTTTGCACGAATATTACTAAGGGAGATAAAATTTAACATCACTGACTATTTGCTTTTCCCCTGTTAACTCTCTACCACAGCCAATGATCCTAGTACTCCTGCACTTCTACATTTATCATAGTAAAGTGCTTCTCCCAAATACAAAAAATTATTTTCTATATCCAAGACACACACACTTGGTAAGAATACTGCATGGCAGAGTTTAACAAAACCATAGCTCCACAAGGTCAAGTAGAAAATCTGGTCTATGTATGTGCTAATCACTCATTGCTGCTTGGTTCTCAGCTGCTCATATTCACTGACAAGCAGCTTACCGGAACAGCAGATACCAAAATATTCATGCTAGCAGCAAGACACTGAGCCATATGAAGCTTTCGGCATTCAAACAACTAAATTTCCACTGACACTGAATAGTTAACAAGCAATAAAACCAAGGATTGCAGAAGTGAGCAGACTTTAATCTAACAGCCATGCCCATATAAACACCTCTTTGACATCTAGGATCAAGATTTTATTGCCCACTTCCCACCCTTCACGTAGCCTGTTACAGATCAGAATATCAATTCTGATCCCCTTTCTTGACCTACTTAATACCTGCAGAATGGGATCAGGAAAACAAGAATGGGGCACTTCAGTAATAAATTAGTAATGCCTAGTTATTCATTAGCAGAGGAAGAAAAACAAGTGGCTATGATGCGTCACAGGTTGGTAACACACACAAGATAAATCTTGCAGTGCAGTTCTGAACTCCTAATGGAAAATGGGGTATTTCCATTAGGCAGAACATCAGGGTTCACAGTAAGCTATATTCACTTCCAAGCAAGCCAATAAAACCCAACAGCTTTGACATGCTGTACCTGAAGTATGTGAACAGGTAAATCCACTGTAAGCTGAGAATGTGATGAGGAGGACTGCGAGCTCAGTTGAAAGGGTAAATCTCCCTCTCCTGAGGGATCATCCTGTGAAGGCAGAAGCATGATGCAATTACAAGACTCTGAAGCATCTCGGCACAATACAGCAAATTTCACTCAACCTTAGAGTCTTAAAAGATCTGATAAAGCAACTGCTCTGTACTAGTATAAAGCCTAAACCCACCGAGATATGTATAAAGCTAACTACTACTTAAATCCAAACCTAGAAAGACAGAAAGGAAGAACTCTGCCCATAGCTTCCTCCATACTGAATATCCTTGTTAGGAATAAAGTGGAACTTACCTTCTCTCTGGATAATACAAAGATATGCACCAGACCAAAAATGTACTGCCCAACATGCTCCACTAACTAGCTCACATGGATTATTAGGCATTTTTAGAAAAAAAGCCAAACTTTATTTCAACAGTTTAGAGGAATACCAGTTTTAGATGAAACTTCATTTTGCAGGAAACTCTTCGTGTCAGTTTTATTTACCTTGTATATGTGACAAAGATGGAGCAATGCAAGAATTTTGGTGGAAGGTAGGGACAGGAGTGGAGGTGGGTTGTCAAAGGGAAAGACTTTCTTTTTTCAAAGAGGAAAAAGTCCAGCTTAAGAAGTTGAATAGGATGCTCCCTACAGTCTGGCCCATATGGTCCAGACTGGACTGAATGTTAGCACTAAAACAAATAAAAATATCTTATCCACTTGTGCAATGCATCGGGGTTCTGGCCCCAGCTGTTGCATGACTGAACCAGCTGTTCTCAGGCACATCTAGACCTCTCTAAAGCCGCATTTCATATAAACTTCCAGGAGAGTATTTCTCCAGGGACAGTCATACCTGAGTTCACAGTCAGATTTGTCTATAAACGTGCTAGTTCAAGTGACAGAGACGAGCATGTTTATCCTCTTCGACTCTTACCTGAAGAAGCTGAATTTGCACATACTGTGCTCCAGTGGCAGGGTCCCTTATTGTCAGCCCCCCATTTGGCAGAACAATGTTGCCACCCAGTCGACTGCCAGTATTGGATGACGAAAAGTTAGTAGGGCTTACTTTACCACCTTTGCTTTTCCTCTGACCAGAGCCAGATGCCCCTGAAAAAGACAGTTTAATATTTAGATAGTCAGAAGCAATTTGCCAAAGTTTCTTGCTAGCATTTTTCAATTTTATGCAGTTAATTTACACTGTACCACTAATTAGCACTACATAGCAAATGCCTGGAACAGTGCAATATAATTAAGCACCATCTGATAGCTAAAAGGCCAGACAGCAATCAGCTGATGAACTCCAACTGCTGACTGAGCAGTTATCTTTCAACATGAATGCCATTAAAACCACATCACAAATTGCTAAGCTTAGGGCTCTCCCCTCTGGTAGAACAGAAATACCAGCACATTTGTGGAGTTATAGAGAGGAATTAGGAACTAGAAGTGCATTTTCTATTTTTAATTTTGCAACTCATTTCCTGAGACGTCATGTACACAATTTTTCCAAATCGAAAAAAAAAAAAAAGCATAGTGAAGCAATGAAGCTCGCATACTTCCAGATAAAAAAAACTGAAGTACTGTTAGAATAGGCTACAGAAGTACACCTATCACCACCTTAAGAATTATTTTCAGCTTAAAACAAGATGAACCAGCTTCTTTTATCAAAGGCTGAAAACCACAAACGTAATCAAAATAAACATAAGGATACAAAGAATAACCAGATGACAGGATTATTTTTTGATCTATAGTAAATAAAAGGCTTTGGCAACTTCCTTTTAAAAATAAATTTCTCTCCACAATTTTTATTTAGCCTAATTAGAAATACAATCACATAGTAGCATTAAGGCAGTAACAGCTGGTGAAAAGTTGACCGCTGGGAGTCTTGAGTAAGAAAGGAAATAGGCATTTTCTGAGGCCATTTCATAAACAGGTACAGATTAAGTGCAATCATCTGTTTAAACCAATGTACAGAAGATATGTTTGATGATACGAACACACTTAGAACTAACTTCATAAAGCAGCTATCTTTTTGCATGATGATTCACTGAACCAGACAATACATGCAGCTATAGCTTTTACAGATACAGAAACATGATAGTGCCCAATTCAGAACTAGTCCCTTAACTTACCTTAAAACTTACCACCTTTATTTTCAGAGGTAGAAGAGGCAGCAAGGAAGAACTAAACTAGATATAAACGTATAAAAGACCACACCAGCCTCAAGGGTAGGCATAATTCAAATGCCCAAGTCTGTGCAAGCCTAGAGAGTCAAGGAACACACTTGATCTGACAAAGTAACTGGGTACGATCACATCAGACAGCTTTGAGTCAAGCTACTGTTTAAGATAAAGAGGACACGTCTGAAATTATGACCTAAATTTCACCCTGCTCTCTACAAGACTATAATCTAACAGAGAGGTTTGAGTATTTCTGGATAACTGAAGAAATCAATTCCTTAACACTACCTACACAGTGTTACTAAGTGAAAAACAGAAGCTAAAGAAATCCAGCTGATCTTTTCATTGTCTGTACAGAATAAATGAGAACCCACAAGGTAAGACCAAAAGCGACCATAGCTTTTTGTTTGTTTTAATAAGAAAAATCAACAGCAGATGAAGAGATGGAAGCATCATATCTTTTTAACAATCACAGAACATAGGGTGCAAAATTCTTTGTAAACTGTGAATTTGATATTCCACAGAATGTGATTTTATTATTAACAAATGGTACACCATAGGCACAATTATTTTAACTACCGATAAATGGATGGGTTAGTTAAGAATGTACTCTGATAGCTGCTCCCATTTCACTGCCAAAACCCCTAAATACTTGTGTTTAACAAATTTAACAAAATGAGCGTCTTCTCACCTGTGCTGCTCCCATTCCCTTTCTGTTTTCTTTTCTTGGCTAGCTGAATAGCTCTGTAGTCTGTTCTCGCAGACCCACTGCTCTCCTGAGGGGAGAAATAAAAAAAAAGGCAAAGGGTGCAAAGTGTTTTGAATGCAAGAACTAACCAAGACAATGAGAACAGACTGAGTTCCCAGTCATGGTTATCTTTTATATTGCAAACACTTGAATTCTAGTTTCCCATGCTGTTCAGATTAGGGTTTCAATAACTTACCTGCATGTACTTAATATCTGGAGTTCAACACAAAAGGAAGTTAGCTCTGTATTTGTAAGCTTTTAGATTTTAACATGGTAAACATCACAATAGAAAGAATACTTCATGCTGTAAGTAAACAGGCTTCCAATAACATAATAAAGCAGAAAGGAATGACTATTTGAAACAGCTATGGGAATGAGGACTGAGATGAATATGTTTCAGTTACTCTCCTAACTTAAATCTTTCCCTGCAGCTAATGTACATGAGATCATCTTGTATGTTACATGTACTTGTAATGTACATGAGAACATCTTGTTCTTGGGTTTTCTTGTACATCCCATTTCATCCTCAGATGGATGGATATTTTTAAAATCCCTTATTTTGAAAGGTTTTCCCTTCACTCTCCCCACCAGAATTGCAACTGTTCTTAAGGGAACTTATCACCATTCTGATTCTGACAACACACAACTCAACATAACATTCTACATCCTTCATCCAATAAAAGCCAAAACACATCACCTGCAAACTCCAAGAAAGGAGTCTGCCTATAAGGTGTAAGTAGCAATGGATATCCCCAAATTCAGGGTGTCTCACTCATCTAAGGGTAAATGAATATAGCTACCGCATACCAAAAATGAGCTGCCAGTGACTGCGCTAAGATCCATTTCTTTCTGAGCACTGTAGCTTCCTGGAGGGTTGGAGAAAACAAACTGAGTCACTACTTTGCTGCCCTCTTGCTGACCAACAACGTCCGAGCTGGGAAGCAAATTCCGTTCAATTTTAGTTGGCGTAAGTAACTCAGGCACGTTGGTACCACCAAGGCTACTAGAAGGAGTCAAAGTGGCTGTGTCAATTGTTAAATTATTGCTGGACGTCAAACTGTGCACATCTTGGCTGGAATTCCTCACTGACAGAGACGCTAGCGAACCCAAGGCTTCTGCGTTGACAGTCTGTACATCATCCAAATTTAAAGTGCTTTGCTGTAGAACTGTTGTGCTGGTTCCCAGCAAGAGAGAACTGTCCAGGCTCTGCGGCATATCACTGCTGGCCACCAGTATCAACGGATCAACTGCCTGACTTAAAGAACTGTTACTGACAGGCAGGTTTCCTCCAAGAGTTGAGCCTACCGAAGCAACATCTATCGTGACTATTCCAGAGTTCACTAACGCCATATCTGTTGCAATTCCAGAATTGTTACTTGACACGTTGGAGAACAGGGACACGAGGTCTATGTTGCTGAGATCACTTTGTCCCGGACTGGTAAGTTCGCTGCTGGGTGTGAGGGAGCTGGTTGCTTCAAGCTGAGTTAGGAGATCTGCAACAGAATACAGTTTAAACATCTTTAATTGCTAGGACAAACAAGGGAGAAAATGCTATGACTTATCAGGAGAAGGAGCTATTAGGATACAAAAACATGGATAAGAAAATGCACAAACAGACCATACTATCATCTGCTCTTGGGGAACACAGTGAAGATAAAACAGGAACAGTATACTAAATGCAACTAATCTTTCTGGGCAGGGTTCGGGCCCCTTTTCATAAGACAATGGGGATGAAAGAATATGAAAGATCAAAGGAGGAAGCTTTTAAAAACTTCTAGGTGTTCGATTACACCTTGCCACAGTTTGAAACAAATACATTACCTGGACTGAAGTTGTGCTGTTTGACCATGTGTGTCTTCATACTGTGTTTGGAAGTGAACAATTTATTACAGCTTGATACAGGGCAACGCGTCTTTAATGAGTCCACATCCTGAAGATGTTTTTTGGAGTGAATATACAGACTACTACGCGCTGAGAATTTTGCGCAACAGCCTGCAAAAAAGATATGGAAGGCTTTATAGATTCATCTAGCTTCAATTTGATATTTCTTTTTAGTGTCTTAACAAAACAAATCAAAAGAGCTCTGCAGACTCTATTTGTTGCTTTGCAGTGTCTGGACATATGTTTAGAGGAAATCAGAAGACAGCCACATATACACTTTCTTGTTTTACACTGAGGATATCTCAGCGGGTAGAATAGTTCAGCAACCTCGCTTCCAACAACACGAAATGCTAAATCATTCAGTGTAAAGTACATCCCTTCCTCACTACGGCATCTTAAGAGAAAACTCTTCATGCTGGCTGCTGGAAAAAAACATTAAAAGGAGAAACAATCACGAAATGGAGCTGTTTTACTTTATGAAGAAGAATATTCAAAATCAGACCCAAGACATTTACATTCCTGGAATCCTACTGAAGTGATGGATGCAGTGCTAAGAAACTCGGAGCGTCAGTTAGGTTCCCACGTGACCACAAACCACAACAGAAACCACTCACACGGCCATTCCAGCAGCAGAGCCTATCACAGAGCAACCACTGAACAGCCAAGACCACATCACAGCAACAAAATGGGGCCTTGGAAGTGTTGGATGGTACCACTTTTCACTGCTTTTGATGAACCAAGTCATAAATCTGAGCTGCAGAAACTGAGCATCAGAAGTAGGATTTTCCAGAATAAAGCAGTTTTTGTTTAGCATAAAGAAAAAAAAAACAACCTACAGCAAGAACCGCTGTTTTCTTGGCAATCCATAAATTTGAAAGTGATCACTCAAATTCAGTTACATCTTCTGTTTTACCTCTTCAATCTCAGTTAAAAGGCTGACTCTAAATTTCTCTGATCCTGTAACTAGCTTGTGTCTGGGGAAAAGCACACTACCTTTGGGCTATATATACACCAATTATCAGTTAATGCAAAAGCTGAACTGTACCTTCTACTGGACACTCAAATGGTTTTGTACCAAGGTGGGTTATGCTGTGGCCTTTCAAGTGTTCTGCTCTTGTGAAGGACTTCCCACAGCCTTCTACTGGACACATAAATCTCCTGTCATCTTCATGTTTCCTACAAAGGAAGGAAACCACCAACGGCAAGATTAAACCCGCTGTTTAACTACTGCAATAATAACGAAAAAAAAAAACAGCAAGTGACTTAGAAGAGCATAACCAGAAAAGGCTACCTTTTATGTCTCAGCAGCTTGGACATACTGGTGAATGACCAGCCACAGCCTTCAAAGTCGCAAATAAAAGGCCTTTCACCTTAAGCAAAGAAAGGTTACATTAATAATCTAATACCAAATTACACACTACTATCAAGAAATCTCAAAAGCTGCTTAAATTGAATAAGATTAAGACAAGAAGACTTGACCATCCCCTCAAGTAAATAATTTCTGAGTAGCGATGTCCCCTTCCCTCTCCTGAAGTCTGAATGTTGTTTAACAGAAGTACTTTGCCTTTTCTCACATGCACCTGGGAGCACAGATCATTATCAATCCATCTTATGCTTATCAAAAACCATGGTCCTTCCTGGTTTTGTGCTCTTTATGTTCAGCAGTCACGGTCCACCCTACCTTTCCTTGTTTGTTTTCTAAAACCAGACCTTCCCCAGTGTTCTCCTAATTTTCTCCCAAATACTCTTTGCAAATAACCCACAGCTATCTTGAAGGTGCTTCAATAACCAGTGATGGCATTGTTCTGAAAAGAAACATAACTGAAATGATGTTTTCCTGTTTTCATGACCTGTGACTATATGTTGATTACAGCACAATGAAGTACTTAAAGTTAGTTTACAACACTTCTATTAACCTTCACTTAATAAAGTGACGCTTCTTGAAACGCACTGTAAATCCATGAAACCAGGAAAACACAGGACAGCAGCAAGTACACAAAATTGTCTTTAAAATATTAAAATGCTAGATTTCAGCTCAGCAGTAGTCCTTCCAAGTCAGGAGTGCTTGCTTGACCTGAAATTTATCTTTGCACTGTTTCAAATCTTAGCACGGACATTTTACATGTTCTGAGAATCTTTTTCAGCATCTTATTTTGAACATGATTAGAATTTACATAATGATCTGAATGTCTACAAACTTGGGAATAGAGCTAGGATAATTTTTATGAACAAGCTCACATGCCAAAAGCCTTATCTCTCACGTCGATCGTTATTTCAGATTTGACAAGTACGTCCAGTGAACTCCTAGAATCCCAAGAATCAAACATTTTCACTGCCTTTAAGTAACTCATGTCTTTGTTCCTCTCTTCAAGACGATCAGCCTTTCCAGCAAACTGAAATTCACTGCTCACACATCATCTTCTACGTACTTCCCCAAGGTGCAAGGTGCCCCTGTGAATACCTGTGTGACTCCTCATGTGGATTTTCAGTCGGCAGGCTTTGTCGTACTGCTTGTTACAGCCAGGGAACGAACAGGAAAATTGTTCTTGCTCTCTAAAGTGGGCTCGGTTATGGGAGAATAACGCACTCACTGTGATGAATGTTCTTTCACAGCCTGAGGGAAGAAGGGAAACAGCGCATCAGCTTGATACACAAGTGGTTCAGGAAAGGTGTGTTGTTTTGTTTTGCTTTAGTTAGGGACCTTCATCGTCTTCCAGGATAGTACATCCAGACACACAGGAAAAAAAAAGAAAAACATAATCAAGGTTTGTGTTATTTGCATGGGTTATAGCTACTTAGACAAGGTGAGTGATCAGAACATGTAGAGCCCGGCCTAGGGCACATAGCCAAAGACCTGTGCTTCGACTTCAGGCTACCAAAGCCGTAAGGAAGGTGCCAAACTCCCAGACAACCGAGGCGGTGGGGAACAGGAGCCTGCTGGAGACCCAGAAGGCGACCCGAGGGGGAAGGCGAGGCGGCAGGGAAGAAAACCGAGCGGGGGCTGCGAAACAGCCAGCGGGCAAGGGCGGGAGACCCCATCCCCAACAGGTGCCAGCCCCACTGGGCGAGGAAGGGCCCGAAAACCCGGGGGACGATCGCGGCGCCGCCTTACCGGGGAAATCGCAGCGGTAGGGCCGCTCGGGCTCCAGGTGGCTGCGGCGGCGGTGGGCGGCGAGGCGGGCGGCGCTGGGGAAGCGCTGCCCGCACGCCTCGCACTTGTGCGCCGCCTCCTGCTCGTGGGCGCGGCTGTGGGCCCGCAGGTTGTACACGGTGGTGAAGCGCTTGGAGCAGCCGGGAGCGGAGCAGGCGAAGGGCCGCAGCTTGTCGTGCGAGTGCAGGTGGCGCCGCAGCTTGTAGGCGGTGGCGAACGACCAAGCGCAGCCCGGCACCGGGCAGCCGAAAGGCCGGGCCGCCGTCACCGCCGCCCCCCGGCCGTCCTCCTCCTCCCCCCCTCCGCCGCCGCCACCGTGCGCAGTCAGGCGGTGCAGCCGCAGCTGCTGCTTGCGGGGAAAGGCCTGGCCGCAGCGGGGCTCCGGGCACGGGAAAGCCGGCGGGGAGCGCGGCCGGGGCCCGCCCGGGGGCTCGGAGGACGAGGAGGAGGAGGTTGACGAGGCGGCCGCAGGAGGAGGAGGAGGAGGAGGAGGAGGCGGCAGCGCGGAGCCCGCGGCCTGCTGCTCGGCGCCGGGCCCCAGCGTCAGGACGCCGTTCTCGATGCGCACCACCAGGCTCTGGTTGTTGATGGTGATGGTGCCCGAGAAGGAGCCCTCCTCCTCCTCCAGCACCTCGCGGGGCGCCGGGGACGGAGGCTGCGGCGGCGGCGGAGGAGGAGGTGGTGGTGGAGGAGGAGGAGGAGGCGGCGGCGAAGAACCGGGGGCCTCGCCCTCCTCCTCCTCCTCCTGCTGCTGGTCTCGCCCCGCTTCCCCGCCGCCCGGGCCGGCCTCGGCGGCGCCGCGCACCACGTTGAAGACAAGCAGCAGCCCGTCGCTATCGGGCGGCGGCGGCGGCGGCCCCGCCGGCGGCGCGCAGGGGCCGGGCAGCGGGCTGGAGCCGGGCTCCGGCTTCTCCTCCAGCAGCAGCACCGGGAAGCTGACGTAGAGGCCGGGCGAGGAGGAGGAGGAGGAGGATGAGGAGGAGGCGGCGGCGGGGGCGGCGGTTGCCAGGCGGGCGGCGGGGCGGCGGGCGGCGCGGCGGGGCCGCCATGTTGGGCGCCGGGCCGGGCCCGGGCCGCCTCCGCGGCGGGCAGCCCCTGCGTTTCCATCTTGGGGGTCCCTGTAGCAGCGGCTGAAACCGGAGCCGCGGGGCGGGGCCGGCGCGGCCCGCGGGGAAACGCGGAGCGCGGAGCCGCGCGGAGCGGAGCGGGAGGCGCCGGGGAAAAGGCGGAGAGCGGAGTTGCGGAGCGGGGCCGGGCGGGAGGTGCTGCAGGAGCGGGGTTGGGGATGTGGTGCTGGCTGCCCTGCAAAGAGGCATCGCTGGAATTGTTTCGGTATTATTATTATTGTTACTCCTGTTAAAGCCAAAGGAGAAGTTGTGCCAGGGCAGAGCGCTTCTAAACTTGCAGCCATGGTGGGAGAGTTGGAATACGTGAATGTTTTGGCAAAACAGCCCATTCACTGTTATTGGGATCACAAAAACAGCATCATGAACCAGCCAGGAGGAATGCAAATTATTTCCCTCACGTTGAAAGCGTGGCTGTGCTGCTTCCTTCACCTCAGCCCCTCAGAGAGGGAACCTGAGGGAGGGAGGCCAGCGAGAAATCCTGGAATCATTAAGGCTGGAAAAGGCCTTCAGGACCACCTGGTCCAACCCTCACCCTACTGCCAGCGTCACTAACAGAGGGAGGGACAGGCAGGAGGAAAGGGGCTCTAAAATGACATACGGATGCTGAAGGTGGTGGAAGTCCTGAAAAAAACAAAACAAAAAACAAAACAACCACCACCTAGAAAGCTAGTTAATGCATAAAAAGAGGTGTGGGTCTTTTTTTTTTTTTTCCCCACTTATTTGGGAGAATTTCTCTCTCCAGTTTTAAGCAAAACAGAATTTTCCTGTAGTTCGTGGTGGAAATAACATAAGTCCTTCAAGCAGGCCCAGCAGATGGTGCTGTGATCATTCCACTGGGCAAATTACTTCTACTTTCCTCAGAGCAATTTTGCATCAAATCTCCAACAGCAAGGATGGGGAACTGCTGTCCAGCCACACTTGGCTCTGGGGGAACTGGTACTTGCTGCAATACCGCTGTAGGTACCCCCACTCTGCACCTTCACAGCTGACTCTGCAGAGGCTGAAGGCTCTGGTTGCCTGAGCTCAGCCTCCCCAAAATCCCTCTTACCCCCCTGCTGACTGGGGCTGGGTCTGGGTCACTCCTGTTGTTGGCTGCCCCAGGCCATCCTGACTTCACTTTTGAGCAGCTCTCCTGCATGTTCCTAGGAAAAGAAAAATCTGCCCAGGACCTACTGCTCAAGCCATAGGTTCATCCCCAGTTGATGGATGTCAAAGCTGAAGGCCAAAAAAAAAAAAAAAGCCGCAAATCTAACTTGCCATTGCCAGGAGAGACTTGACAAGATTCTAACTAGGAAAGCAAGCAGCAGACATCAGAAAATTTATGCATTCAAAAGCCACTGTACTTAGACACACACGCATCTTGCACGCTGATTTTCCTCCCCAGGCTCTGATGTTCTCTTGCCTCTATCTGCAGTCACGCACAAGGTTTTCAGATAGGTGTCTGTGTTATGAGGAAAGCATCGAGGTACTGCAGCTCATAGGAAGGACATTTCAGCCTGGGGGAAGCTTGAAACCTCACTACAAAAACTCACTACCTCTATATCCACTGTCAGGGTCTGATACAATGACTGCAGATACATGGTTTGAGAGACTGCTCTGCCTCCATTGAGCTTTTCCAGCAGTGAGGTCATCTACCTAGAAATGACATCTGCATCCTCACTGAACAAGGCAGAACAATTGCTCATTCATAGTCACAGTTTCTCTGCAAACAAGCAGAGAGCAGAAAAAATAAGGAGACTGAGCCAAGCTCAGAATAGGAATCTTCACCCTGGCCTGGTCTATGGCTTCTGTACGCTCAAAAGCACCTGCTCTTTCCTCCCAGCAGGCGGGAAAAGGTTGCTGTTTCCCCCTGCTTTCCCAAAGGTACTGTAAACCTCAGTTTGCATATGTTAAGTGCTTTGAAATATACAGTTAAAGGACCACAAAGTAGACTTAAGAGTAAGCACATAACTCTATGTACTTTATAACTCAAAAATTAACAGCAGTGTGTAGTCTTAAATAAGACCAGCTGCTTGTCAGCTCATTGCCTTTCTGTAATCCGTTTGCCATATTCATACTAATTAATAGACAAAGATTTCATAACCTCATCTTCAGCTAGAAGCTCGTGTATATGCCTTCAGGTTCTGTATCTCCCTACTGGTGGCCCAGAGTTACAAACTCCCAGGGACTTGGGTGACATTAAATATAGTTGTACTTGCAAGGTTATGTCCTCTTGGCAGTAAAGTTGCAAAGAAGAAAACAGGGTTCCTTTTTTTTTTTTTTTGTCTGGGATGTGAAGGTGAGCACGCTGTCAGGTGTCAGTACTAAATAACACAAAAGTGAAAATTCCATAATATTTCTTCAAAATTTTGTCTTTGATAGATTTTCAATTCAGCATTAGGGTTAATATGGAGCAGGTATACATTCCATAATACAGAAAGCCATTATATTTTCTGTATGTTCCTCATGACAAAACAGTATCCCAGTTCTTTTGGCTGTGAAAACTAGAGTGGTTTTATATGATACAGCTACTTTAGGCCCAGCCCAGTGTGGTTATTAATAATAGGTAACGCATAACATATGTCAAAGCAAAGGCTGTCAAATCTGGCTGTCATCTACTCACGTCTCAATCGTACAACTTGTCAATGTGTGCATTTTTTCCATGATGTAAAGCAATACCAATGAACTGCAGATTGCACTTCACAGAAGGTTCAGCTGCAAGCAGATGCCAGACTCTCACTATTCATCTGGAGACATACGCAGTATGTGAACAGAGTAAAGAACTGATTTCTGATAAAAAAAATAAAGGTTTTCTTTATGTGGCACAAGAGGCAATACAGAGAGTACATTTTTGGTAAGTACCACAGGGTCTAAGAGTTATTTGCTTTCTTGAGACCCCACAGTCCAGAGGACTTAGCTCATCACTCCTCACCTGCAGCAGGCAGCACAGGTTTACCTGTGTAACCCCCCCTTCCCACCACGGGGTGATGGATCCCGTGCCAAGCAGATCGAGTGCCAGGCTGGATCAGCGATGCATGTCCAGAACCATGCACGTACGGAGGCAGGGACTGCTGGCACTCTGTGTTCCTGTCGGAATGAGGCCCATAGGCAAGGGCTGTACTTAGCATGAGGCTAATGATAGCTGAGAACTATTTTTGTACACATACCAATATGTAAAACATTTCTTGGTGTGCATATAAATATAGCTATATGTATCTGACAATACGTATGTGTATAGGGGGTTCATTCACAGAAAGCTTCAGTTTTCACTTCAGCCTCATAGCTGATTAGAACAATATATACTTCAGTGAGTTACTGTTAACAAATATAATGGTAGGTTCAAGTACAATATAGGAAGTTTCTTTTTGGTTGCATCTAGGCATATTGGGGTCTGCGTCTTCCTCTCTCTTTCTTGGAGGAAGGGAGACCAAAAGACCTTTTTCTCTTTCTTACTTTATAACCAATTTCTGTGTGAAGGAAGCCCTTATCATCCTGTCCTTGATGCTTTAGTTTATTTCATATCAGAAAGTCAGCCAGCACTCAGGATCTAGATTTTATGGAGGTTTCCATCCATTTGGAAACTGCTGGAGTGCAATGTGTTTCTGCAGAAGAAACTCATCAGTGTGGGGCAGCAAAGCACACGGCAGATTCAGCAGCAGGGCACTATCTCAGTCTGAAGCAGAATATGACTCCCACGAATTTATCATGAGTTGTTCCACATTTTTCTGGCTCTAGTCTAAGATGTTTGGAAGTGTTCTACTACTTAACACCCTCTGATTCTCCACCACCACCACCCCTCCCAACCTACTTAAATACTACCTAAATAATTGGCACTACATTCTGTTCTTTTTCCTCAGGTAATGATTTCAGGGAGAAACACATGCAGGCAAGCTGCACTGGCCATTTACAGTTTACCTGTCTTTCTGTTGCAATAACTAAATATTTTTATGGTGATACAGAAAAGCTTGATTCTAGCATATGTAATATTAGTGCATCTTCCAACAGCCAAATGATAAATTTGTTTTACATATCAACATGTTTGACTACTGGATTTCATGACTATTTGCTGATAGCAGCAGACTCTGAATTAGAATGAAGAGTTCCAATTTCCAATTTGAAGTCTGATCTGCCAGAGCTAAGAAGTCTCAAATTCTGAATTATCAGGAATAAGTTTGGTTGTGTTTTGTTTTTTTTTTAATTTTGTGGGACAAAATTCCCGTTCACTTTCTTAAAATGAATAGTTTCTTATTGCAAATAGCCTTCCATTATGTTAGTGAAAAAGGCTGTTCCTGACATCAGGGGACCTGTCACAGACTGATATAGGCCTGCTCTATTAACAGGGAAAAAAAAAACAAAACACAGAAAACAGAAAAACTCACAAAGGAGGAGACAGTTGCAAGGTTTTTATCAATTGCACGGGTAGGATATCAAGGAAGCAGCTTCAAATATTTCTGCCAGGACAACATCGCACTTGGAATACCACTAACTTTGCAGGGCTTGCTCTAAGATGTCTTCATCTACCACCTTTTGAGGAAGAGTCACTTTCAGTGTGACATTCTCTTTCATTGCTTGGCAGATCGTTTCATAAGCATAGTCATTACCTGACCAGCAGCGTCTTGCAACCTGTTAGACAAGAAAATCAGTGAGTGTAAAAATCGTACATTTCTCATGCCACATCCCATCTTATGCAATATTTGTGCAAACACTGGCACCCAATTTCATTACAATATATCTTTCAACTCTGCCAGTTTCTAGTTTCCTTACTGATTTTGGAAGTAAAATTTTTTTTAAATAGCTTCATTTTTTTAAATACTTAATTTTCATGAATATTTGGATGGTCTTGGAACATTTTCATGCAGAAGCATATTGCTGGGCTAATAACATTGGCAGGGCCAAGTACCTTATAAACTTCCCAAAATTCTCTCTTCAAAAACGTGTACTCCATCCCAGTTTGGTAAAAACTAGCAGTTTCTTTAGATAACAGTATGATTTAAACACTTGATGCTTTTTTAGTTGGATAAATGTCTCTCAATGCATTTTCAAAATATGAAATCAAGGTGCCAAATTCTCTGCCAGGATGTATGAATGAAACTCCACAGACAAGCAGGGAACTATAAAACCTCTCTTCCAATAGCAAAGTTCTGCATTTAGGTCTATGTACAAGAAAGGTACCCCAAATGAAAAAACATCATAAATTGACACAAAGGGAATAAGCACTTCCTTGTATACAATGGTTTACAAGTCTCTGCATTATGAATTGCATAGCAGAGTGTGAAATATTCAGGCTCAAAAGTGTTCAAGCAAGAAAATCCTTCGGTTCCAACTTAGCAAAATGTTTACACATTTGATTAATGTAAGGCTAATAAGAAGTTGTCAGGATCATAGCAATAACAGCTAGAAATGACCTTTCAAGTCAGCAAGTCAATTTCCCTGCCACTCACCTATGATTATTCCTGGCAGTATATTTTCAAAGGTTCACTATAGAGTCTGAATCAAGACCTCTTGATACAAAAATACTGACTTATCTGAACTGAAAAATAAAAACCATCTTGGCCACTTCAGAGATGGAAATTACAGTACTAAACCAAACAGGATCTATCTGGACACTAGTGAAGACAAAAACGCTAATGGTAGCAAGGGCTGTGCAAACTGACACTTCAGTGACAAGCCTTTCAAGATACCTAGATCTAGAATTTAAGAAGATAAAGTGAATGCATATAGTGAGTTTTGCTTACTCCATTGGAAACATCCCAGCTGAGCATCATCTTAGCTCGTTCTTCAGCCTCTGTGGACCCATCCAAAACCAAGCCGAATCCCCCATTGATCACTTCACCCCTGAAAATATGAACATAAGAGAATTCAATCGAAAGAACTGGAGCCAATCCCACAAAACTTACGGGAATGAATTTGTTCAGTTGCACTGGAAGAAGGAAGAAAACAGAAATTATGTTGAATAACAGAAACTAAGTGACCTCTTTTATACTTTAAAAAAAGGGGGGGGGGGGGGTGGAACTAGTTTCTGAGCTGCATAAAACCTATTCTACCTTTCATGTAAAGTGCTGCTAGCAGTCAGTATCTCCTCTAAGCAGGAGTGCCAAAAACTAAGCTTATGCTGTGCTTCCTGGGAACCGCACTCTGTACTGGCTCTAGAAACAAGTAAAGAAAGATTAGCACTTCTGATGGACTAGCGAGTTACCTATCTTAGGGTATTTTTGAAGGGTAAGCTGATCGTGTTTGCTACACTAGAGCCTGCCATATACTTAGGTACGTGAAGAGGATTGCGTACTTACTGAAGCAGACAGATGGATCTATTTATATTCTCTCAAGACAAATGAGAGAGCATCTCTAATTTAAAAAGTGTTAACCACTGCTTAATGCACATCTGCCTTGATCATTTCAAAAGTTGTCATTCATTTTGCATGAGATACGTAGATGTTTAAAGACACCAGTGCCAACTTTTCAGGAAGCAGACTTACTGGCAGAAGAGGAACAGAAACATGCTCCAAACTAACAGACTATACTTGGGAGAAATACCAGTCTGGTTTTAAAAGGACAGGGAAAACACAGAGAAAAACATCTTGTCTCACTTCAAAATCTGGTCTGCTCGAGTTCCTGTTTTGTTGCATATGGTGAATAGTGGAGAATACAGTTTGAAAATTATCTGTTGCTGTAAATCTGTAAGAGACTTCTAGCATTATAACCCAGCATCAGCAGTGTGTGAGATGGGGCATGTTTTACAGCAAAGCAACATGTGGTATGAGAGAATACTAACGAAGGTCCTGGGGGCAGGATTTTGTCCTCAATGTTTTATAGTTAATAGAATGAGTACGTTCACAAAATTTACTTAGAATAACATCGGACATATCCATGAATCAGGCAGGAGTTAGGTGTCCAGAAAAACGTTTCTTATTGAATATTTTCCAGCAGTAACTTGATCTTCTCAAGAAATGGGAAAAATCAAGCTGCACTGGAGCCTCAACAAACTTGAGCTCTGCTTTGTGACACTAGAACACACATTTTTCCCCTTTTCAATGTTATGTTGTTACTTACGCGATTTTAATTCCCTTTCACTAGTTATATACACTACCTGTGTGATAAGTAGAAGCTTACCACATAGCCGAGCAAGGAGCTCAGAGCTCCAGGTCTCACAATCATCCTACCCATTACTGGAACTCCCTCTACTTTGCCATTGTTAGATATACCACTATTACAAATGCAAAAAAAAAAAAAAAAAAACAAAAAAAAAAAACCCATAAACAAACCTTCTTTTCAACAGGAAACGTAACTAACAGTTGTCATAAGAGAACATCAGAAGATGAATCACTTTCTTATCTTTAGCAGGAAAATTTGAAACAAAATCGCATTTTAACTGAAATGTTTGAATATCCTAAGCTCTGACATTCAAAATAAAACATTTCTTTTTGATCGACACTCAACACGTTTCAGTTTGGAATTTAATTCCCAGGATCTTCTTACTGTATGAAATCTTTCATTAATGCTGCTCTTGGTCTCATTTTGGGATGAAAACAAGCATCCAAACATTTGTATTTCTTGCAAATTCTACTTTTTGAATGGTTCACATTGTTACTGTCTTCTCCAAAAGAAGTGACCAGATTGGACTACAACATTACAAGTATCACTGCATGAAGACCAGGGCCAGTTACCTCACTACACTCTGCTTCTTCCGCATACAGAGACCAAATTCGCACTAGTCTTTCTTTACTGTCAAAGTATAAGCCTAGAGTACACTTACAAACATCAGTTATGTCATCGCAATGTAATCAGGATCATAGTATGATCACACCTCAAGGCAGCCTACTGATGATTTCAGACAATAAGAAGATGAGACCTCTGGATTGGTGCTTTATAAAGATTTTTCACATTGACAGATGATGTTCTGTCAGTGGTAGAGATCCCCTCTGTGCAC
This sequence comes from Anser cygnoides, assembly GCF_040182565.1. NCBI lineage: Eukaryota > Metazoa > Chordata > Aves > Anseriformes > Anatidae > Anser > Anser cygnoides. The sequence goes on along the minus strand of NC_089882.1, from coordinate 12,845,271 downwards.
AGCATCCCAAAGAGCATCCTTTGAAGCTCAGGCATCAGCAGTGAGCGTCTGATCTTGCTTGCACTCCATAAATTCGAAGTCTCTCCATCAATTTCCACAGAGTTACCCCAGTGTAAATCAGAATTACTCATCAGAATCTGTCCTACTGTCTAAAAATCACTCATAAATTAGATGCCAACATTTGTTAGGATGGATTTTCTGGCAAAACCTCTCACTTTTAAAGGAGAACTCTCTGCCTTCATTAGCATTGGGTCATATTTTCAGGTAATTAAAGAAACATGTGGCATTTTGACCTAAGCTACCTCCTATAATTTCCAGATGTCTCCTTCTAAGGTGATCAAAGAAAACAAGGCCTCTCTCACAAACAAGATGTCACACTGTCAACAGCTCAGTTCAATTCTTAAATTACTTCTGCCTTTTTGTTACTACAGGTTACCCAGGCTCCATGCTAATATATATTCTCCCGCAAATAAAGAGGCAGCAAGAAATGAATAACATTCATTTGCTGTAATTATAGTCAAGACTATGTTAATCTTAAATCTCTACAACAGCACGTGATGCAGATTCCAGCTAAATATTAATCCTGCTTTTTTTCTGTTTGCCCACCAGCCTATAGTGCAGGATGTCAGAGCAGGTAAAATACATCTCTCTGGTCTCAGAAAGAAGACACAGCGGATCTATCAACAGATCCAGGTGAGCCCAGCCTCTACAAGGAGGACTGGGAGCTTGGCACAGTGCAAATGCTATTTCTGAACTCCCTGAACAAAAACAGTACAATGGCAACTTCATTTCCTTCTAATCATATGCATGTTTGTTTATAAATATGTTTATTACTTATAAACTTTCGCATACTTCACATTTCCAAATCAGCTGACAAGAAGATTTTTATCAGGCACATGGAGATTTTTTATGACAAAGCTGAATTTTTACTTCCCCAGAGAGAAAGCAAAACAGTCCTAAAACCTAAAAGCATCTGTCTTTCAGGCAAAGAAAGTCATTTATAATGGTTGGGGGATGGTTTTGCTTCTTTTCCCACCTTTAAATTATTCTTCTCTTTCTCCTGAGAAGGCAGAGGGACACAGTGCTTTAACTAGCCCGGGTGGTGCCGTGATTAGTTAAACCAAGCAGAACCACCTGTCGTGCCACGGCTTTCGGGGCTCTGCAGACCGCGGCATCTAATGACACGACATTGTTACTGCATCTGAGTCCCAGCATGGAGGCTTATTAAAGCTCGTGCAGAGACAGGACTAATTTTCAGGCTCTGCCTTCTTCACTGAAGCACAGTAATTTAATCGCAGAGGGCTAAGACTACTCCTGAGAACAAGGTGAGCAGACACTGTGCCACAATGACAAGTCACTAAGCAGCCGTAGGAGCTGGTAAAGAGGGTAATCAAGCTCTACTTTTCCATGGATATTTTGATTTCAGTGAATAGCCACATGCTAGTTTCCCAATTCATTACATAAATGACAGCACCTTTCCTCTGCCTGCAGGGACAACTTCTTTCCAATGATGCAGTTTCACTTAAGCAGCAACAATACAAGTGAAACTGTAGTGCCAGTTTTTCCAGAAGTCAGGGCAGTCTCACCATTGATCCAGTCTGAATTGCTCAGAGGACTAGGAATGTGCAGGAGGGATTGGCTTTATAGAGGCCAGAAAGAGACAGGGAATAAAATCATTTTGATTAAGCATCATTAATGCACAGAACACTCATGGCATAAGCAATTACTTAAGCTATTCCAGTAATTATAAACACCATAAAAACATTCCAAGTATTTTGCACAACAGGTCAAGGAAAGTGTTTTTCTTCTCTTGTATTCCATAAGCAATATTTTAAAAGGTTAAACTCAACTAAAGCCATTCAGACAGATCTAGTCTGCTACTGTCTGGAGTCTGTGACTGCAATGACCAGAGTAAGTAGATATTCTGGTATTTTCCATTCAGAATTACGGAAGTTGTGAATAAAATCCTGACCATTGTGGTTGTTACTACTGAAATCAGTAAAGTCAGATTGTCACTCCATGTGTCTAAGCCCTCAGAAAGCTTTCGTATCCCATTTGTTCGGTTTTGCTCTTGCATACCTTCTATTCAGTAACTACTTCACTGAAAAATCAAAGGAGGTAGAGTACAGGGGAGGGAATTCTCCATCTGACTTGAAGGGTTATTTTTCTAGCTCCAGCTCATCCAGATGAGTAATAACTAGGTATCATCAGGTGTCTCTGAGGAAAACATCTGCAACAAGTTCTTTGGTTTGCTGCTGTATGCATATTCCAGAGCTGGATGAAACAGTGAAGTGAGAGATCACTAGAGTATTTAATAGAGGGTTGTCCTCCTTTTGACTGGCTACACGACAAAATGAAGACATGACAGTAAATAGGAGAGGCTTTGCTGGACTACGCCATAAAGAACAAACAAGAGTTAAAGACTCTGCAGTGTAGCCAGGCTCTTATTTTCCCTAAGTCTGTGCCAAGCCAGAGTAGCCTTTTAGTAGTATACGAATGAGATTAATTTCCCTTTCCATACATGATATTTCTCTCTGCTTCTGAGTCTAGGCATTTATCCTAGTTCTGCATCTTACGTGAAGAAGGTGCTTAATCAAGTCCTTGCTTAACTGTGGTCTTTTATGGTACCATGCAGAAACAAGGGGAGAAAGAAGACCGGGGGGTTTGCTGGCACCTGAGCTGTTTTGTATCAGCAACCCCTCGTTGCACTTTAGCACATGGGCATTTATATTGGGGTCCTAAGGTCACAGATTTAAATACAGCTTAAGGGGAAACCTAAGCATAATCCATCCACTAACACTCTGGCAGTGCATGTGTGAAGACAACTTTAGAAATGGGATCTGTTCAAAAAGACCATGGCAGACTGTCCTTGTTTCGCAAATTAAGTTCTCCAAACTGTGCTGTGGCCAATGTCCAAAACACTTTTTCTTGACATATGGACATTAATTAAGAGAGCCTCATACAACACCACACTTTACCTTATAATGCATCCTTCCAGCCCTTGTCTCCAAACCCATCCTTCCCATCATACTTCTCCAGTCATACACACACCTCCTCTAAAATTCACCTCCTGTCTCTCGTCCCCACACACATACACAGCAGCAATAACTGGATTCAGAGTTCAGCTTTAGAAAAAAAAAAAGTAAGTTCTTACCAGCCAACTCCACCACCATTGTGCAAGGCAACCCAGGTTGCTCCTCTGAACGCATCTCCTACGAAGTTTTGTACTGCCATGTCTGTGAGAGAAAAGGAGTTACCAGGGCTCTGACATGCTGCATTTGTTTTTTTGTTGTTGTGCTGCTCACTTCCTTCCACTGCCACCTTGATTATGGCTGATTGAAGGCAGTGTTGGAAGCAGGGTTTACACACAGCTTCTCTCACATATATAGTAAACATCTCATGTTGAGTGGGGGGGCAAACAGGCAAGAGTTCTTCTCCCATTCTTTCTTTCCTCCCTACACTGCAGGAACCAAACGCTAATTTCACAACGTGGCTTATGAGGAGTTTTCTGTATTTGTGATCCAGTTCAAGTAGCTGAAGAACATACCGCTCCTCAGCTGGGAGATAGCTCCTGAGGGTGGAAAGAAATACAATCCTCTCCTTGGGAGTACCTCAGTCATGGAACAGGCTGGACACATCCACATAGAAGATTTCAAAGTGAGGGGACACTTGGAAAACTACATATCTTGTAGTTCTCAGGAGAGCCTGAGCTGAAGTATTTTCAGATCAGACTAAGGAGTTAATTCAGCCCTGTGCAGAAAACCAGTCTAAAGCTAACGGGTTGCATTTTAGGAACACAGTCACAATGGAAATGATACAAGCTGCCATTCTCTGGACACAGGAATTTTGCCCTCAAAACTGGAACTGCTGAAATCACATGGGATGTTTCTTTTGTTTTAATAAATGAAGAAAAATAAATGTAGGAGCCAAATGTAATTTGACTAATGTTAAATGCCCAATTTCTGCTGAAGTGTTCACTAGAATTTCATGTTCGCTACAACTTGTGCTAAAGAT